>NW_027397100.1:2599551-2635293 GCF_003265705.2 Callorhinus ursinus | reverse complement strand
CAAAGGCTTCTGCAAAGGCTGTTTCAGGAAAACTGGCTATGGGATGTTTGAAGCCAGACCGCCTGGACTCAGCCCCAGCTTGGCTACTTCCTCATTGTGTGATCTCGGGCCTCATTAATCTGCCTCTATTCATCTGTATAATGGGATGATACCAATGACCTCACAGACTCATTGCTAGAATCAAATGAGTTAATGAAAGTAGTGTTCAGAACAGTACCCGGGACAGAGCAATAACAACTTAATTAGCTCCAGCTACTAATACTAGTTCTCATTAGGATCTGTCCCACCCACAGGAAGGCAGGGAGCTGGCTCTGATCGCAGTGGCTGAGACACGCTCCTTTTTGCTTCTCCTGCCAGCTAAGGAACGTTCCCTCCTTGTAATATAAAATCTAATCACATCTCATCTACACAGTGGAGAACACTCTACCTCCCCTCTCAAGCATCCCCTTCTAACTTCTGGACATCCCACCGCCAAGCAGGTGGGGCCCATTTCCCAGGTGTGGAAACTGAGGCCCAGAGAGGGGAAATAACCTGCCAGCCTGAAGTAGCTAGGACTGGCTGAGGCCCCAAAATAGTAAAATAGTCCCTCCCTCACAGGGCTGTTACAAGTCTCTCAAGGGTGGATTTGGTGCATATAGTAAATTCTACAGAAGCGTTGCCTCTCATTTATCTCCATAACTCCAATTTCACTCCCAGTCTAGGGACTTTGTCTACTGCCTCAGGATTCATATCAGGGGAACCACCTTCCCAAGGACAGAGGGAATCCAAAAGCACTTAAAAAAGAAGAAAACAAAAGAGACTTCGCAAGGAAAGCAGCACCAGTGATGGGGCACCCAGACAAGGTGTAGAGGCATGGGGTGGGGTCTGGCAGGGGGTAGCTGAGCCTATGGTGGGGGCAGCAGCAGTGGGGGCTAAGCCCTCCCTCCTCCAGTGCTGCTCACCCACCCCCCAGCACTCCCATACACACATGGGATTCTCACCAACGCTTTTGTGATATCTGCCATCATCACTCACCTATTTCTCCGAGAGGTAAGTTGAGTCTGATTATAGCTCACTCCTTCCTGTGATCCCCCAGCAGTCTCAAACCCTGCTAGCTGACTCACTCTGCTGGACAGACCCCCCTGGACCCCTCCCCTCCGTGGACTGAATCTCAGGGCTCCAAAGCCTGTCAAGTGGGCCCAGACCCTCCCTGACCCAGACTTTCCCAAAAGGCCACAGCTGGTGGGAGGAGGGACCACAGAGTTATCCCTTGAGGCCAGTGGCTGTGGCTTGGCCTGGAATGAACCCAAGGCCTAAGGCCCACTCAGCCCCTAGCAGGGAGAGAGGGGCGCCCTGACCCCCTCCTTCTGCTCTATGGCATGGTCCTCCTGACTGGCACATTCACAAACCTGAGCTCCTTGGCTCACAAAACCATCGTAGTGCTGGAATATAAAGCTGTTTCCACAACACTTTAGGTGCCTATGGATGTAGACACCGGGCCCCATTTTACAGCCGAGGTTCGAGGGGTCAAGCCCCTTGCCTAGCCTCACATAGCTACCCAGCCGCTGGCGGTGCCCCGAGGCCCATTTGACAGGTAGTGAAACTGAGACTCCGAGAGGCCAAATCAGGGGCAGAAGCAGAGCGCGGAAGCCAGCCGGGGGCGCCTTGGGATTCAGGACCCTCCCCGCTTCATTGTCTCTCATTAAACTGCCTGGAGGCAGCGAGGGCCTGAGCTGAGGGAAGGAAGCGGCTGCAGGGGCCCCGGTTCTTTCCCGGGCTGTGAACGCCCCTAAGCCCTCCAGCCCGACCAGGAGCCGGACCCCCCCGGGCCCCGAGTACCGCCCGCGCTCACTTTGGGCTTGTCGAAGGCAGGTGTCTGGGTCATGGTGCCAAGCGTGCGCCCTGCGTCGTTCCCTCCGCCGGTCGGTGCTCACCCCGGGGACCTGCCGGGACGGCTGCGCGCCACGATCCTCTTAAGGGGCCCGGCCCCGCCCCCGGCCCCGCCCCCCACGGGGCCCGCCCCCTCCCCCAAGCCCCCGCCCCGCCCCGCAGACCCGGGATGTGCATTTCCTGGAATTCCTGGCCGGCCCTGTGGACAAGCCCGAGATCCCCCGGCCGGCCGTGGCCTGCCCGAAATCGCAGGTCCCGGGACGCAGGGCTGGAGCCACCTGTGGGCTCAGGCTCCAGGCGCCTAGCCGGCTCTGCCTCCCGCCTGGGCCCTCGAGCAGCATTCAAGCTACCGCCTGGGCGTCTGCAGCGTGCCGGGGCCGAGCTGGAAGCGGGCAACGGTGAGCGTCACAGACCTCGTGGGGCTTTCACGGTACTGGGCGAGACACACGCTCATCACATAATCGCACACCATAAATGTATGGTTAGAGGGCTTTAATGCGGCCCAGCCGTGGCTTGCATGTCGGGGAAGGGTTCTCTGAGTTTCCTAGGTGAGGGGGTTGGGGTGGGTGGGAGTGGGGAGGAAGAGGGCAGCCCAGGGGGAGAGGACGTTCTTTGTTAGACCCCACGGAGCTGGGGAATGAAAGGCGAGGAGGGGGGCATAGCAAATATCCTCCCAGGCATTTACCCTCGAGAAACCTGCTCAGGTGCAGTCAGAGAACATTTTCGAGGATGTTCACACCAGCACTGTTCCTAACAACAAAAACATTGGAAACACCTCCCAAATGTCCATTCAGAGAGAGTGAGCAAATGAACTGGAATATCCGCACCATAGACTGTTACACAACCGTGAAATTGAATGAACTTCGCGGTCAGAGAGGCTAGATGTCGGCAACAATTTTGAATGAAAAGATAAGTTGCAGAAAACTGTATACACTATGGTGCAACTTTTAGAATGTATAATAAAAGCAAAACAAAAATATGCATGTTTAGTGACATGCATGGGTAGAAAAAACTTTTAAAGGGAAAGATAAACACATATTTGAGAAGAATGGTTATCTCAGGGGAATGGGGAAGGAGGGGGAGAAGAGAAGCTTACAGGTACATCCTGGTTGTTGGTAATGTTCCAGTACTTGGGTAGCATAGCGGTTTTATTTCATTTCATAATATTATAAATAATAAATAAGGGGGAAAGAGGATGGGGGTGTGGGGCTAGATAGTCACGGACTCGGAGGTGCGTGTGGGACACGGTGAGGGATTGATTGATCTTTCCCCCTGAGAGCACTGGAAAATCAGTGGAGGGTATAAATGGAAGCAAAATGGGCTCAAACTTTTATTTGGAAAAAAAAAAAAGAGTCTCCAGCTTTTCAAAGTATGGTCCGTGAATCACTGGCATCGATATCACCTGCGGCTCATTACAACTGCAGACTCAGACTTCATCCCAGTCCATCCTTACAGATAAGGACACCGAGGCTCAGACAAAGGAACAGCCTCCTTAGCACATGTTGTAAGGGGCAGAGATGGGATTTGAAATCCACCTCTAGAACCTTCAACTCTCCGCCTTATTACTGTCTCCCTATCCCCTGTCATGACTTTCAAGTCCCTCTCCAAAATCTGGCCCTTGTCTTCATAGCACATTCCCCAAACACTAGTCAACCTGGATGACTTGCTGGTCCAGTAAAGGTGACCACAAGTTCTTTGCTATTCTTCCCATTGCAAGGTTTTCCTCCTTTTGTATCTGCGCTGGATGGAGGGACTTGTTTGATAGAACGCAGTGGAAATGATATTCCTGGACTTTGAGCCTAGGTCATAAAAAGCCTTGCAGCGTCCACTGGGGCCTCTTGAACATTCTCCCTGGGAACACTGTGTCGCTGTGTAGGAAGTCCAACCACCGTGAGACCATCATGCTGGAGAACCCATAGTTCATTTTTTTATTTAAGATTTTATTTATTTATTTGACAGAGAGAGCACAAGTAGGGGGAGTGGCAGGCAGAGGGAGAGGAAGAAGGAGGCTCCCTGCCCAGCAGAGAACCTCGTGTGGGGCTCGATCCCAGGACCCTGGGATCACAACCCGAGCTTAAGGCAGACGCTCAACCGACTGAGCCACCAGGCACCCTGAGAACCCATAGTTCTTAAAGTCACTCCAGTCTTGCTGAGCCCAGCCTTTCCACCCCTCCCACCAAGAAATTCCACATATTTGTGAAGCCGTGTTGGACCCTCCAGATCAGAACAGTTGCCGACTGAATATGGGGCTTCAGTCATGCCATGTGGAACAGAAGAACTACCCAGCTGACCCTAACCCAAGTTCCTGACCTACAGAATTGGGTTATGTAATAAAATTGTTACCTGAAGCTACTAGGTCTTGGGAGCAGATCGTTATGCAGAATGTAACAGGAATGCTGGGGCCTACCCACCCCAGACCCCTCAGCCTCTGCACCTAAGTTTACTCCATCCTGACACCTGGAAAAGCCTTTTCCCAGATCCTGGACTATCAAAATTCTGCCTACCAAGCAACTCAAAGACAAAGAGAAACAATCAGGCTGTGTGCTGCGTATCTTCTGTTTGCCCCTCCAAATGCACCCCCTACCCTTCTCCACACTGATGTGTGCCAGGCAACCTGACCACTATGGAAACACCAGCAGGCTCTCTTGCCCTCTGGCTTCTGGTTGGGTTTGGCCAATAGGAGGCACCAGCAGGAGATCAGAAAGTGGGAGGAGGGAGAAGTCAGGATGTTTACTCCTCTCTCTTTTCCCCCTTGTACAGTCAGCCACCGGGTCAGCTGTGTCTCTCCACCAAGGCCCCAGCTCCTGCCAGGTGGTCTTGTCCATATCATACCAGTCCCTCCTAACCATCTTCGAAAGCAGGGATTCCTTTTGTTACTAGCCTCAGGCTACTGTACCACCCCTTATTGCTCTCCATAAACTCTGCTCTGGGTTAGGGTTCCCCCAGAAGTAGAGCCTGAGGCAAAGATTCGAGTACAAGGAGTTCATTTGGGAAGAAATCCCAGGAAACACTGGAAGGGCAGTGCTGAGTAAGACAGGAAGTGAGCCAATGCCAGCAGGCTATCCAGAGCTCAGTCCTTCAGGGGACCTCTGTGAGACAGCGTAGAATATCTTTCAGAGTTAACCCAGCTGAGGAGTGAAGAAGCTGGGAGGTTTATCTACCAACTGCGCTTTGACTTTGTTGGAGGGCTGCTTCCAGGACATCAACTTCCCGGCACTCTGGGCTGGCTCAGCACCCTGGCTAAACTTGCTCCCCTACAGCAGAGAGAGAGCAGGAGCCTGACTCCGGTATTAGCAGGAAAGCACCATACAGAGGTGATGCTGGGGGCATGTGGGCTGGGCCTTGAAGGCTTCACCGACCCACAGCTTCGTAAATCATTTATTTTTTTGGTCAGCTTTATTGAGGTATGATTGACAAATAAAATTGTAAGATACTGAAAGTGTACAATGTGATGATTTGATGGACATATACATGTGAAATGATTCCCCCCATCAAGTTAATTAACACACTCATCACATAGTTTACCTTTTTTTTTTTTTTTTTTGTGGTGAGGACATTTTTGTTCTACTCTCAGCACATTTCAACATCTCTGTTATGCAATAGTGTTATCAACCATAACCATCCTGTTATACATTAGATCCTCAGACCTTATTCATCTTATAACTGAATGAATATAATTCCTTTATTAAACTCCCCTCAATTATTCAGTCTGAGTGTTTGCCTGGTTCCTGCCAGGACCCTGGGTGATACAGACGGGTCTTGAACTTCTCCACATTAATCCAGGGTGGGCCAATGTCTACAGACTTGGAAGAGGGGTGGAGAGAGAAAAATCTAGCTCAAGATCTAGTTCCAGCCAACAATGACAACAACAAATGCATGAAAACAGAGAATGAATTAATAAGACTACCTCAACTGGAAATAACACCGGTCAGAAGTATCATCTCCAGTTACACAAAGAATTAAACTGGGACAATAGCATTGGTAACTTAGTACTTTGGAGCCAAAGGTAACTGTTAGTTGTGAAGGGGAAAAGTTACATAATAAAATAGTCTTTCAGGGCAGATTATCAGTTAGGGTAACCCTAGCTACTGTTACACATAGAATGTTACAAATACCCAGCAAATATGCTAGAAAAAGAGTTCTCACTTCTGTAACAGTTCTGAGTGGGTGTTGACTCTACCTGGTCTTTCTGGGACCTAGGCTGAATCTTCAATATGTGGGTCTCAAGGTGGCCCTGGGGGTCATCTCTATTCTAGCCATTCATAGGGTGAAGAGAGTATGAAGGAGTGTTTGGGGGGGTTTCCAAAGTGGGACCCATCACTGCAGCCCACATCCAATCACCACAGCTGGGTCATGTGCCACACTGAACTGCGGGGGAGCCTGGGAAATGTAGTCCAGCCACACACCAGGGAAGACAAGGAGCCTCTGATGTGAGTGAGCATTAGCAGTCTCTGCTGGAGTGGGAATGCATCTTCCTCAAGGTAGCCCTTCTGCTCCTCTCCCATAAGACTTGTCATCAACTGTGTGTCAGAGAAGTCCCGTAACCAGGCGGATAATCTACAAAGGCAGGACAGGGTCAACTTATCCTGGATCCCCAGCCCTTACCTAGGGCCTGGTGGAAAGTAGGAACTCGCTACCTGTTGGTGGAATAATAGAATGTAAGTGGGCCTCAATTGTGAGGTCATTGTTCTCAAGCTTCTGAGATATATGGGAAGCCCTTGCCCGAGCATGACCTGTGTCCGGCCTGGTGCAGGGCTCAGGCTGCCTTGGATTAAGGCAGGGCAAGATGATGCCTAAGGAAAGAATTTTAAGACAAATCCCTCCCTACCCCCACACACTCATACAAAACTCGTGTCACAATAATAACTATGTTTACTGAGTACTTATTTTGTGCTGGTCACTTACTCACATGCAGATGATTTCATCTAGAGACCCCTCACCCCCAGTGGCCCTATGATGTAGGTTCCATAATTAGCCCCATTCGCTGGTGGAGAAATCAAGACTCAAAGTGGCAAGAGGTGAAGCTGGAATTTGGGTGTGAATATGCTAGACTCAGAGCCTGTGCTCTTGACCTCTGTCAGTATCCAAGAGAAACCGGGTAGGTTGGATAGCAGTCAAGCAAGAGCCCGGGCAGAGAGGCGGGAGCCTGGGTGCTCACCCAGCTCTGTGTGACTAAGAGTGGGTCACTTCCTTTGTTTAGCGCTGAGTTCCCTCAGCTGGCTCTGCGCCAGGCACTGAGGAAATGCAGAAAACCTCCATTCTCTAGGTGGTTTGCTCCCGGGGCAGCAGATAAACCAGCACCATCCATTTGATATGATATGACAAGAGTCAGTAAGTATTTCTTCTTCCTTGGTTCTACTGTCCCCTGGGAGATGTCAAGCAAGAAGTTGGAAAGTCAAAGGTTGCAAACTCAAAAACTGACAGAGCAAGTGTGGAATGCAGAAAGACTGGAGTCTTGGCTCTACCACTTCCAGCTCTGCGACCCCAAATTCTGCATCTGGTGAGTGGAGAGAGCACATAATACATTCTGAGTTCATAGGATAACACATAGACATCCCTAATTCATAGGATAACCCACATATATACCTACCACCTAGAACAATCCATATAATACCTAGTTTGTAGGGTAACCCATATACAAATGTAGCTCATAGGACAACCTATATATATATACCTAGCTCATGAGCTAACATGGTATATCTATCATGAGCTAACACACACACACACACACACACACACACACACACACACACACACACAGACCTAGCTCATGGGATAGTACACAAACATGCCTAGCTCATGGGAGAACAATGGAAGGACCATGAAACGATATGGGAGATGCCCCATATAAAGGCTGCCACGCTGGAATATGGATCTGGGGATACCAGGTCCCCCAATTCAAGAAAATCCAGAAACCACAATTTTAATGTTTAAAATGTGTTCAGACAGATGGTGATTATACTTATCATGGTGAGCACTGAGTGATTTATAGAATTGTCAAATCAATATGTTGTATCCCTAAAACCAATATAACATGTGATAATTATGCTCCAATAATAAATTTTAAAACTAATTAATTAAAACCAAGAGGTATAGCTCTAAAAATATTAATAACAAAAATTTAAAAAGTAACCCTGGTAAAACCAAAAATGTCTTCAAATACCTCCTAATTTTAAAAACTTCGTAAGAGCTAAGGAAAACATCGGTGGGCCAGATTTTGCCCCTGACCCTGTGGGCTTCATAACAGCCAAAGTCTCTGCTGATTCTGATCTCTGAATAGTAAAGAGGACAAGGGAGGTGTTGTCTCCAACTCAAATTTAACCAGACAGAATGAGGATCAATTGCACACGACAGAAAGTTCTAAAATAACAGTAGCCAATACAAGAAAGAAGTTTATTTCCTGGTGATGTAAAAGAAGTCCAAAGGTGGGGGCAATGCAGGCTGGTGTGGCAACTGGGAAGATGATGCCTTCCATCTCTCTGCTCTGCCATCCCTAGCATGTGGCCTTTATCCTCATTGTCCAGCATGGCTGCTGGAGCACTGGCCATCACATCTGCAACCCAGAGAGCAGAGTGGAGGAAGAGCTCTCCTCTTTTAAAGATAATTCCTGATTTCCTTACAACACTTCCACTCCTCTAGTCAAATGGTCACATCTAATTGAAAAGGAGACTAAGAAATGCCCATAGCTGGGAGGCAAGGTAGCTAGCTAAAAAGTGAGGTTCAGGGGCTCCTGGGTGGCTCAGTCGTTAAGCGTCTGCCTTCGGCTCAGGTCATGGTCCCAGGGTCCTGGGATCGAGCCCCACATCGGGCTCCCTGCTCGGTGGGAAGCCTGCTTCTCCCTCTCCCACTCCCCCTGCTTGTGTTCCCTCTCTCGCTGTGTTTCTCTCTGTCAAATAAATAAATAAAATCTAAAATCTAAAAAAAAAAAAAAGTGAGGTTCAGTTACTCAAGAAGAAGATAGCAGATATTTTTTTTAAAGATTTTATTTATTTATTTGAGAGAGAGAGAATGAGAGATAGAGAGCACGAGAGGGAAGAGGGTCAGAGGGAGGAGCAGACTCCCTGCCGAGCAGGGAGCCCGATGTGGGACTCGATCCCGGGACTCCGGGATCATGACCTGAGCCAAAGGCAGTCGCTTAACCAACTGAGCCACCCAGGCGCCCGAAGATAGCAGATATTGGGAGGCAATGAGCCATTTGTGGCCCATCAAAGAGCCTGATGTGTGAGGAGGGCGTGTGGATGGGGTGTCGCCAGGCGGCCAGACTCTGCTGTCCACTTCACCTCTCCCGCCTCCTACGTCTTTGAGGCTCTGTCTGACCAAGAGAAGAAAATAAGAGAACAAGACGAAAGAGGCCAGCTGAATATAATAATGAGAGCAACAACTTACCAAGGACCGGCTATAGTCCAGGCCTTGTGCGGGGCCCCGTGCAAACATTGCCTCAGATTAGCGTCTTCGGGCTCTCCGGTGGGCGAGCGTCCTGCTGTGGTGGGGACGGTCCTGTTCTGTCTGTGCCAGCAGGGCAGGGAGACCTAGAAATCCACCGTCTGCCCGACAGACAACCACCGCCTTTCTGTTTTCAGTCCTGCCCCTCACCTCCGTCTGTGGAGGTTCGGGTCCCTCTCATCCCTGAGCCTTCCTGACTATCTTCAATTGTCTTGTGTCCTGATGGCTCCCTGAGCAGTCAGTCAGGTTTCAACTTTCTGGGTTTCTTAAGTCAGCCCCCACTCACCATCTGTTCCAGCTTCTAGAATTTGGTTGACTCCTCTCATCTGCTGTTAGCTTCTCACATGGTCTCTTTCTCCCCATGGATAGGTGTGCATTTTAAAAAATGCTTTTATGCCATTTTGTTAGAATTTCAGAGAACAGGGGAGGTAAATGCATGGGTTCAGTCTTCCGTGTTTAGCCAGCAGCAGCCTCCAGCCTGCACTCGCGACCAGGGGCACCCTCAGCACGTGGGGTGATCTTTCTCTCCCTCCCTCTCTCTCTCTCTCTCAGCCCAGGGATGTTTCTCTCCCACCTCCATAGCCCAGACCTGCTTGTCAAGGGCAGGTGGCTTGCCTCCCTCTACTTTGCACTTAGACAGGACTGGGCAGGCCTATGGCAGGTGAATAAAAGTCCTGGATGTGACTCATTCCTAAGAAGTCAGGTGTGGGCTTTAACAAGTTCAAATTAGAAGGTAGGCATGAGAGCTAGTCATTTCTGAATTGGAATAACAGAGTAAATCTCCCTGCAAAGGAATATTACTACTGTGCTTACAATGGAGTCCAAAGTCAATGCTCAAGGGGAAGGCCGGATAGAGTCACACTTGTCCTTATAAACCCTGAGGCAGGTGCCAGCCTTGCACACAGACACCCTGCCTCTCGGTGAATCTGACACAGCCCGCATCCCCTCCAGAGTTTTCTCCCAGTGTCTTGGTTAAGATCCTGGTTTGGGTTGAGAAGCCATATTATGTGAACAATATGCACCTTCAGACCCTCAGGTCGCCCTCAGTGGATTAGGATGCTCGGGACACTTATAAGAGAGAAGACACTTGGTTCCCAAGAACTAGGGTGACCAACCATCCCAGTTTGGTGGGACTGAAGGGTTTCCTGGAACACAGGACCGTTGCAGGGCAAACTGGATGGTTGGCCACCCCTCAAGAATACCTATAATAGAGATTCACTCTTCACACAGCTTCCTGGGTGTATACTTGTTGCATATGGAGCTGAAAATGCTTATGCCCTGCTGTTTACCACCCTACTCCAGGCAGGGGGTGGAGCGGTTCAGAGAGTAGGCTCTGCAACCAGGATGCTGGGGTCCAAACCTCAGCTCCAACACTCACCAGCTTTGAAGCAAGGCACTTCACCTCCCCCTGCCTCAGATTCCTCATCTCTAAAATAGTAATAATAGTAATAACAAGTTCTCCTCCATAGGGTTATTGTGAGGATTAAGTGAGTTAATAGATATAAAGCACTTCGAATGTACATAGGCCACAATCTCTTATCTCAACCCCTGATGTCTTAGGGCCCTCATGCGCTTTGGGATTTTGGAATTTTGGAGTTTTAGAAAGCACACATCAGGGGGTGGGGGGATGGGTTAGCCTGGTGATGGGTATTAAAGAGGGCACATTCTGCGTGGAGCACTGGGTGTTATGCATAAACAATGAATCATGGAACACTACATCAAAAACTAATGATGTAATGTATGGTGATTAACATAATAAAAAAATTATTTAAAAAATAAAAATTAAATTAAATTAAAAAGCACACACCAGGGGTGCCTGGCTGGCTCCATCAGTGGAGCGTCTGACTTCAACTTTGATCTCAGTGTTGTAAGTTCAAACCCCATGCTGGGGGTAGAGATTATTAACAATAAATAACAATAAAATCTTTAAAAAAATAAAAAAGGAAGAAAGAAAGACACCGTATGTCATATAACAGTGGGGTCTGGGTTAACACCCCATACTTAAACACATTAATATTCCTGCAGAAAATAATGTATGAATATTTATATATCTGTTCAGTTTAGATTTTTTTTTCCACCAAATGAGTTTTGGTAGCAACCTTAAATTATTTTGTTCAGAATTTCTTGGATTCAGAAGTGCGGGGAAGGGATTGTAGACATGGGTATGGGTTCACTGGGTCATTGTTTGATGCATATCTGGTGTAAGGGCCACATAATCTCTTCTTAAGGATAACTCAGGCTTTTGCGCCTAAGGTCTCCGTGGGTTCGTGAAGCCTTTGCATGAGCAGAGAGGGGACACTCTCTTTCCTTCTTTCTCTACCCAGACCCTCAATGTAGTAATTTCTTTTTGTTCCTGTCAATATGCTGATGATGAGTGGTGATTGGCGGTGGGGTGTTTGGTGGTGGGTGGTGGTGGTTGGGGTGTTGGGATGCAAATTCAAGTCTCCAAGTGCCTTTCTCAACCCCAGCGACGGGGGGCGGGGGTGAGGGTGGTCATAAGCTGTGGAGAAGCGATGAGCAAGCTGAGCTTCAGGCAGAGCTGGGTTCCAGGCAGTGGTCTGGTCTGGGCAGGTGAGATAGTAAAGCCAAAGGATTCATGGCCCCTCAACAGCCACTGGGCGTCCACAAACACCTCACGGCAGACAAGAGTCAGAGGGGACTCCAGAGAGCTCCCCAGTTGGGCTACGTTTTGGGCAGTCCAGGAAATGCATTCTTGGCAGATGCTCGAGGTACTAGGGAGTTACAGTGGCTGCAGGAGGCAGGCGAAACGCCCCCACACCCCCCTGCATAGCCGCTGGGAGAGGGCTCACCTAGACCATCTCTCCACACGTCACAGAGCACCCTCCCGCCCTCCTGATGTTCACATTCCCAGCACAACTACCTTGACACGGGATTGTTCTGCAAATCATTTCTTTTTGGATTTGGTTGTCTGGAAAGGAAAACTGGCTTCTGCTTCTTTCCAGTGGAGCTTTGGCAACCATGGACATGGGCCCTTTCCCAAGAGGGAGAGAGAAAGAGAGGCTTGGGGTCAGGCTTCCACACCAGACACAGGTCTAGCCTCTTGGGGAGGGGGCCTGATTTTGCCTGCTGAGCATTCCCAAGCCTTCTGCAAACTGGAATCATAGAGCAGTTATGGTTCCCCCATCTTTTCACCCTCTGCACCATCTGGAGTGTCCCTTCCACTCTTGGCCATTTAGCTCTCCCTTCACCCCAAAAGGGCCCTAGACTCTGAACCTCTCCCTCTTTTTCTCACTTCCTAATCAAGCCTCCTCTCTGCTCAAAAGTGAGAAAGATCTTAAGAAAGAACCCTGGAGTAAGAGCTAAGAGACTTCAGTCGAAGTTCAGCTCTGCCCCCCAATACACCATGACCTTGAGCTGGTCCCTTGTCTTCCCATGTGCCTCAATTTCCCTGGATACTGAGTCGGGCACATTGAGGTCAGGGATTAGGGGAGCTAAAAACCCCAGCCAGGCTGAAGAGGGCAGCAGCTACAAAATTCCAGCTCGTCGCTGCCAAAGGAAAAGTGAGCCCAGTGCTACCCCATGTCTGACTTTTCAGAAGAAGCCACAGTAGTCAGAAGAAGCTGCTGTAACAAGCAGCCCCGAAGCTCAGGGCCTTGCTACTGCAAAGGTTTATATCCTGCTCCCACCATAGTCCAGTGTGGGCCAGGTGTGGAGGAGCCCCACTCCACCCCCTCCTCGGGCCTGGGAGTCCTCCCCACGTCCTCCCCCCGGACCTTCTGTATCTGGTCAGCAGACAGGGAAGAGAGGGTGCAGGACTGGGAGGGAAGTTTGGGGGACCAGGCAGGAAGTGGTGTGTATTACTTACACCCACCTTCCATTGGCCGGACTCTTGTCACACTGTCCCAACTAACTGGAAGGGAGGCCATGCACCCAGAAAAAAAGGACATGCGTGTTGTGAAAGCTAGCCAGTCTCTGCCACAAGCTGGAAACCTGGATCCTATGTGAAACCTTCTAAACTTTACATATTGGCGAACCATCCAAACTTTAGAAAGGTACTGTGTGGAATAAAGAAACCCTACGTATGAGCAGGAGGGCCCGCCCGCCGTGGGCCTGTGTCCTGTGGCGGAGGCGGCCTCCTCTTGCGGACCTGGGCCGAGATTCTACATGGCGGCCTCCGTCTGGCTGTACGTCCGCCGCGCTCCTGCCTCACGCCGGGCCCCACGACAGGCAAGGAGGACGCGAGAACAACGGAAGAAACCATGCCTTCCCTGGAGGAGCTCACAGCTGTTTTTATCTCTGGGTAGAAAATAGCATTCGATTTTTAAAGCAAAATGTTAGAGTGATTTGCCATAGTGTTATATTTTGGCTGAGGAGCATTCCTTAATGGACGAGAATGATTCCCTGAGGGTCCTGAGGACCGCTCGGAAGAGCAGTGGAGACAGTCCCCTCCAGGTCTGTGGGAGCGCTCGGGCAGGTGCTTTGTCCTGGCTGAGACTCAGTCTTCACCTCTGGGAAATGGGAATAATGGCACCTGTCTTACAAGGCTATGGGGAAACAAGAGAAGCCCATCGAACCACTGAGCAAGGCACATGGAACACTGTAGGTGCACACCCCGTGGTCCCCAGTGGCCACTGTGGTGAGTCAGGGGTGATTGCTTCGGGGCAGGGGGTGTGTCAACATGCACCTTAATTCCCAACCAGCATTTATGGGGTGTGACCCTGGGCCAGGCCCTGGGCTGGGTGCTGGGGACATGCAGTGAGGAAGGTCTGGCGCCGCTGAGAGGCACACCAACTTCCGTGGGTGGGAGCCTGGCCCTGCCTTGACCCCTGACGGAAGTGAGCCCACCCTCGCCCTCCGAGCAAGAGGTAGATGGAGGAATGCACGCTGGTTCCAGAGTCACTTGGCTGTAACAAGCAGGCTGGTATCCTGGCTGACCTCAGCAAGGCAGCCTCAGCAGAAGCCTAGGGAGGACCCCTGGGCTGGGGGTGGGGTGGGGGGAGGAAGACAGGAGAGAGGAGGAACAGGCTCCTGCCTAGGCCCCACCTCACAAAGCTAACGCCGTCACTTGCTACGGCTGCTCCAGGGCCAGAGCACTTCCGCTAACCTGTGGGAGGAAGTGTGGCCATAAACCCATTTCACAGATGAGGACATCAAGGTGTAGACCGGCTACACGGCTGCTAAGGAGTGGCCTGGAGGTTCAAATCCAGGTCCACACACTTCTCTGTGCCTCACAACAGTGCCTGGGAGGGAGATTTCTGTTGAGGGGCTCAGAGGACCTCCTCTCTGGGTTCCTGATCAGCTATGCAGGAAGGAGGAAGAGAAGCAGGCCCGCTGGGGCTCTGAAGCCATCTGGCAAGAAGTGTATTTCTCTGTCTGAGGCCTGCAGTTCATCTGGAAAGCTAGGGTTCCTCCCTCCCTCCCTCCCCTCCTTCCCTCCCTCCCTCCTTCCCTCCCTCCCTTCCAGGTTGATTCCCAGCTCTGGCAGTCACTATCTGTGTGACCCTGGCAGGACACTTCAGCCTTTCTGAGCCTGTGATTCTACTGTGTACCAGGCACCTGCTCCAAGTAGACTAAGGGCGCTGAGTTAGACAGACTTGGCCTCCAGCCTCCTGGGATAGCCAACTGGCCCTGGAGGCCTCCTAGGGGAAGGAATGCCTGAGTGGAGGCAGAGAAGCCGAGCTGCACTCGTCCATCGGGGTGGGCGGGTGGGCAGGGTGGGCATTTCGTGCCAGGGAGGGGTGGTGCTGGATTTCCCAGGCTTGCTGTGACCCTCACAAAGCTTAAGCTCTAGAGCCCCTCACTTGCTGGGTGTCTTCCTGTGACCTGGGAGAGGCCCCAGCCGCACACACTTGGGATCACATGCTGTGGTAGAGTTGGCCAAAGTAAGCTGTTTTCACTGCCTCTCCCGCTCCTACTTCCTGTCACACTTCCCCTCCCTTAGGATGTTGCTGGAACTGCTGTGGTATTAGTGGGGGGGGGGCGGGGAGGGCGGGGATCTAGCAAAGGGGAAGTTGTCCACAAAACACGGACATCAAGGATGTTGGCAACAAGCTGGTTGGTAGATGGCATCCATTCAAATGCTTTTTAAGTTTAGTAATCAAGGAAACGTGAAAAGTCCTGAGATCCTCTATGTAAGATCCTTGATTTTGATCGAAGTTTTTCTAAATTTGACAATAATTCTAAAACTTTTGACGCTACCAAGAACGAGTTGTGAAGTTGAAAGAAACCTTTTGAAACCATTAACAATGGGGGGGGCATGCTTTTGGTCAACTGTACTAGAGAAAATTAAGATGTCTTCTTATTCTCTCTAAAGAAAACGACAGTACTAAATCAATGTCAAGGGAAGAGGTTATCCCAAAAGTACATGACCAAATGTAGGTATAAAAGTATTATGGAAGCATATCATATGCTTTTTTTCTGACACTGTATAGTGTTTGTCAGCTTTGTAAATGTTGTGGTTTTGTTTCTCATTCAAAATATTGATATTTTTACCTGATTTTGTGTTTTTCTTTTCTTTCTTTTTTTTTAAGATTTTATTGATTTGAGGGGCGCCTGGGTGGCTCAGTCATTGGGCGTCTGCCTTCAGCTCAGTTCATGATCCCAGCATCCTGGGGATCGAATCCCGCGTTGGGCTCCCTGCTCCACGGGAAGCCTGCTTCTCCCTCTCCCACTCCCCCTGCTTGTGTTCCCTCTCTCGCTGTGTCTCTCTCTGCCAAATAAATAAATAAACAAAATCTTAAAAAAATATATGTTATTGATTTAATTGAGAGAGAGCGAGAGCACACAAGTGATGGGGAGGAGCAAGCTATCCTATGCTATCATAAGTCAAAACCCTGACTGTGGGAATTTCTTCTGTCAAGCTGACCATTAACTGTCTTCAGTTCCCCCTTGGGTCCTCATCTTCCCTTGGGTCCAGAAATAATTGGTTGCTACTTACTTCTGCCCATTTCATTATAGCTCTGCAGACACTTGAGGGCGGTTCTGTTCTTGCCCAGGATAACCTGGTTTCCTTCAAAGATTTCTCTTATAACTTGACTTCCAAAGTCTTCCTTATACATTAGCTCAGTGATTTCTTAACCAGTCATACATATATGATGATGATAGCTAACACGAGCTGAGTGCCTAGCTATGTACCCAGTTCTGCGCTGGGTGTTGTTTATGCTTCATCATTAAGGCAGTCCTACAAAATAGGTGCAGTTATGAAGTGCATCCCACATACGAGGAAACCAAGGTTCAAAGAGACAAAATAAATCAGCCTAGGTTACAGAGCACGCATATGGTATAATCGGACTCTTGGACTTCAGAGCTCATGCTGTGAATCACATTAAATGGCTAGAATTAGGGGCTTCAGTCTGCGCAGATGAGAATAATTCTGCTTCATGACTGTAACATAGGGCGCCTCGGTGACTCAGTTGGTTATACATCTGTCTTCAGCTCAGGTCATGATCTCAGGGTCCTGGCACCTAGCAGAGCCCGGCATCAGGCTCCCCGCATAATGGGGAGTCTGCTTCTCTCCCTCTCCCTTTGCCCTTTCCCCCATGTGAGCCCCCCTCAGATAAATAAATACAATATTTTTTAAAAAGATTATAACATGGACATCCTGAGTTTCCAGTCTGTTGACCTGTCCAGTGGATTATAGATGGACTTGCCCTATAATTGTGTGAGCCAACCCTTAAAATCCATCTCTCTCCTCCACTTTCCTCTCCACTCTATATATACGCACCCACATATATACATACATAAACCAACGCACATATCTTCTATTGGTTCTGATTTTCTGGAGAACCCTGACTGACAAGGGTCCTGTCTCCCTACCTCCAGCCTGCAGGTGTCTTAATGAGGCATCTAAGATCACCAAGTCCTATCAGCATAATATCATCAATAAACCGGACCAACGCGATCCGTGTGGGGTGGCGAGGTGGTCGTGCGGAGCTGGAGGACTGACCGGCTGAAGGAAGGCACTCACGGTGAGCTGCTGTCCCGGCCAGCGATGTCAAACTGATTTGGAAAAATGTTGGGGTTTAGAGCTGATGGCCAAGGAAGAATCCTTGAGCCATCTTCTGTGTGAGAAGGTGGTTTTATTAAAGCCCAGGGACAGGACCTGTGGGCAGAAGGAGCTGCACCGGGGTCATGAGGAGGGGCCGATTACACTTTCAAGTTGGGAAGGGCTTAGGGATAGCGTAAGTCTCTAAGGAATTTTGGAAGCAAGGTTTCCAGGACCTTGAGGGGGCTAGCTTTTGGGAAAAGGTCATTTATTACCGTCTAATAAAACCTTAGTCATGAGACCCTTCAGATGTATATCGGTGGTCCATATGCTTGTGGGATGATTGCCAGCATGCATCCTGGGGATAGAGATAGAGGAAGTTGCCAAGGGAATTTTTATATGCTAAAGTAGACTTGCAGAATCCTGGGGGGGGGGGGGGGGCTCGGGCTAGGATCGCCCTTTGCCCTTAACAAAGTATTAACGTCGAGGCAGCGGAGTTCCTAGAGGAATGTCACTGCCTGTTTCAAGGACTTGTCAGGGGATGTAAGTAGTAAGGAAATTTAATTTTTCTTTGGCCTTTGTTTCCCACATCAAAACTACTCTGGTATGGGAGTATTATTCCACTAACTGTGTGACATCGGGTAAGTCTCTTTCTTTCTCTCGGCCTCAGTTTTCTCCTCTGTAAAATGAGAGGGCGGGGTTAGGTGACCTTCAAAGACCCTGTTATTCCTTCTAAATGCTCAGCTGATGTGCAGGCCCAGAGCCTCTGTCTTGCCGCTGTGGGATACTGACAGCCTGTCAATTTCTCTCAGGTTTTCTTCCTTGAGAGATATAGTTGATAACTTGCCTCTTAGCCTGCTGTGCAGCTAAAATGCAGCCCGGAGGCGGTAAGCACCATGATTAAGGGCACTGACTCTAGCGGGTGGCCAGACTTTGAGTCTGAGATCCACCAGCCCTTGGCTGTGAGGACACCTTGAGCAATTCACTTCGCCTCTCTTAGCCTGTGTCCTCATCTGCTAAACGAAGACCAGTGTCCCTACCTCGAAGGACTGAGGATTAAATTAGATCCTGATTATAAAGTGTCTATCACATCTTAGCTACCTGAAGACTTTCTAGGCGTCCTTTCTCCCTGAATCCATGTGGTCACAATCTTTCAAAACTCCAGTGTCTTCATACATCAAATGGGAATAAGGAACCCTACCGGGTACAGTCCTAGTAACTTCACATACTGCTTTAATTTACTGAAAGTTATCTGCAAGACAAAGGTTCACAGTCATCTTTTCCACTAGGAAAACGGGAATGAAAGGAGTCTTCTATAGGGCAGCCAGTGAGTCTAGCTGAAGGACATACACTCCATTCCCTTAGGCACTAGGTGGGGGGTTGGGGGTGCAGGAATGAGCCAAAAGAGCAGAGGGGAGCCCCTGAGATCTGATTATTTGGGGCCTCTGGCATCCAATTGTTCCCCGGGGTCCCTTCTGGAAGGAGAGAAGTTAAGTTTGTGGCAAAGAGAGACCCACAATAGGAAAGGTGCCAGGGCTGGTGGTGCCCTGCCGCCTTCCCCAGGGCCTCCTGGCTCAGGAAGGAAAGGGAGATCCATTCACCAGACGCCTGACCCCATGGACACACCTCCCAGCCTCAGCTAGGCCCTGCTAAAAGCCAGCCTGCACCTGGTGGCAATGAGCTCAGAGCAGGGTCTGCCGAACCTAGCCAGGTGCAGCCTGGGGCAAAGTGGGAAACAGCCTGCCTTTGTGTTCCTTCCTCGCCTGCCCCTACCTCTCCTGATCCATCGGGGAGCTGAGCCCCTGCCCCGCAGCCCATTACGACAACAACCATTCACACCTGCTCTGCCCACACGCTTTCCCAAACAGGTGCCACCCCTGGCCCCATGGGACCCTCTAATAACCTACAAGGGAGGAGGTGGAGGGGAGAGAGACTGGCGGATAGCCACCTTCATTTTACAGTCTGAGGAGAACGGGGCCCAGAGCGGAGTCGGTGTATGCATCTGCCTCCTCCAGCCGACCAAGAGCAATTTGAGGTGAAGGACTAGGTCTCCATCATCAGGTCATTCATCCCAGGCAGAGGAAACAGCAGGTGCAAAGGTCCTGAGGCAGGAATGCACCTGGCATGTCAGAGAACCATCTCGGTCAGTGAGCAGAGTAGTGAGAAGAATTACAGGCGAGATGAAGAAGTGGCCCCTAACCGGATCACATGAGGCCTTGCAGACCATGAAAACAAGTCCGGTTTTTATTCCAGTTGCCAAAGAATTCACTGGAAAGTGCCTGCTCTGAGAGTAGATACTAAGAAGACAATAGCCAGGAAGACAATAGCCTTGTGTCCTCCTAGTGTTGGAGGCAGACAGGCCCAGAGAGTGTGACCCCACTCTGATGTGGGCCTCACTGGGGCTACAGGAGCACAGAGGGGGCCCTGCCCTAGCCTGGGAGCCAGAGAGTACTTCGGGGCCGGGGAGGGGGTGGGGTGGGGGGAGGAGAAGAGGAAGAGAGTTTCTGCTGAGACCCAGGGCTGAACCAGAGTGAGCCAGCTGGAAAGAGAATTAAAGGGAGGGACAGGAAGTGCCAACGGTGCCTGAGAAGAGAGAAAGCAGTGGGGGCTGGGGGCTGGGGGTGCATTTGGGACCTTAAGGTGTTAAGTGTGGCTGGGCGGTAAGATGCAATCAGGGGCTGTCTGGGGGGCAGGGGGGACAGTGGGGGCGGCTAGCAGGGGTGTGCGGCTCTCACTGAATGTACTGTGAGCAGTTCTGTATGTCCATAAGCCTCCTACTGCAGGAGCTCTACGGACGGCCTCCAGTTCTTCTACTGAACCATTGCACAGTGCCCAGCCCCTCAGTGCTGGGCATGTCGGTTCTTTCTAGTTTTTCCCTATTACAAACAAGGCTGTGATGGGGCGCCTGGGTGGCTCAGTCGGTTAGGTGGCCAACTCTTGGTTTCAGCTCATGATCCCAGGGTCCTGGGACAGAGCCCTGCTTTGGGCTCCACGCTCAGCGGAGAGTCTGTATTGAGGATTCTCTCTCTCCCCCACTCTGTTCCTCCCCCTGCTCGCATGCATGCATGCGTGCTCTCTCCCTCTCTCAAATAAATAAATCTTTTAAAAAAAATGCTGTGACGAACATCTTGTCCACACATCTCTGTGCACATGTATGAGCATTTCCATACAGTAAAGATGGGAAGTCTTGGGGGCTGCCCAGTGGACAGTTTGAGCCGGATCTGTTTGCCACACGAGTCCCGGGGCCTCTCGGGCAGCACTTTGATGGGTGTGATGGGTGTCCACTTCTGGGGCCCTGGGCAGGTTGATGCTGCGAGAAGGCTTGAGGGAGTGATAAAGAGCCCAGACCATGAATGACCTCTGGCTGCCCAGGCCAGATAAAGGGCGGGGAGGAGCCCCCAGTCCTGGGCCCCACATGTCCTGTTGATGTAGGTTTGTCTGTCCAGCTGGCCTGGTGTACCAGCTCCCGGCCTCTCCCAAGGTGACAAAAGGACTTCCAGGTGCAGGTCTTAAAAGCTGGGGTACCAGATGTGGGGTTCACCCTTTCACTCTTCAGGGAAAAGCTCGGAGGTTTTGAGTTCCCTCTCATTGTGGGTCTACCTACTAGGGGTGAGGTTTGTGGTGAGATTGTGGCTTAGACTCTCCTACCTGCCCACGCTTCCCCACCTCTATTTCCTCTCCTCTCCTCTCCTCAACGATGCAGATACCAATGACCTTGCACTCGGAACCAAGGGCCACCCATTAACTTCTAGACGGGGTTACAGCAACTAGAGGGCCTCATCTGCTGGGGGGCTCGGAATCTCACCCTGAGTGATAGATTCCCCACCCTTCCCCACCTCTATTTCCAAACTCTCTCTCTTTTTTTTTAAGATTTTATTTATTTATTTGACAGAGAGAGACACAGCGAGAGAGGGAACACAAGCAGGGGGAGTGGGAGAGGGAGAAGCAGGCTTCCCGCCGAGCAGGGAGCCCGATGTGGGGCTCGATCCCAGGACCCTGGGACCATGACCTGAACCGAAGGCAGACGCATAACGACTGAGGCACCCAGGCGCCCCCCAAACTCTCCTGACCGTTGTTATGGTGCCCTTGCAATAAGACTGAGGGAAAGGAGAAAAAATGATTGATCTAAGGATGATGGGCGTAATATTTCTTGAGCCAGATCCTTCAAAGCTATTATTTTATGGAATCTCCATGCAACTTGGGAGGTTGATAATACAGTAGCTACTATTACGACACTCACCGTGTGCCTCGGGCTGTCCCACCAGCGAGGAGCCACTATTGTCCCCCGGTTACACGGGAGGAAGCCGGGGCAGGGTAAGAAGACACAAAGCCTTCCGCTTTGGAGGTCTGTCTTTCTCCGTTACCCACATGTGTGCAGAGCCGCACAGAAACTCATGTTCACACTCAGATCCACATCTGCACCCTTGGACCCGGGGAGCATACGTCCCACACCTCGATTCACACGTGCACTCGCGTGCAGGACGGCTCGTATCTGCAGGCATGTCCGCGGAGCTCCGTGCACACATAGCCACGTGCACCGAGGCCGTACACTTTTGGACTCACATCTAAGAGTAGGAAAAGGGGTGCAGATAAAGGGGCCAAAGTCCAACTCTTGCCTCCTCCCTGCGCCCTCAAAGCACCGGCTGCTGCTAGCAGGTATGTACAGGCCTGGGTGAGGCGAAGACAGGTTTCTATAGGCTCAAAGGGCAGCGATGACCTTGCACTCGGAACCAAGGGCCACCCATTAACTTCTAGACGGAGTTACAGCAACTAGAGGGCCTCATCCGCTGGGGGGCTGGAGGCCCTGAAGTGAGGGCCTACAGACAATATGCCTAACCCTGTGTCAGGAGCTCCAGGGGCCGCACAAAAGAAGGCACGATCCAGGTCCTCCAGGGGTCCCCAAGGGACCAGGAAGACAAGATTCACACCTAGAGGTGGCTTCACATAGTGGTCACCGGCAAGCATTTTAGTGACAGACTGCCTGGCTTACAATCTTGGTTCTACCATTTACTGGCTGTGTGATCTGAGCAAGTTAGTTAACTGATGGGTGCCTCGGTTTTCCCACCTATAAAATGGGGGAAGTTCTAACACCTACCCCTTAGGATTATTGCTTAACAAGTACTACATGAGTACGTATTTGCAAAATAAGCTGCTTTGGGCAAAGGGGGTTTGGGGATGAAGGACAGGCACTGAGTAGAAAGAAATTCCTGAGGATATGGGCCCTGCATCCCACTAGCTGGGTAACCATGGACAAGTCACGCAACCTCTCTGAACCTTAGTTCCTCATTTGTAAACTTTGCACAAATCATTCTTGATCACTAAACAAATGTTTATTGAGGACCTACTATGTGCCACACACAGTGCTAGGCACAGAAAATACAGCAGTGAGCAAGGCAGACAGTCCCTGCCCGCATGGAGCCTATGGAGTTGGAGGGAGGATAAAGTAAAAACATCTGGTGCATAATAGGTGCCCGTTATTCCTTCTTTTCTCCCTCGTCTACCATTATGCATCAACAGTATAAAAGAGTCTGGAGAATACAGAGGGGCTGAGGTGGGGGAGACATATCACCCAGAATCTCACCGCCCCTAACAAAACTACTCATTTCATTTTTGCTAATCAAGCCAGCACAGGGCTTGCCTCATGGTGAGATGCTCTAAAAAGCATTTGGAGTAATCAGTCCATTGCATTTGTGATCAGCAGAAAACAGCTGATTACCCTGTAGCATACCTGATGGAAAGAAACAGAAGCAATCATGACCAGCCCTCTGCACACAGAGGCCTTTCCCTTCTAGGGAGCTGTAACATTTCCATTTTGTAGAAAACAAAGCTGAGGCTCAGAGAGGTCAAGTCACTTGCCAAAGGTCACACAGCAGAAATGTGAGGAGCCAGGTTCAGAAGCCAGCGCTCTTCTGCCCACACCGTCTTGAGCTGTGGGATGCAGCCAGGGATGGATGGTAGGGCTTTGGGCATGGTGACCGGCCAGCCTTTCATTTACTGAAGCTCAGGGTCTGGGGAGTCTTGGTGCGCCAGGCCTAGGAGCACAGGATAATTGCCAGGCTCTTAGACAGTCTTAGGGGTCTCTTCTGAGCCCAGAAACCCCTCATTCTTACCTCCTTGGGAGCTTGGGGGCCTGCTTAGCCAGGGTCAGAACACTGGACAAGTTCGTGTTTTCAGGTGCTCTCTGGTGGGCAAAGAGCACAAACCTCTGGATCCCCCAGGGACCCGGGGAAAACTGAGGTCAGCTGCTCCTGCCGCCACTGATGGTGTTCGCCAAGCCAGTGCTTGCCGTGGGCAGGCACTTTGACACCTAATCTCATGTCATTCCTGCAGTCCCTCCCTCAAGGTGGGAATCATTATTACCATTTGATAAAAATAATCGGAGACTTGGGAAAATGACTTACCAAGGGCACATCACTGGCCGGGGGCAGAGCTGGGAGGTAAACCCTTGGCGCTCATAGGAGAGAGCATCGTCAAGGAAGCCTTCCTGCACAGAGAGAGCCAATTTAGGCCATGGTGGCCTTGAATGTCAGAGTGACATTCAATCTGGATTTCTTAAGCAGTGGAGGCTCTCTGGTTTTAGAGCAGAGGGAGGATTTGAGTGTAATCGTCAATTAAGCAAGAGGTGAATGTCACGTAGGACGACAGAGACCTATGGAGAGGTGGCAGGGGCCCGACTGGCTCGGGCGAAACCGCGCTCACCCAGCACCACCAAACAGCTGGTGCTCAAGTGATAGGATCATAGGAGTCCCCTCCATTCGGGTGCTCCTGTCTCCAGGGTCCCTGGGAGGGAGAGTCCAGGCTAGTAGAGTCCAAATGCCTCAGTGGGTGTTCAGCCTGGATTTGTTCAACACTCTTGCATGCCCAGCCTTGTGTGGGGAAAGGTGGGGGTCCAGGTGGGGCATGGGATGGTACGGGTGTGACCGGCCCAGGCACTCGTCCCAGCCCCTTGCTGTGAAGAGCAGGAAATAGAAGCTGGCTGGGCAGCGGTGGACCCGTGAACATCCAGCTTTACTAGGCTCCACGCCACCCTTTCTCACTCCTCCAGGAGTAAAAAACAATCAACCCCCCACCCCCCAGCTACCTTTTATTTAGCACTTGTGTGCCACACCCCCTGGGAGGCTCCTTCTGGTCCCATCGCTTGATTATTCCTCCAGCAAACCTGAAATCAGAGGGATGGCTGACGATTTCCATTTTACACATAGGAGGTGGCGCTCCCAGAGAGCTGAGGATGCTTATTACCCAGGTCACAGGGCCCTAAACAGTAGACGTGCGATCAAGCCAGGCTCCAGCGGCCCGGCCCAGAGGAGGTGAAACTCAGCGCTGCCAGCAGAGGGAGACGTGCCCTCAAAGATAAGCCCTGCTTCCCAGACTCCTGGCCGGAATCCTTGCAGGAACAGGCCCGCCGGGCTTCTGAAACACCTGGCGGCGGGCGCTCCTGGCGTCCCAGGTTCAGGTGGGGCCTGGGGAGCACAGAGCCGTGTGCAGAGGAATACAAAACAGCCCTCAAAGGAGGCGAGCCCGTGGTTCACAGAAAAGGAAACACAATGGCTTTTAACATATAAAAAGATGTTTAGCTCGCTCCTGATCGGAGAAACCTGAGTTAAATCCACAACAAGAAAGCCCTTGTGGATCTATCCAATGGGCAGTTGTGCAGGTGAGGAAAATGCGCCCGCATACATTGCTGGGGATTAAACTTGGTTTAACATGTGCGGAAGGCAACCTGGTAGAATTTCAAGTTCAGGGCGCCTGGGTGTCTCGGGTCATGATCCCAGGGTCCTGGGATGGAGGCCCGCATCGGGCTCCCTGCTCGGCGGAAAGCCTGCTTCTCCCTCTGCCTGCAGCTCACTCTACTTGTGCCCTCTCTCTCTCAAAGTAAATAAATAAAATCTTAAAAAAAAAAAAAAAAAAAGAACTGCAAGTTCACGTGCATCCAACAGGAATGCATAATACATGAGTATAAAAACTTGTACTAGCCCTGCGTTATTCAGTACGGTGGCCACCAGCCACATCTGGCTATGGGGCACTCAGAGCTGGCTAGTCCGGGTTGAGATGCGCTGGAAGTATAAAATACACACGAGATTTTGTTAGTGTGGAAAAAAGAAAGTGAAATAACTCCTTAATAGCTGTTTTTATATCAATGCTGTGTTGAAATGATATTTTTGATAGATTGGGTTAAATAACTTTTCAAGTTAATTATACTTGCTTCTGTTTACTCTTAAAACGTGTCTGCTAGAAAATTTTAAGTTACATCGGTGCTTTGCATTTGTGGCTTCAAATTTCTTTTGTAGTAAAAGACACATAACATCAGATTTATCACTTTTACCCTTTCTAACGGTACAGCTTAGTGGCATCAAGTACATTCACACTGTGGTGCAACCACCCCCACCATCCACCTGCAGAACTTTTTCACCATCCTCTACAGCAGCTCTGCTCCCCATTCCCGCCCCCCCCCCCCCCCCCCCCCCCCACAAACTTTTTCCCCCCCCCCCACCCGCGCTCCCCCCCCCCCCCCCCCCCCCCCCCCCCAGGCCCTGGAAGCCACCATTCTAGTCCCTGCCTCTCTAAAGCCGACTGCTCTAGGTAAGCGAGTCATACAATATTTGCCCTTTTGAGTCTGGCTCACTTCACCCAGCATAATGTCTTCAAGGTTCACAGTACAGCACGTGTCAGAATTTCCTTCCTTTTGAAGGCAGCGCGATATTCCGTCGTATTTACGTACCACCTTTTTTTTTTTTTAAGAAAGGAGTTTTTTTTTTTTTTAGGGTTTTTTTTTTTCATTTGCGAAACAGAGATACAGAGAGAGAGAAGAGAAAGCATGAGCAGGGGGAGAGGCAGAGGGAGGGGGAGAGGCAGAGGGAGAGGGAGAAGCAGGCTCCTTGCTGAGCCAGGAGCCCGATGTGGGGCTCGATCCCAGGACCCTGGGATCATGACCTGAGCCGAAGGCAGACGCTTAACCATCTGAGCCACCCAGGCGCCCCTACGTACCACCTTTTATCTACTCATCAACTGGTGGACCTTTGGGTTGCTTTCCACCTTTTGGCTGTTGTCAATAATGCTGAGATGAATGTTTATGTACAAGTACCTATTCAAGGCCCTGCTGCCAATTCTTGAGTGTGTATTGGAGTAGATGTGACCGAACAGCACTTTACTAGTAATTTCCATAGCAGCGCTGTTTTAAACGTCCCCAAACTTGGAACTGCCCAAATGCCCATCAGTGGTAGAAGGGATAAACAAATTTTGGTGTATTTGCATAGAACAGTGCTGTGAGAATGAGTGACCACGTGCCTGCTGCCGTGTGGATGAAGCTCACACACAACACCGGACACGTGGTGTGTGTCCACTTACACAAAGCTCAAACGAGGCAAAGCTAACCTGTGATGTCAGAAGTCAGCCTCTCTGTGGGCCACGAGGGGGCTTCTGCAGGACCGACAGGGTTCTGTTGATCAGGCCCTGGCTGCAGGAGCCTCATCACTTTGTGAGAATTCACCAAGCTAAACACTCAGGATTGGTGCTCGGTTTGGTGTATAGGTTAGGCTTCCGTAAGAAGTTCCCCAAAACATGCCCAAGTCCTTTGATCCAGCAATTCTAGTTTTGGGAATCAAACTACAGATATAGTTTCATATGCATGAAATAAAGCATGTACAAGATGATCCACTGCCGTTTCTTATCATAGCGAAACCTTAGAAACATACCGACTCACACCACTAGGCTGGCTCTGATCAAAACAAGGAAAATACCAAGTGTTGGCGAGGATGGGGAGAAATGGAACGTCTGTGCCCTGCTGGTGGGACAGAAAGTGGAGTCTCCACTGTGGAAAACAGCATGGCAGTTCCTCAAAAAATTAAAAATAGAATCACCTGTATCATTCAACAATTCCTCTTCGAGGTGAATACCTGAAAGAATCGGAAGTAGGGTCTAGAGCGGATATTTGTACAGCCATGTTCTTAACAGCGTGATTCTAGGAGCCATAACCTGAGGTGTCCAGTCGTGGATAAACAAGCAGCATGTTTATATAATCACTGAATACTATTCGGCCGTACAAGGGAAGACAATTCTGACACAGACTATAGCATGGATGAAGCTTGAGCTCATTGTGCTCAGTGAGATGAGCCAGTCATAGGACAAATGGTCCCACTTAGAAGCGGCACCCAGGGCGAGGAATGTCACAGACACAGGAAGCAGAAGGGTGGGCACCAGGGCTGGGGTGGGGAGGCACAGGGAGAGTTGTTCAAAGCCTACAGTTTCAGTTTTACAAGATGAGAAGGCTTCTGGGGATGGATGATGGTGATGGTGGTGCAGCAATGTGAATGTACTTAGTACCACTGAACTGTACACTGAAAAATGGTTAAAATGGCAAATTTTATATTATGCATGCATATTTTACCACAATTAAAACTTTTTTTTAAAAAAAGATTTTATTTAATTAAAGAGAGAGAGAGCAAAAGTAGGCAGAGCAGCAGGCAGAGGGAGAGGGAGACGCAGGCTCCCCGCGGAGCAGGGACCCCAATGCGGGATTTGATCCCAGGACCCTGGGATCATGACCTGAGCTGAAGGCAGACGCTTAACAACTGAGCCACCCAGGCGCCCCACAGTTAAAACTTCTAAAAAGGTAGGCGTCTATAAGGAAGGGTGAGAAAAATATTTGAGATACAGTGGGTAATAAAAGTCAAGGGAAGAACAGTGTAAGGAGTGTTTCCATTTGCTTAAATATATCAACATGTTAAACAGAAGATGTGGAGATAGGACAGAAGTGACATTCTAGCCCAGATCACCATGTACAAAGGAGTCATAAAGGAAGCGGGCAGGACACGTCTCCCCAGTGTTCACCTCATCACTTAGAGAAAGGGGGAGGTACTGCATAGAAAGAGAGGCTTGAGGGACCCCCACCCCCCAACCTGAGAAGGCCAAGCAGAGACCGCACATCCAGATGCTGGGCTCGGGACGTGGGAGGGTTTCTGGAACAGGTAGGGCTGGGGTGGGGAGACCTGGCAGGAGGTCATCTTGAGTCCTATCCCAGGAAGCTGGAGATAGAAGTGGGATTCCTAGGGCTGAGCAAGGAGTGGCAAGTGACCCCCAGGAGGAGAGGTGCATCCACCAAGGTCAAGGGTGAGAGGAGCCTGCAGCAATGGCCAAATTCATGGAGCCCACAACACCATCCCATGATGGAAAAGGGGCAACTTGAAATGTCTGCTGCCAGAGCGCTGGAAGCCAGCCAGGATGGCGGCCGCTCTGGTAAGACCGTTCCTCTCCCCTGACCGCCTCCGCCCAGCCCCCTCGGCCCCACCTGCAGGGGCAGGGAGGAGGCATGGAGAAGGAGCCCCCCATTCCACCTTCTGCCTTCCCCACTACAGGGAAGAAGCAGGGGGGGAGTCTAAACCCAAATCGAATTGGCAGTTCCCCTGAATATCTTGACTGGACATTGAAAATTTGAGCGGAAACCATGTTTGTGACTGAAATTGGCAGGAGAACTGTCTGTTACCTAAAAGCTGTCGAGATAACATGGGTCCATTCCATGTGTTCTCCTATTGTCCAGGGAGGAAGCAGAGAAAGCGGAGAGAGAGAGAGAAGCCGAAAGTCTCTTAAGACCACGCCCAGAACTAGCACAAGTTTGCTTCTGTCACATCCTATTGACCAAAGAGAGATCCACGGCCAACCCATATTTGAAGGAAAAAGGGGAATAGGGGAGCTAGGTCAAAGTCACATTGCAAAGGGGTATGGGAACAACAGGAATGGAGAATTGGATCCACTTTCATAACCAGTCTACCAAAAAGGCCTTGCTTCCCTTGCAAGGGAGGCTGGGAAATGTAGGCCAGCTGCGCGTCCAGAAAGAACCATGCATGAGGCAGGGTTACTTGTCTCAGCCACACCTGCCCCCCACCCCCTTGCTGATGCACATGGAGACACACACCTCCTGTGCGCTCAGCCCAGTGAGGGTGCTTAGTGAGAGCCTCTCTTCTCAGGGTTAGAGGTCCTGACTCCCCAACTGTGCGACCACTCACTTTTTTTTTTTTAAGATTTTATTTATTTTTGACAGAGAGAGAGAGTGTACAAGCAGGGGAAGCAGCAGGCAGACGGAGAGGGAGAAGCAGGCTTCCCGCGGAGCAGGGAGCCCGATGTGGGGCTCAATCCTAGGACCCCGGGATCATGACCTGAGCCGAAGGCAGAGGCTTAACCGTCTGAGCCACCCAGGCGCCCGTGACCACTCACTTTTGCTCCCAGGAACTCCATTTCCTCATCTGTAAAATGGAGCTATAACAATCATAATTGCCTCCCCCTGACATCGTGGTGATGAAAGCACTCTTCAGTCCAAGGAAGCTCAGATTTTGCAAAGAACTGGACGACATTATCTGTACCCTCAAAAGCATTAGGTAACTAGAGGACCCAAGAAATCAAGACACGTGTGCAGACCTGGGGAGGTGTGTTAACAGGGGCTGCAGGAGTGATCAGAGGAGCTGCGGCAGGACAGGTGATGAGCAGAATCGGAATAGACCCAGGAGACAGGGAAAGGCACGGCAGGGAGGAGGAACAACACATGCAAAGGTGTGGAGGCTGGAACACACATGGTATATTAAACGGTCCCATGCCCTACTATTTAAAGCAGAAATTCCCAAAGGGTGGGATGTTGGCCAGGCCTGGGGCTGACGCACACTTACATGCTTGTTCCTTGGCAGGATGGGTTTGAAAAAGGCGGCGGGGTGGGGGGGCGGAAGGGAAGAAGAATAAGAGATTGAAAACAGATTATTGGGGAGAAAAGTATTTCAGGCTCGAGACAACTGTCTCTGCAGCCTCTGGCTCCCGTCCCACCCATTCCCCAGCCCTGACGCAAGGCTGGCTGGAAGAAGGTGTTTATCCTGGGATTGGTCAGGCTGAGGGCCTGGCTGGAGGGAGACTAAAGCCTACCCCATTCCTGCCTGGGTGCCAAACTCTGCACGAGGCTTAAATATACCCACAGCCTGACAACATTGCATGCCTTAAGCCATGTGAAATGCTCCTCAAGGTACTTTCTGTTATTGTCCCATTTCCCAGATGAGTAAACTGAGGCTTAGAGAGGTTAAGTGGCTTACCCACAGCCACATAGCAGCCAAGGGTGAATCTGACCGATTCCATTGCCCTATCCCGGGCCTAGGCTGCAGACGGAACAGGGAGATGTTTAGAACAGCGAGGAAGAGTGTTCCAGGGAGCACAGGGTATAGTGTGTAAGGCAGTAATGTGCAGTGAGTGTTTGACTCAGAAGTCAGATTTGGGGGCTGTTTGGTACAGCAGCATGACTTAGCCTATCTGACTGATACAAGTCATGATAAACTAAGTTACATGTCCTAAAAAGGTTAGGGCCTCCCCATATTCCTCTCAGAAGCAGCACTTCTTTAAAAAACTGTGATTTTTAAATTTTAAAAGAAGATTTGTTTATTCATTTGAGAGAGAGAGAGAGGGAGTTGAGGGAGGGGCAGAGGAAGACAAGCAGACTCCCCACAGAGCACAGAGCCCGACATGGGGCTCGATCGTATGACCCCAAGATCACGACCTGAGCTGAAATCAAGAGTCAGACACTCAACTGACTGAGCCACCCAGGTGCCCCTAAAAACTGGAACTTTTAAATTTTGCCAAAATACATAAACATAAAATTTTCCACCTTAACATTTTTTCAAAATGTCCAGTCCTGTGGCATTAAGCACGTTGCCATTGTTACGCTACCATTGCCACCATCCATCCCCAGACCTCTCTTCGTCTTGAGAAGCTCAGACTCTGTTCCCATTAAACACGGACTTCTCATTCCCTTCCCCCAGCCCCGGGCCACCACCCTTCTACTTTCTGTCTCTATGAACCTGCCTGCTCTAGGTACCTCACATAAGTGGAATCACACAGTATTGGTCCTCTTGTGGCTGGCTTTCTTCACTCAGCAGAACGTCCTCATGGTTCGTCCATGTTGTAGCCTGGGTCAGAATGTCCTCCTTTTTTAAGGCTGAATACTATTCCATCGCACGTAGAGACCACATTCTGCTTCTCCATTCATCCATCCATGGACACTTGGGCCGCTTCCACCTTTTGGCCTTTGGGAGTAATGCTATAAATATGGGTGCACGGATATCCAGAGCAGCATTTTTAAGCAAAGTTGTTGGGGGGATACATGCACTGACCAAAAAGCCAGGAGACTCGAGGACTCCGGGCTCTACCGTTCACCTGCTGTGTTGCTTTGGACACATTGCTTTCTGCATCTGATTCAAACTTTCCTCATGTCGCTGCCCACCTCACGGTAGCGTGCTAAGACCCAGCGAGATGGTGTAGTGAGGGCGCTCTCTGTGAAGGCTGTTATTGCAGCAGTGGGGTGCGGGCAATGACTTCCCAAAGGCATGAGTCACACTCATGGTGGAATTCCAGGCATCAGGAGATGCAGTTCTGAGCAGCAGAGACCAGATTCCACACAGAGCAGTGACCCTGACCCCGAGCCTGCGAGGGAGCCACACCCTCGCTCCTTGGCCACTGGCTGTTGTGAGGAAGGAGTCCGTGAATGTCGTATCATATGGTACTTTGGGTAGAGCCCGCGGTCCCATTGCCTCACATGATTGTTAAGAAGGCTCAGAAAGGGTGATATACTTGTCCAGGGCCGCACAGCCAGAGAGCAGTGGAAGCTGGACTAGAACTGGAAGATCCCGACTCCCAGCCCTGGGACACACTGCCTCCCATGTGGTTCCGGTTCTAGGAAGAGGGTATAGGAACTGAGCTCTGGAAGAGCAGTTGAGGCAGGGGAAGAAGGGGGACCCAAAGGGCCTCAAGGGGAAGGTGGAACTTTCTTCTTTGGTATCTCATGGAGATTGACCTAAGAACCTTTCAACTTACAGCCCTCTCTGTACTTTGCAAAATCCTGAGACCAATAGTGATATAATATTACCTGAGCCCTTCCTAAGTCCCAGGCTTAGGGCTGAGCACGTCACATACCTGGTCCCCTTGCACCACCCCCCAGGAGCTAGGAGCCAGCGTTATACCATTCAAAAGCCCCCAAACCTTAATTCAATGGCATTCTCAAGGTCATAAAATGTGAAGAGGCCAGAGCTGGCTTTGAACCCAGGGCAGGGTGCCTGTGGACTCTGTGTACTGAAGCGCAATGATTGACTACTTCAGCTGAATCTGGTTACAGCTGTGAGGTGGAGGCAGGGGTCCTGACTGTGCCCATCGTTCAAGTGGGAACACGGAGGCTTGGAGCAGCCTTAACCACGGCGGCCAGCACATACGGAGCGCTAACTGGGCTCGCGGACTTCGGCTGGACACCTCACGTTGATTATTTTATTCCATCTTCACTCAGGTTGGAGGAATCCACTTTCCTCCCCTGCATTTAGGTTGAGGGAGGGGAGCTCACTTGTCCAGTGGACCAGGCTAGAAAGTTGTGGAATCGAGATGCTAATATCGGGCCTCTTCATCCACCCTGCAAGTTCCCCTCCCCATGTTGAGGCCGCAGAAGCAGCCTGAGCAAACCCCACTCCCGCCCAGCCCAAGGCTCTGGAGAGTCCATTTGCCAAGGGTCTCCAAATACACGGCTCTCAGAAACCCACATTCCTCAAGTGGAGCCCCATGGGCTGTGATTCAACAGCCTCCCTGGTTCTCTGCCGCCCACAGGATGATCCACAGGGTGTGGGCCAGAGGGCTGAGGCAACAGAGGGGACGGTGACCCCACTGACAGCAGGTCAGCCCAGACAAATTTGGCTATCTACAGAAGCCTCCCCCTCCCTGTACGTGCTCCCCTTAGCAACAGCCTGGGAGGAAGGCAGCGTCTCCTAGGCTCCATCCTTCTGGGGCCCTTGATCCAGCTCCAGTCCAGGACCCATTGCCTACTTTCTCTCTGGCCTCCAACCTTCTCTCTAGAGCCTTGCCTCTCTTCTAGTATGCGGTGGGCATGGTGTTCAAGAAATCTCTTCCCCAGCCCCGGGACTAAGCCATTCAAGGTTCTCCAGTCCCCTTGGCTGGTTTTCAGGGATGGGCATGTGTATTGGCTGCGTTAAGTCTTATTAGCCACTGTGACAAATACCTCCAAGATTTCAGTAGCTTCCTGCCACAAACGTCTGATTTTTTTCTCCCATGCCGGTATGGGAAGGCTTGGCAGGAGGACTACGCTCTCTGCAGCCGTCTAGGGACTGACACTCTTCCTGTTGTGACTCTGCCTTCCTCATCCCCAGAGTCCTCTCCATTCAGCAGGCAGATGGGGCAAGAGCACAAGGATCATAGGCCAGACCTGAAAACGATGCATTTATTTTTGCTCATATCCCATTGGCCAGACTCAGTCACATGGCCACATCTAACTGCAAAGGAGGCTGGGAACTATAGCCTCGCTGTGCATCCAGAGAGAAAATGGCTGTTGGTAAGCACTAGCAGGCTTCCACAGAAGTGACCCAGTTCTTGCCAAGGAGACACAAAGTCTGCTGGGGGCTTCTGAGGAGGGCTCACCCTGAGTTTAAGAGGTTGCATAGGGAGAAGTCCCTCCATTCTTCCCCTTTAGGTGGTTGCGTGAGGATATGATGTCTGAAACTTTGGCCGCCGTATTGAGGCAATGAGGCGCCAAGTCTGAGCGCTAAAGCCAACACACTGAGGATGCTGGAGCTGCGGTATGAATCCTGCATGCCGTCACCGAGCCTCTGAACCACCCAACCCCGGAACTACCCAGCCTGTGGGTTTCTTGACCCCAAAGGTCCTTACTGTTGAAGTCAGGGATATCAGGGTGGGTATTCTATCACTTGCAGCCTAAAATCTCCTAACTGACCGAAGCTCAGGAGTGAATGCTGAAAACACCTAAGCCATTGCATATGGTATTGTGCTTATTTGGGGGAAGGGATGGAGAAGGTACAGCAGTTCAAACACAGAATGAACAACTACTATGTGCCAGGCCCTTGACATACACAGTGTCTGTGTGGGGCCAAACTGCCTGGATTCCAATCCTGCCTCCATCACCTCACCAGCCCATGACCTTGGGCAAGTCACTCAACACAACCTCCCTGTGCCACAGTTTCTCCATTACTAACATTGGGGTGCTTATAAATCCTCTACCTACTCAGTAGAGGATTAAATGTCCAATTCTGGTCAAGAGTTTAGCAAGTTATCAGTGAACATGAGCTAAAACAAATCCTGACCAGACCCTGGGAGGCGTGAGGACTATTAACCCCATTGGAGAGATGGGGAATCTGAAGTTCAAGGAAGTGAAGCAAATAAGAAGAGGCAGAAGCTGGATCTGAACCCAGGTCGAGTTGAGCGCCTACTATGTGCCCGGCATTGCGGCAGGTGTTTACTTTCATTAGCCCACTGGATGTGCACGGCCGTCCTGCACGGGAGATGGTGCTCTTGTTCCTATGACTATTCCTACCGAACACAGGGGGAAACCATGGCTCAGGGAGGTGGGGAAACTTGCCTACAAGCAGGGTCAAGATGTCAGCATTTGATCCTAGGCCTGAGTCCAAGCCTTTATGCTTTCTGCTGTTTATAAGCCTCCCTCACGGGGACCCCAGACTCTGAGGGTGGAGCCTCGGGCATTGGAGGAACATTACAATTGGCCCCCAGGGCTGTTCAGGGTCTCCTGAACTCATTCCCCAAAGCGGGCTGTCAGTTCAGCCTGTCTCCAAGGTTGTCCTGCTGATGGCTGCACCTCTGCTCTGCCAGGAAAGTAACCAGGATCTGGAGTAGAAGAGCCCATGAGAGGGAAAGTTTGACTCACTTTATAAAAGCAAAACTTTTTTGAGCTGATCCATAACAGAGTAGGCTGTCCTGGGAGGTGATGAGTTCCTCGGTCCTGGGAAAGTACAAGCAAAGACTGGTGGCCAGTCTTCTTCTCTGAAGAAGGTTGTAGAGGTAACTCCTGCTTGAAAAATGATACTGGATTCAAAGACCTTTCAGTTTTGAAAAACTATGATTGGACTCTGATTTAGGATTGCACAATACTCAAAACACAGGAGTCTAGGATTGTATGCATTTCCCCCTCTGTGTTTTCTGTTCCCCCATCAGATGGTTGGACTGTGGGGCACCTACTGACTCGGGGAAGGGATCTTTCAGTGAAAGCAGAGCATCACTTTTTAGGTTTCAAAAGCCTTTGGGATGATGGCTGTTCCATCGGCCTGGGTCCTGGGGTGAGGGGCTGTGAAGCTGGGCTGCAGAGGCCTGAGTGGACACGCAGCATGAATAACTGAGAAACAAGCTTTGGGGGTGGTTGTTACCGTACCGGGACCTAGCCAACCCTGACGGATGCACATCTCCCCCGCCCGCCCCCACTTCTCCTCCTCCCAAACAAGAAAGCTGGGCAGGGAGCCAGAGAAGAAGCTATGAGTGAATATTTTTTGAATTTTGTGGGTCAACATGACCCCAGACAGCTCTGAGGAATCCACAAGTAGAGCGAGGAAGGCATCAAAAGACGAAATGGCCACGTGGTGTGTCTAAGCCATGGGGGCCTAAGCCACCTCGCACGGAGACACAGACACAGGGAAAACGCACGCCCTCCCTTCCTCCTTCCTCCC
>NW_027397100.1:2485706-2594551 GCF_003265705.2 Callorhinus ursinus | reverse complement strand
CCTTCCTCCCTTCCTCCTTCTGTTCTTTCTCTATCTCACTTCTTTTCCTTTCTCACTTTGTATTTATAAAATATTTCAAACATACAGAAAAGCATAGAAAATACCCATTGGCTCTTTGCCCATCCCCTAGATTTAACCACTGTTAACATTTTACTATATTTGCTTCATTATATTTTTTTGGGTACCAGCATTTTCTGAAGTAAATAATATTCGTCATGATACTTCCTCTTTAAAATCTTGAAGGCAGAGAGTTTTGTCTCTTCTATTCATTGCTCTATTATTCACTGCCTGGAAGTTGGTAGGCCTTCAATAAAGAGCTGTTGAATGAATGGATCTCGTTTAATTAATCCTCATGCAAGTCGGTATTATTATCATCCCCATTTCTGGAAGAGGAAACAGGCACAGAGAGGTAAAGGAACGTGTCCAAGGCCACACAGCTAGGAGGCGGTGAGAGGGGGGCTGAGTCCAGAGCCCAGGCATCTCCCGCACTAGAGCTCTTGAGGGGGCCTCCTCCACTGGGGTGTTCCTTTGTCCCTTCTGCCCACCTGTCCCGTCCAACCCCCTTCCACAGAGGAGACCCAGAGGAGGGAGAGGGGTGCACAGACCAGCCAGAAGCAGGTCATCCCCATTCAGGCACCTGGGTGGTCTCCGTAAAAGCTGGGGCCCTCTCTCTTGCCCAGGGGTGGAGACAGAACGCTCCTTCCCAGAGGAGTGACCTTTGGGGTTTGTTATGAGTAGAGATTCTTTCTGGGGAACGTGATGGCTGACGCTGGGAGCCTGGGTCCCCAGACTTAGCCCACAGGAATGTGGGGCGGAATCTCCAGGCCTCTGCCCTCGAGGCCAGCTCTCTGGGCCGCCTTGGGCCAGCCAGAGGAGGGCGGTTCCAGGCAGCTCTCCCGGTCGCTGGGCCTTCTGCGGAGGTGGACTGGGACCTTGTATTCCTAGGCTGGAAGGCCGCTCCTCAGCTTCAAAATCTGAGTCCTGGAGTCGGCCTCTTCTTAGTCGTGTGACACTGGACAGGTGCCCAGCCTGGCAAAGCCTCGGTTTTCACATCTATCAAATGGGGCTAATTATTATCCCAACTTACAGCAGGTCTGGGGCTAGGATGAGGCAAGCCAGGTGCCCAGGACACAACATTTAAGGAGGTGCAGGCTTGAGGCAGGAGAGAGTCCATGTCCCTTAAATTATGTCCCCTTGTCATGTCGCTGCCAACCCTAGGCCCAGCCCTTCCTCCCCGGGTTGTCGTTGGACAGAAATGAGCTCTTCTGTGCAGAGCACATGAGCACCGTGCCTAGCACACGCCTTGGGCTCACTCTGGGAAAAGCTGCTGCTTGTTTGTTATTCTTACTGACTGTTCTCCAGAAGGAGGCTGGGCCCTTTCCAGCCACTGCCCTGTTTCCCGGCTCTCTCAGTGGCCTGCGTCTTCAACCACCTGTGCGTACTGCACAGTTTTCGTGATTTACCCCCCCCCTTCTCTAGGTATTTGATCTCTGTGAATTTCCTGACTTACAGCCCTGCTCCATGGTGACTGCTAATATTTACCATGTGCTTCGCACATGCTGGGCCCCGTGCTAAGCGTGTATACTCCCCCTCTCTCCTAATCTTTACCGTGACCCCGTGAGTGAGGCAGGAACTACGATACGCCCATTTTGCAAACGAAGGAGCCAAAGCACTGGGACATGAAGTAACTTGTCCTGGGATGGACTGTGAGGGAGGGCCAGAGCTCGGGGTAGGTCAGCATGGTCTAACGGCACGGCCTGCATGATGGAGCCCAGCATGGCTCCTTTCGCTTTTCACCAGCCTGCACCCCATGAGGTGCAGACGCATGACTCAAACCAGGGGCCCCCATGCCCGTTGGGGGAGACCGACCTCTCCGAGCGAAGTCAGGCATCAGGCACCTGGGGACAGGGGGATGGCCCAGATGCCCTCTGAGCTTTTCCAGGCCACAGCGGGTGGTTTCTGAGTTCTTCCCAGACCAGACAGTGGCTTCTGCTTTCGGGCTGCAGTGGTAATGACACTGAGCTCACAGTTACAGAGCATCCGCCCTGAGCCAGTGCTGTGCTCCATGCCCCACATCCAAGACCCCGATCAATCCTCACAACATCCCTCTCCTTCATGACCGTCTATGTTATGAACGAGGGAGACCTCCAGGCACCTGGCCAGGGACACAGCCCACATATATGGCAGGTCCGAGAGCTGAAACTTCCGTGTGGCTGAATGCCAGGTGGGCTGGGGGGCGAAGGTTTGGCTGCTGAGAGCCTTGTGGGCACCTGCCCCCGGTCACACCTTCTGGGCCTCCCCCTGCTGGCAGCCACTGTGGGCAAAGTGGGGTTAAGCCCAAGAGTAGGTCATCGCTGGGGCTAGGGCTGAGGCTGGGCTGGGGAAGAAGGCACGTTTTGGGGCGGCAAGGACTCCAAATCTGGCCACTCCATGCCCAGGCCCTGGGCCCCAAAGACACACACACATTGCTTTGGATGAAGTAGAACACGGGGCAGGTAAGGGTTGATCTGGGGGAGACAGCTCATCTCCAGTAACAATGCTGAGGTTTGTCATTTGTACCAATCGGTTTCCCCCTCTGTGTCCTAACTCCTTCCTTTGTAATTCATCTTTGATCCCGGCCACCAGAGTGGGCGTCCATCTGGTCACATGCAAACTCTGCTCGGGACTGGCCAGTCACACCCCACGGGACAGTCGGAACCTTTTCCTGGCATTCCGGGCTGTCGGCAGACATCCCTCAGTCCTTTCCCCTGTTGCTCGCATCACTCCCACACCCCAGCCCTGCGCACCAGCCTTCCCTAGTCCACAAGCAGTTCGGGCAGCAGAGACTAGTATGACAGTGGTCTGGGCCTGCCTCTTCGCTTCTCCACAGGTGAGTCCCTCTGCCTAGAGTGTCCTCCCTCCCCTAAGATCCTTCCGGATCTTCTCAGGCCGGGCTGGGCACAGCTCTGAACTCCCAGGCCTGAGGGTTGCTGTGCAATTTAATACCACACTGACGATGGGGAGTTTAGTGGTTAAAAATGCAGGCTCTGAACTTCGGTGTGGGTTCAGGCCTGGCTTTGCCACTTACCAGCTGTGGGACCTTGGGCTGGCCTTGCTGAGCCTCTGTTTGCTTCTCCGAATGCAGAAAGAATGACACGACCGACTCCATCAGGGTGCTGAGGAGCCAGAAGGGTGTCATGCACGCAGAGCGCTGGGCTCAGGGCCTGCCCCCTTCCAGCGCTCAGAAGGATCGGGTGTTTGTCTACTGGTTCTGCAGCCAAGTGGGTGCCGGCCTCCGTGCTGGATGCAGGGATAGAGTGGTGACTGGGCTCGTGTGGCCCCTGCTCCCACAAACAGAGACACTGGAGAGGCAGATATTCACCCCTTCATTTCCATTGTGACTACGGTAATTAGGTATATCAACCCCCCCCCAATCCCCCAAACGCTCACCTTGACCTTGAAGCTCCCTGGGGCAGGAACTAAATCAGACTTATCTCTGTAACCTCAGCTCCTCAATCACGGTGTGGACGCTCAGCAGATATTTAAGCTGAAAAGATTTCCATGACAAACATGGCACTTGGGGAGTGATTGGGGCTGCCTGCCGCACTTGGCACATATGAGATTATTTCATTCTATCAACATCTCCGTGAAGTGTATACTATTACCCTCACCCCCATTTTACAGATGGGGAAACTGAGGCACAGAAAAGTTGCCCAAACTCTCCAGAGCAATACAGCCAGTGAGGGCCAAGTTCAGGATTTGAACCCAGGCAGCCTGGCTCCAGAGTCCACTGGCCATGAGCTTCTCTTAAGTGATGCCATTTTCCAGGGGTGTCCAGAAAGGGCCTGGTGCCCTGACCCACCTCAGGAAGCTGGACCAGGAGGACCCAAGGCCGGCCTGAAGACCTCACCCATGTCTACCACCCCTGTTCCCTGGGGGGGCTCCTCAGTTTTCCACTCCCCAGGTGGGCAGTGAGGGAAACGAGGCCTCAGCTGCAGCCTTTGATGTCCCCTGCCAAGCTGGCACTTTGAGGCCTGGGGGTGCCTCAGGGGATCCCAGCCCAGCAGCTGGGCTGGCCTCGGGGCCAGTGTTTCCGTAAACAGCTCAGTGAGCCAGCCCCACGTGGGGGCCGAGGTTTGGCTGACCCTGTGAGGTTTCCTCTCACACGGCCACTTCCACCCCCTCTGCCTGGCTGGGTTTCCAGTAATGAAGTGTTTTCTCTGGGGCTGGTGGGGCTGGTGGGGCTGGAGGGATGGGGCATGGAGGGGCCTCCCTGTCCCACTTCCTGCACTGGGCTCCTGGAAGCTGGTCCAGATGCCTCTCACTGCAGCCCCGGGCAGCCCGTAGGCCCATCTGGTGTCTCAGAGTGACATTACCTCTGAGGGGGTAGGTCTTGGGATCCTTAGAGCAGGGGTTGTGCCAGAGGGAGGCTATGGCTGGTCCTTTCTGAGGGGTTGTGGGTTAGAGAAACAGCTTCTCCTGGAGACAGACCCAAGCAGCTTGGAGATGGAAGGACAAGTCTCAGCTGCCGCTCTGGCCTCCTCCCCACCCAAAGCCAGCACCTGCAAACTGGGGGGAAGGACCGGTCGGGATGAGCTACCATCCGCTGAGTGCAGCTATGCCCCAGCCCTTCAAGTCGCATGACAACTCGGCTTGGAAACTGAGGCCCAGAGAGTTGGAGTGACTCACCCAAAGTCACACAGCGAATTGTGTGACTGGGTCTCTCCCTTCCTTCTGAATCACTTCTGTCTTTTTGTCTGAATCCCAAACAGTAGACACTGCGAGGTGCTTCAGGCCATCTTTTAAGAGGCAATATGGCACAGTGGTAGGGCCCCAGGGGCTGCTGGGGGGTGGAGAGGACCCAGAGCCCCAGCTGAAGACCCCCACCCTTTGCTTCCTACCAAACCATTTAAACCATTTTCCTTGGGCCTGCTTTAAATATTAGAGTTTGTATGGGAGTTTGTTCTGAACAGGGGTCTGCTGTCTTGAGGAGGGGGCGCAGGGGTGACCAGGAGCTAGGATTGGGGTTCCCCTTCCTCTACCTGGGGACCCTGGGGCCCAAACTGATGACTGGCTGGTGACTCACTCCCTTCTTAGCACATCCTTCTGTGCCATGACTGAGAGCCCTATAGGGGTGGCCCCTAACCAGGGTCCTCCTAACCAATGCCCTCCCCGCCCCCAACACACACAGGGACTAGGAGCAATTCACTCATGCCTCAGGCCAGGCCAGATGTTCATGTGGGCATTAGTTTTGCTAACCACATGTGACTCAAGGGCTCCCTCAGAGCTGGAAGGCTCCCAAGAGGCCACAGAGGGCCACCCTGTCATGTCACAGTGGGGGAACTAAGGCCCTGAGAGGGCAGGCGACTCCCCTAAGGCCACTCAGGGGTAGAGAGGAGGAAGGAAGGTGGCATTCTGATACCTGACCCAGAGCTTTTCTACATCTCCAGTTGTCCCTGGATGTCCAAGGCCTCTGTCCCTATTCCTACCCCCAGCCACAACTGTCCTCCCCAACTGACACAGGGCCCTCCCTGTGACCAGGCCTCTCCAGCTTTATCTCAGTCTGCCTCCTACTTGGCTCTACGGGCTTTATCCAGATTCCATTGCTCACAACTCCCCGATGGCCCTTGCTCTCATGCTACCATCCTCTTTTTTTTTTTTAAGATTTTATTGATTTATTGGAGAGAGAGAGAATGAGAGAGAGAGAAAGCACATGGGGGGGAGGGTCAGAGGGAGAAGCAGACTCCCTGCCGAGCAGGGAGCCCGGTGCGGGACTCGATCCCGGGACTCCAGGATCATGACCTGAGCCAAAGGCAGTCTCTTAACCAACTGAGCCACCCAGGCGCCCTACCATCCTCTGTTTTAATTGCTTTTTTGCCTGTACAACTCCTACTCTTGCTTCAAGACTCAGCTCAGATGTCACCTCCTCAAGTAAGACTTCCAAAACCACCTCTCCCACCTCCCAGACTGGATTAGGTCCTCTCCTCTCATTGCTTTCCCACTGACTGTGCTGTAATCACTCCCACTTGTCTCTCTCCTCCCCTCTAACCCGAGAACTCATTGGGCAGAGATCTTATTTTAATTCTTTATGTACTAGTAGGGCATAAAGAATTCAGTGTTTGTTGAATGAATGCATGGGTAGATGGATATACAGATGGATGGATAGAAGGATGGATGGATGGGTGGATGGATGGATGGATGGATGGATCAATGGCTGAATGGATCAATGGACAAACAAATGGATCAATGGATGAACAGATAGTTGGATTGATGGACAGATGGATGGATGGATTAGGTATGGATATGGACAGGTAATGGCACCTACTGGGACTCAAACAGTGAGAGGTAAGTCCCTGAAGACTAATATCCCCACTGACGGAAGGGCTCTCTGATGGGGAGGGAGTAACCTAACCCATTATCTGCCTCCTCTGAGAGATGTCTGGCCAAGGACAGAGCTAGCTCTGCCCTGACACCCAGTCCCTCATGAGCAGCAACTGGTTCCAACTCAGTGGGGTCTCCTGAATTCCGGTAATTAGTCGGCATCAATGAGTTTATAGGAACCACCTGTGCCTCCTGACATTCTGGAACTCTGTATTCCTGAGGGCCCTCCCTCCATGCTTCCCTCTGGATCAGAGCTGCCACTCCATGCTTTTGGGCATAGAAACAGATTCCTAGAGCCAAGAGGCCCTAAAAAATATGGAGTTTGCCCCTCTCCCATTTAACAGATGAGGAAGCTGAGGCCAAGCAAGGCCAAGGAACTGGCCCAGGAATGTACAGCTATAGAGCTAGGATTAGAGCTTTGGTCCCCCAGTTCATTCATTCATTCACGCATGCATGCACCAAAGACATATCTAGCACCTAACATGTGCCAGGTGCAGCGCCTTCTCCTTGGCATACTAAGTCTGTAAATAAACCCTCATGCCGATTTCCAAAGCCCTCCCCATGTCCCAGCATGACTTCCTCCCAGCTCCCCAGCTCGCCAGCAGGCTTATCAATGCTTCACCAGCTGCACCCTTGGTGCAGCCCCTGGGCCAACCCCCTCACTCAGCCAGTGAGGGCCAGTTCGTTGCCAGGCCCCCCGGGTCACAGAACTATGTGAAGCCGTGCACAGAGGTGATCACATGCGTGTGCTGAGAGCTCCACATTCCAGCCCCCCTTTGGGCGAGGACCGTGTTGGTCCCTGCATGCAGAACCTGGCCAGCGCAGACTGAAGCCAAGTGTTAAACTGTCCAAGCCCCACGGCTGTCCTAGGGGTGGGAGAAGGAGCTCAGCATGGCACTTGGGATCTCAGGGTCAGAAGCAGACCTCTAAACTCCTGCCCAGAGTGGGGACCGTGTGGGAGAAGGGGCCAGGGCCAGGCGCCGGGGGGCTGGGTATTTGCAGACCGCGGCCACAGGCAGCCCGCAGGAACTCCATGAGCTCCTCCCAACATGGCCGTGAGCAAGGACAGTGTGGGGGCGGCAGGCCTTGGAGAGATGCAGCTTCATGTTCCGGGTCAGGAGCCCAGACCTGGGCAAGTCCTGGTCATCCGCTGGGCCCATTGTGTGGACCTTCCTGATGGAGGGGACCCCGCCGAGGACAGGGAACAGCTTGGTATCCGGGGGCCCAACTAAGGTCCAGCTGTACAGAACAGACAAGCTTCTGGGAACAAATCGATGCACTAGAGAACCAAAGAAGAATGTGGAAACTCCTAGGATAAAATTAATATGACACAGACTAGGCCAATGAAGCAGGAGCATCGCCTCTGGTCCGAGGCCGTGAAGGCCCGGTGTGCCTTCTCCACCCCTCTTCTCCAAGGTGACCTTGGGTGATTCCCAAACTGAAACACGCATGCAGAACACCGGTGGGCCTCATTAAAATGCAGATTCTGCTTCTGGGAGGGGCCTGGGATTCCACATTTCACTCGAGCCCCTGGAGGATGCCGACACCCCAGCACACATGTGGGGAGGAAGAGCCAGAGACTCAGCTCCAAGATGGAGAAGACCTCCCTGACTCCATTGGACTCTTTGGGAGCAAAGATAAACCTTCCGTTGGGTCAAGCCACTGAGATTTGGGGATTTGTGACCTCAGCATAGCCTAATGTGCCCCGATTAACACATTTAGCCAGGCAACCAATATTCACTGACTTGTTAATCGAGGTACATTAGGCCATGCTGAGGTCACAAATCCCCATTTGTGTCCCAAGTCCCCAAATCTCAGTGGCTCTATGTTGCTGCCATGAACTCATTTGTGCCCCAGGCGCCTCCCTCCTCAGGAGGCACTCTCCAGGTGGTGCAGTGCACGAGGTGGGGGGGGCACCAGAGAGGGACAGCCCCTTCAATGCTGCTCCCTCTAGGCATCTAGAAGCACCTCCTAATCCCAGCACTGTCAGTCATGGCGGTGCCAGGATTTGAAGCCAGGATCTTTGGACTTATGAGCCCATGTTTCCTTCCAGTAACGCAAAGAGCAGCCAGGCTCATTCTGGGGTCCTATTTGGGGGAGCTACAGCAGCCCCCAAGAGACTCATAGGTTCCCTGGACTGTCACATCCCTCTAGCACCGAACTTGGCAGTTTTGGGGGGGCCTGCCCCACGTGTAAGGAGTCAGCAAAGTGGCACTTCCCGCTGCAGGCTTTCAGTACTCGGAACTGTGTATGCACGGCTCACCACTGACACTTCCATCCCCGGAGCTGGCCAGGCCCCAGGGCCTCCCTCTGTCCGCACGTTGCCCTCCTCAGTTATAAGAAAGGACCAGTTGCGAGCACACAGCCACACTGTGACTCAGAGAGGCCCCTGGGGGCAGGGGTCGGGGGAAGGATGGTGGTGGCAACACTTCCACTCATCTCTTGTCGCCTCCCTGGCCTGCGCTGGCCCGTGACTTCTTCACCCCCCCCGCTGGGAGCCCACGGCAGCCTCACCTCCTGGCTGTCGGCGGAGGCTGTCCCCTCCGATGCCTCCCTGGGCAGTGTGCCTCTGGCCAGTTCCCCCCACACCGAAATGCTCCTGTCTTCCTTCTTGCCTCAGACGGAGGAGTGGTTCCGGAAACAACTGATCAATGGTGATAGAGGTCAGAAGAGTGAGTACCTGGAAGGGTGATGAGGAACCTTCTGGAAATGTATCTTGCTCTGGGTGGTGGTGACATGGGTGTGCACGTATGTGAAGAGTTATCGAGATGTACACTTCACACTAGCACATTCCCCTCGATCTAAAAAATATGTGCCACCGAGAGCTCTATAAGCAGTAGTCACAATAAATAACAATCAAAACGACAACAAAAGGTTGTGGAGTCCAGTGGACCTGCACTGAAAACCTGGCTCTATTTTCTAGCTGTGCAACCTTAGGCAAATACTTAACCTCTCTGAACCTCCCCTTTCTTATTGAGGTGTAGACTGTGAAGATTAGAACCACCACTTTTTATAAAAAATACTTAGCATAGGGCTGGCTTCCTCTGCGTGCCCTTTATGTAATCACTTCTGTTGTTCTTAAAACCAGTGGTCCTAGCAAGGACGGGGCCCGGGAGTGGTCTTCCCTGAGCGCAGGCAATAAGAGGGGCCCGCGGTCTGTAGAGAATTTAAAGATAAAATGAAACTGATGAGAAGTCAGTATATATATATATAAACCATGTCAGTATAGAAATGTAACTTCTGTCAATCATAAAGTACTTTGTCCTGAAAACATCTTGTCTTGGTCCAAGTTCTAAACAATTGATGCGGTGACTGTTGAATTTTAATTAAGCTTCAAATTTAGCACATTTTAGTTTCTTATCCTTTTTTTTTTTTTTTTTAGAGAGAGAGAGAGAGAGCGCGCACAGGGGAGGGGCAGAGGAGAGAGAATCTCAAGCAGACTCCATGCGGGGCGCAATCTCACAACCCCGAGATCATGATGTGAGCTGAAATCAAGAGTCAGACACCTAACCGACTGAGCCACCCAGGCACCCCCTAATTTCTTACCCTTTAGTAAACCTATCCTACGTGGAAGAGAACTTAGAGATCTCTAGGAAGACAGCTGCCCAGCGCACACAGACTCAGGAGCACACATTCACTGGGAGCAGAAGCTCCTGACAGTTCAGAATCTTGCTCAGCCCTGTCTCCAACCCTGGGGGTGCGGTTCTGCACCCCGACAGTAGATTCAAAGCAACAAGGTCACAGAGTGATGGTGAAAATGAAGATATAGGTATTTCAATTCTCTCGTTCTATTTGAGTTCTTGGAGTTTGGGTTTGTGCTTAAAATTGAAAACAGTCAAACAGTGTGACCGTGAAGTGGGGGGGGGCTGTTTTTATTTGGTAAGTGCAAACTTTAGTTCATACGTGAAAACTATTTGTCTCATCTCATGGTTATTACTGAAAATAATCCTGTTGTGCAAAGGAGCGGGCTGCTCAGCAATGATCCACTCTGGGTGTAGAGCACCCTAGGCATGCCTTGGACTAAAACATAAGCATAAGCATGGATAGACAAACAAATGTACCTGCTTCCCTCCAGGCCTGGGGACACCACCACCCCCACCCTGCCCTCCTCCTCCAGCCAGAACCACCGAGACCTAGCGTGCATTTCCATCTTCATCCTCCATCATCAACTCCTTCCCCAGGACTGCAGCTGGGAGGGAGGCTCCCCCCTCAGCAAGTCACTCAGTCTGACCCTATATCAGGTCACTCTTCTTCCTCACCCACCGCCCATTCTGGAGCCCAGTGCCCTCACTTTGAGGTTTGGGGTCCTGGTGGAGATTATGGGAACCAAAGCCTTCCCCAGCCCCTGCTCGGCACCGCCTGTTATTTTCTTTACCAAATTCTATAGTCCAAGCCCTTGTCCTCACACCCCTTACCCAAAGCAGCTGGAGCATTGAAGATGCCCCCAGAAACTGGGGGATTTGGATTTGGGTGTCCTGCTCCCGCACGTACACCACCACTCCTCCCCTCCCTCAGCTCCAGCCACACCTTGGCTCCCAGGATGGGCACATTATCATGCTCACTCCGGCCTTCGTACTGCACGTACTGTTCTCTCTGCCCGCAACGTTCTGCCATCTCTTACTCCCCACCCCCGCCCCGTCTGTGGCTCTCTGTAAAGACACCTCCTCCGGAAAGCCGTCCCTCACCTTCCGTCTGAACAAGGACCCCACCTCAGTATGCCCAGGAATTCCACCTGTTTTCCCACTGTCATCTCCCACTCTGGGCTTTGTCCCAAGGTCACTGTTGTGTCCCCAGCTCTTACAGAGGGGGCCTCAGAGATGACCGAATTAAACGAAATGGATTTGGTTCTTCCAGATCATCTGGCTGCGCCCGGCAAATGCTGGCACACAGTAGGTCCAACCTGCACGGGTTCATCCACCCTTGGCCACCTTCCAGAGTCCAGGGAAGCAGGCCGGAGGGAGGCTCCTTGGTGCCAAAAGCAAACAGGCCGCCCGGGGAAGTTTTGCTCTGGGTCACACCCGCCTCTGGGTGGCTGCCAATCTTCCTGCCAGAAACCACAGGCCCAGCTGAAACTGCCCAGAGTCCGGGCCACGGGGCTTCGGAGGACTTGGGTCAGCGCTGCAAAGGGGGTGCCTGTGGAGCTCTTGCTGGGTGCACAGCGCCCCGGGGCTTGGGCGGGGGTCTGGGGCAGGGCTACAGCGGCCACAGCCGCAGCTCGGAAGGCCCCCTGGGGCTGGGAGGAGCAAGAGAGGCCCCCGCCAGCCTGTCACAGGCTCTTGGCACTGGCACTGGCTCTGGCTTTCACACACGCACACGCACGCACACACTCACACTCACACTGGCAGGCCCCCTCTTGGTGGCCTCCACGGTCTCATCTTCAGGTAAATGGGCTCATCAGTGGGAGCATGAGGATGGGGAGAGGAAGGGGAATGCAGAGACCAGAGTGTGTGTGTGTGTGTGTGTGTGTGTGCGTGCGCGTGCGCGCGCGCGCGCGTGTGTGTGTGTGCACGCATGCCCAAGAGTGACCTCACAGCCGCCGGAACATAAAGACTTACAGGTCCTGCCTCCCAGGCTCAAAGGCTGGCTCCGTGGGGGACACAGTGACATGAGAGGCGTGCCACAGACCCACCTTCTGGCCTTCTCCCTCCTCTGCCTCCTCTCAAAGGTAAGGGGGCCCCGGGCCCCAAAACGTCTTGCTGACTTCCTCGGCGTGGTGGGGGAGGTGTGAAGTCACTGCAGGATCCCCTGGAAGAACTCCTGCAGGTTCCCGGTGTTGGGCACAGTCCAGCTTCCCTCCCCGGTGCCCAGACGTTCGCCTCTGGCCAGCTCTGCTGTGTTACCTCAGGCGAGTCCCTTCTCTCTGAGCCTCAGCTGCTGCCCCAGCTAAATGGCCATAATGATCATGAGGCCTTGGTGAAGACCACTGATGGTAATTCATCAGAAGTGCTCCACACAGGACCTGGAACGTGGCCGGTGTTCCAAAGAAGAGGGCCATGACTATTCATGGTCCCCAGAGCCCTTCTACAGAGCTGAAGGGGGTGTCCTCATTATAAATGGGGAGACGCAACATAAAATCTGCTTTGCCTAACTGTGAGCCAGGATTTGAATGGATGTTGGTGTCTAGCTGATGGGAAAGTTCCCACCACAAGGGCATTAATGCTGTTGGTCGTGAGTGACCTGCAGACCCGGCTGAAGGGGGACGGGGAGACACCTCATGGAATAATGATCTCCTCTTATGGAACATTTTTCAAAAGGTTTGTGAAATACCTACCTTGCCTAACATATCCAACAACCTCATAAGGAATTATTATCCCCTGTTTTCGGGCAAGCAAGGCTCAGAGAGGGCAAGCAACTTGCCTAAAAGCACACAGCAAAGAAACATTGGAGTAATAGAGGCGGTGGAGCCCAGGATAGGCTTGGGTGTGTGGGGGGTGGGGAAGGCGCACTTCCATTTGTGCTCCTCCTGCTGCCTGTGCCTCTTCCCCTACCTGGACCAAGGCCACAGCTGCCAAGCCCTGTCATTCCCTCAGCAAATACTGAGTTCCCCATGCCATGGAGATCGGCCCCACCACAAGCCATGATCTCGCTGTACGTTCATGCTTCTTTGAAGAGCACGGCAGGAGCCTTTCGCTCCTGGGTCCTGAGCAGGAGTGGGAGCAAGGCTGTGAACCCTGCTGACACCCCAATCCCACTGTTTCTTCTCCCGAAGGGGCTGAGCAAAACCTGATGCCTGCGTGGGTGGCTTGGGTAGTTGGAATGGGGGACTTGGGGTTCTGGGCCCAGGCTTAAATGAAAGACCAAAAGGAAGCCGTCCCGGACTCACTGTCCACCCCTCCCTTCTTCCCTGTCCCTGGGAGCCAGGCAGCATCCTATGCAGAGTCAAGGACTTAGTCATCACCAACATGGAAAGCCACAACCATCCTCAGAGAGAGAATTCTAAGTCTTCCAGCAGCCTGTGGGCTCCTGGGCTCAGGCCTGCGAACAGGGCCAGGTGGCAGAGACCTGGAAACGGACAAAGTCACTGTGACTAAGAGCTAGCCGTGACCTCATTTAATCCCTGTCACCATTTCAAGATAGGTGGTCTCCAACCCCTCTTACTGGGAAGGAAACAGCTCCCTCCCCATGAAGCAGTTAAATGGCATGTTGAAGGTCACACAGCCCATCAGTGGTACAACTTGGATTTCAACTCTTCTCTAGAATATTCCACATCCAGGACTCGTCCCCCTGGTGACTGCCGCAAGGGTCTGGGGAAACTGCATGTGTTAGGAAGGGCCTGGAGATCCAGGGAGTCCAGCCTTGACCCCACACTGTTTTGAGCTTCTGTTTCCTGGTCCTTCCAGGGGGCACAAAGCTGGTACCTAATCTTGCAGGGTTGAATTAGCACATTACAGCTCACGGCTTGCCCATGGCCAATGCTAGCTACAATCATCGATATTACTAGTGGCCCCTCCTGGGTGTCAGGGTGCACACATCCGGCCCCAGCCGAGCTCACCCCATAGAAAACCCAGGGTGGGAACCCTGGTACAAAGCAAAAGGCCTGTGGCCTGACACCCCTACTTTCAGGTGGAAGGGACCCAAGAGCCAGTTCTGGTCAGGATCCCCACTTCTCACTAACCAAGGGAGCCCAACCTCTGATTTGCAAGGGAACCCCAAAGTCTGGCTGATTGCTCCTCAGGCCGATTCCGTGAGAGTCATTTCCAGACATATTACAATGCAGCATTGGATTTATAAAGAGGGGCCCTAGATGCTGCTTCAGACTTCCAGGTGAGGCTGATGCTGCTGTCTGGACCAGGCTTTGAGGGGCAAGGCTAGGCCATTATCTCTAGAATCTCTCTGGTATCACCCAGTCTCTGGCTTGGAATTCCTACAGAGATGGCAACTCGCTCCCCTGTGAGGCCCTGGGCAGAGAGCTGCCCACCTGCCTCACTACCTCCCAGCCTGGAGTCCCCCTTCCCCCCAACCAGGGCTGGTTGGCCCGTGTGGGGCGGCCTCTGGTGGCCAGGGTGCAAGCTGCAGGCCACTGAACGCAGGTTTGCAGGACTGGGGGGTCCTCGGGGTGGGACAAAGTAGGCACTAGGGCAAAGGGGTCATTGCCTGCTTTGGGGCCACACAGAAGTTAGGAGGTGATTCATTCCATTTTTGTAAACTGTAAGTCTTCCATCCTCCAGCTAAAACCCTCTGGTCCTCCAAGGATCCTACTGAACTAAAGATTGGTCCCTCACCAAGGGGGCTACCGGAAACTACCGGGCTATCTTGAATTATGCCTGCCTCTGGGTCCCCACCTTCAGATGGACATATGGGAAGACCATGGCATCTGGTTTCTGGTTTGTTTGTTTCTTTGTCCTGAGTGTGGAGGAGCAACCAGGACACTTGGGTCAATACCTTGACCCTGTCCCTGGGGGGTGGGTCCCTGGCTCAGGCTTTTCCCTATTACAGGATCCTTGAGGAGGAAGCGGGCTCCCAGCTCTGCAGCTAACATGCTGTGACTTTTGGCAAGACGCTTTCTCTCTCTGGAGCTCAGTTTCCCCCATCTCTCCCTGGCAGGGGCATGGGGGTTAGAACTGGAGCAGAGGTGTCAAAATCCTAGCTATACATCAGAAGCCCCTGGACAGCCCGATAAAAATACAGATTCCAGGGCTCTGCCTCTGGAAGTTCTATTTGGTAAGTCCCAGGGGAGGCCTGGGAATTAGTATTTTACCAAGTTTCCTGGCTGATTTGATATGTATCCAGAAACATATTCCGGATTGTTCCAAGATCAAAAGCATCTATGCTACTGTTTGATTTATTCAGCTGTCAAGATAAATATTCGCAGTCTACGTTCTAGAAAATGTATAGTACCCTGCCATTGTAATCCTTTGTTTTGTTGCTTTTGCCTTTCTGTAAGCTTCTAGAGGGCAGGGCCTTAGTCATTCCTTGTAATTCCCTACGGTGATCATCATGGCTAAATGCACGGAGCATCTACTGCATGCCAGGCTGTGTGCTCAGGGTTTAACATGCATCATTTTACGTACTCCTGAAAACAATCATCTGAGTTAAATATTACTAATGCCCCCTTTTCACAGATGAAGAAACTGAGGCTTGGAGAGCTTAAGTAACTTGCCCAAGGTCACTCAGCTAATAAGGAGCAGAGTCAGGACTGCAACTGTAGGCCAAAGTCCTTGCTCATGACCACAAGGGTCCAAGGCCAGGTCTGTGTGACCCGGGGGCCACAGCATGGACCCCTCACTGCCCACCTTGAATGACCAAGTGACATGCTCTGTCTCTGCAGGTGTGTGCCCAGCTGTGCCCGACGCCGTGTGCCTGCCGCTGGCCACCACCCCGATGCCCACTGGGGGTGCCCCTGGTGCTGGACGGCTGCAGCTGCTGTCAGGTGTGCGCACGGCGGCTGGGGGAGCCTTGCGACCATCTCCACGTCTGCGACCCCAGCCAGGGCCTGGTCTGCCAGCCCAGGGCGGGCCCTGGTGGCCGTGGGGCCGTGTGCCTCTGTAAGCAGGTTTGCGGGACCGATGGTGGGTGTGTTTGCGAGGGTCAAGCCTGAGGGGTCCCGAGTCAAAGAGAAGCTCTTCTCTCCCTACCTCCTCAGTGCAGGTACACCATCCATTCCAGCCAAATCTGGGGACGCACGTTTCCCGAGGCCCTCCCCCTGCCCCTCCCCTCTTGTCTTTGCTCCGACTATGCCCCCCACCTGAGCGGCATCCCCCCATTCCTACCTGTCCAAATTACAACCAACTGTCAAAGCCAAGCTCAAACGCTTCTCCCCCGAGAAGTCCTCCCAGATTCCTCAAACCAGGAATCACTATCCTTTCTCAGGACCTTCACAACACTTCTGAGAAAATAAAAGTACAACCGTTTATTTAGGGAGGGCATGGAGTAATAGGTCTCAGGCAGTATGCTGAAACTTACCACACGATCCTTGCATAAATCACATAATCCTCACAAGGATCCTCTGAGGTAAGTCCTTTCAGATTCACAGATGAGCAAACTGAGGCTTGGTAATATTAACTGGCATGATTACTGTTACACAGCTTGGGACCAGGTCACGCAGGTTCTGAAGCAACATTTCGTTCTGTCTTCCTCCTGGATTGGGAGCCCTTGGACCAGAGTTTGGATCCTGAGTTTGTCATTTACTAGTGACCTTGAGTGTGTTACATCTCCCACCATTCCAAGCCTTGGTGCCCTCTGATGCTTTAGATCAGAGTTTCTCAACTTTGCTTTTTGGCCAGATAATTCTTTGGTATCATTCTTTACTGGGGAGGGGCGACTGTCCTGTACTTGGTAGGACCTTCAGCAGCATCCCTGGCCTTTACTCACTGAATGCCACTAGCATGTCCCTCACCTACGAGTCGTGACAATCTGTCTTAGACAAATGTCCCCTGGGAAACAAAATCATCTCCAACAGAGAACCACTACTTTAGGGAAAAACAAAAATGTGATGGTGTTCTTTTTTTTTTTTAAATAAGTCTTGTAGAGCAATCTACGTCTTTCATCTATTTGCATGTATCACTTTAAAAAAAAGAACAAGAGAGATAAGGGCTCATGAATCACTGATAATGAGTCCACTTATAGAAAAAAAACAAGGTTAAAAAAACAAGACTAATAGACATAAAGTTATCAATACTAAACCCTTGTTAAATGCTTTTTTTTTAAATCAGGGGAGTATAATCATGAGAAAATAGTGATTTATTTTATAAACTCATAGATGATTGCTAATAAAAATGTATCTAGGGAAAAAATGAGATAAGTAACTCTTATCTTCCCAGGCTGTTGTTTCAACGAGCCAGGACACATACAAAGCATTTGGCTGAACTTTATTTATCGAACACTTGCATAGCACTTAACTATGTGCCAGGCACTCACAAATATCACCTCATTTAATCTCACAACAACCATATGAGGTTGGTACTAATGTCATCCGCATTTTATAAATGGAAAAAAAAAAGGAGGCACAGAGAGGTTAGGCAATTTGCCCAAGGTCACACAGCTCATAAGTGGCTGAGCTGGGATTTGAACTGAGGGAGCTGGCTCCACAATCTTCATTTCCATCACTCTACTGCCTGACACTCAGCATGTGATGAGTTCATATTGGCTGTCACTGTCACTAAGTTTATTAAGGGGCTTTTCTTATTCCATCTTGATTCAGACTTCAGACAGCTGGAGGTCAAAAATGTACCTGGTCTTTGCTTCTTCCTACAACTCCCAGCCCTGGTCAGGCAACACAGTGGGTGCTCATGAGCCAGATCTGGAGGCTGGTGAACCCCACAGGTGAGACCTCACAGAGGCAGAGTCTAGGTCTTAGCTCTGGAGGGAATCTGCTGCCCCAAACTTTCTTCTCAATTCCTAATTGGGTGGACCTCTGACAGTGCACTCCAAGCTGTGTGTGTGTGTCCTCCGTAGGTTCCTGAACCCCCACACCCCAAGCGTGCAGCCTCCCCAACTCAGCCAAGGGCATCTCCACCCTCCCTGTGGCTTGAGTTCAAAACCACAGTCATTCTTGACATCTCTTGTTTTGCACACCCCAATATTGCCCGCCAGCAAAGTCTTCAAAATATTCTAGAACCTGAAATTCTAGTCCCTCCTCAGTCCATCCACTGCTACCAGCCTGGTCTGAGCCTCGTCATCACACACTAGATGTTGCATTAGCCCCATAACGGTCTTCCCACTTCCGTCCTTTGCCCCCTACTCTGTTCCCAACACAGCAGCGACAGGGGCCCTTTCAATACAGACATCAGATCACATCCCTCCTCCTCCTCAAGGCCTCCAACAGCTTCCCACTGGCTCAGAGTAAAAGCCAGTCCTCTCAGTGGCTACAAGGCCCCGCAGGGTCTTGCTCCTGTTTTCTCTCTGACCCTGCCTAACTCCCTCTCTCCTTCCTGCTCTCTGCTTCAGCCATGCTGGCCTATTTTGTGCCTTAAATACCCGAGGGGGCTCCTACCTCAGGGCCTTTGCACTGGCTGTTTGCTCTACCAGTGTTCTTTCCCCCCAGATATCTGCATGGCAAGCTCTGCATCTCCTTCTCATCTTTCTCAAAAATCACCTTCTTGGGGTGGCCTTCCCTGGTCACCATATTCAACATTCAACATCCCTCTCTTGAACCCTGCCCTCCATTATTTTTCTAGCTCTAATCACCATTGGACGTCATAGACTTTACTTGTTTATAGTGTTTATTTCCACTAGAGTGAAAGTTCCAATGAGGGCAGGATTTTGGCCTGTTTTAGTCATTGCTGTATCTATCATGAATCCCTAGAACACTGCCTGGCACATAGTAGGCCCCCAGTAAATAAGGACCGAATGAATGAATCATAGTAAGAGCTCTGGAGAGCCTAGCAGTAACAGGTATCATTCAGGGAGCATGTCCTGTGGGCACGCCCTTTATACATGTGATTTCTTTTTACCCTCAATAATGAGGTAGGTCCTATTATTAAACTGATTTTGCAGATGCAGGAACGGGGGTTCAGAGGGGAGAAATCACCTGCCTAAGTTCGCACAGTGTGCAAGTGGCTAAAGGCGGGGAAAAAAAAAATCCTCTGTTGTTCCTTCTACAAGGGACTCTCAGAGGGAGAGAGGACGCAGAGATGACCAGATACCTAGACTGGGCTCTGAAGTTACTTGAGGGAGCTTGCTGGACAAGGGGGCATAGGAAGGACCTGGAAGAGGAAGTAGGATTTTGGCAACTATATGTGTATATGGTTGGCGGGGATGAGGGAGTGGCGGACTGAAGAGTGAGTAGGTTTGGAGCCGCCTCCTGGTGTTTGGGACCAGGCACAAAGATGCACACAGACCCCAGGGCGGGGGATGGGGATGGCTGCCCAGGGCTCATCAGCCCCACCCCCAGCCAGCCCTGAGCTGGAAGACCAGGAGAGGAGCCAGGAAACCTTGCTAAAATTATCACCCCTCCAGCGGACTTTCCGAAAAAATCCCTCTGTTTACCAGGCCCTCCTGGACCAGGAGGCCCCAGGCCTGTGGTCCCAGAAGTCTGCTGGGAGACCCCTCAGGATTAAGGTGCAGCTGCCCCTAGTTTCCAGGAAACCAGGGGCCACATGATCCAGGCCAAAGGTCAGGGATTTGGCGTCAGAGGGCTGTGGCCTGGAAGGAGCAGGGAGAGGGCTGGCTCTGGTTCTGTCCTCCCCCGAGGAACAACATCCCCCACTCCCATTCACTGAGCATCCGCTATGCTCCAGACTTGCAGCGAAATGCTTTAACAGTAGTTCCTTTAATCCCCCAGTGGCTCTGGGAGCCGGGTCCGGTGGCTCAGAGAAGTGCAGTGACCTGCCCCCCAGGCCCCACAGTTAGCAAGTGGGAACAGGGGCTGGCGTCCACATCTGTGCAGGTCCCAAATTTCTGCGTGGGTATGGGCCTGTTGGAGGTTTTTCTCTGAAGACCCGGGAAAACCTGCTTTCAGGCAAATCCTTCCCAGACCCAACCGAACTGCCCCCCCCCGGCCCCCGCCACCCCGCGTCTCCAGGACCTCTGAAAGAGGTCCTCCTTGTTCTGCCCTTCTCTGGGAGGCTCACCCAGGCCTCTCCATGGCTTTTCATTCTGTCTTGCAGATGGTGACTTTCACATCTGTCCCCTGCCTGGCCCTCCATCTCTCAAGACAAGGACTGTGTCTTAGTCCTGTCTAGGAGCCCAGTAGTTGGCACCCTGGAGGGGCACACTACGTATCTCTGGAACTATAAGAAATCAGAACCTCTTTCATTAATGTCTCTTCTGTGCTGGGCCTTGCACGAGGCATTCTTTCAAAGGGCATTTCCTGAGGGTCTGTGTGTCCATCCATGCTCTGGGCCAGCACGGGGGGAGGGGGGAGCGGAGTGGGGGAGGGTGCCAGCCTGAACACTCTCAGCCCCAGCCCTCAAGGAGTGCTTGTCCAGTGGAGGAAGTGGGAATAACACCCATATCTTAAGGGCTTCGTCTGAAGAGTGTTTCTTGAGTACTTACCCTATGCCTAGCGTGGGGCTAAATGTTACGGGACTTACCATCTGTACCTGAAGGTACTCAGCTGTTCTCATCAAGGCTATTGTTAAGGCAACTCAGAGAAGTTAAGCAACTTATCCAAAGTCACAAAGCCAGCAAGGTAAGCCTGGGCCGGACAGTGATGACCACAACATAGCACAATGAAAGTGTGTTGCATGAACTCTCCGTGTGTATATAAGTTATATATTATTAATATATAGTAATTAATTATATTAATAGTAACAGCAGAGCAGCTGGGATCTATTGAAGGTCTCTTTTATGTTGGATTCATTACATACATCATTTCATCTAGTCTCTACCACAGCCCTGTGAAGTAAGTGCCCATTATAAAACCCATGTTGCAGATAAGGAAACTGAGGCAAGAAGAAGTGAAGTCGCTTGGCCAAACTGCATAGCTAATAAAGAGCAGAGTGGGGGCTCCCAGCAGGCCCGTGTCCCCACAGCCCCTGTGCCAGGATGCGGTATGCCACGCTGTCTTCCTGCAGGCGCCCAGGCAGGTCGGCAGTGGGGATGGGCCGGAGGCCCCCGGCAGTGCGCAGACGCTTAGGGGCCCTGGTCCCCAGCAGGATCGGGGCCAGCCTCTGCAGGGAGACCGGGTGGAGGATGTGGCTGGCACGGTCTTGCCCAGGGAAAAGTTGGGGGTCAAGGATGGGGGTCCGGTTTCTCCTCTGCAGGGGGAGAGGATGATGGGAGCTGCGAGGTGAATGGCCGCCTGTACCGGGATGGGGAGACCTTCCAACCCCACTGCAGGATTCTCTGCCACTGTCAGGACGGCGGCTTCACCTGTGTGCCCCTGTGCACTGAGGACGTCCGGCTGCCCAGCTGGGACTGCCCGCACCCCAGGAGGGTTGAGGTCCCTGGCAAGTGCTGCCCTGAGTGGCTGTGCGACCAGCGAGGGGAGCTGGGGGTCCAGCCCCTCCCAGCCCAAGGTGCGTGCGGGGGGGCGGGGCGGAGGCGGGGCTTCTCCGGAGCCGGGACCTGTCAAAGCCCCCGGGGGCGGGGCGGGGGCGGGGCTTCTCCGGAGCCGGGACCTGTCAAAGCACAGGTTTCCCTGCCCGCAGCTGGGAGGGGCTGGTGGCTGAGGAGGCTGGGAAAGCCGAGTGGGGCGTCACAAGACCTCTTTAAAACTGACAAACAACAAGGAAATAATTTTAAATCATAAAAAATAGAAACTAAAAATTGGTAGCAGAGCGGGGAAGGGAAAGGAGAGCTAGGATGCTTGAATCAAATGCTCACATTTCATAGCAGAGGTATACTATTATGACATATACTGTTATTGTAGTTATAATATATTGATATGTATTAGTAATACATTTATACCATTTAAATATTACATAATATATTAATATGTAGTTGTTTGGGCTTATCCAAAGAGGAACCAGGCGAGGGGGCTTGCCTCTGAGATGTGGGTTTAGGGGTGGGCAGAGGTGGAGGAAAGATAGTTACCTCTTGCTATAAATTCTTTAGTTTTAGAGAATTTGTTATTGTTACATCACTGGGTTATTATAATTATAGGAACATGGTCTTTTTAAAGAAAGGCATCTGAAAAGAAGGCATTGGGCCATGGATGATGGTGCCACCTGAGAGTAAAGCATGGTGGGTTCAGCATGGAGTCTGCCCAGGGTTCTAAGCCCAGCTTTGCTATTTCCTAGCTGTGTGACTCTGAGAAAGTTGCTTAACTTCTCTGTGCCTCAGTTCCTCCAACTGTAAGATGAGAGTAAGGGCGTCCACCTTGCAGAGTTGTTGTGAGGACTGGATGAGTAAATCCAAGGAAAGCAGTTACGGCAGTGCCTCGCACACAGCACTCTATCCTTGGTGGCTGTCATTATCCCCACGATGGAATGGGACACACCCACTTAAATACACAGGAGAATGCCAGTGAGTTCATCTTACGTATAAGAAAGCGGGATAGGACACTGCAGATGCATATCCGATCTCCATCATGTGTGTCCGTGTGTGTGTGTGCAGACACCCTGCACACAGGTGCATGTCACGCAGGCTTTCTCAACCTCGGCACCAGTGACACTTGGGCTGGGTGATGCTTTCGTATGGGAGCTGCCCTGTGCATTGTAGGGTGTTTAGCAGCATCCCTGCTGGATTCCAGTAACCTCACTCCCCGTCGTGACCACCACGATGTCTCTGGACATTACCAAATGTCCCCGGGGGAGGGCAAAGTCTCCCCCAGTTGGGAACCATTTGGTTAATAAGGACCAGAAGAAAGGACACCACAATAGTAAGAGAGCAGAATAAGATTTCAGGAGGAGGAGAAGCTAGATGGTGCTGAACCCCCCATCTTGTTCCAGGTACAGCCTCAGAAACTCTAGCAGCTTTGCCACCGGGTGCCAGCACCTCTACACACAGGCCACAACCTCCCTTCTGGAAGATGCCATGGGGTGCAGAGATGAGAAAGCTGCCACGTACTGGGGGACCGTCATGGCCAGCACCATCGTAGTTGCCTAGTAACCGACACAAACGAGGTGCTTACAGCACGGTGCTAAGCATGCCCCCTCTATTATTTTATTCAGCCCTAACAGTCGCCCCCTTAGAAAGTTTACATAGGAAGAAACTGAGGTCCAGAGAGGTTAAGTGACATGACCAAGATGGCACTGCTATAGCAGCTGGGTTGACTTGGCTGCCAAGCCCTGACCTCACGGTGCTGACCTCTCTTTCTTCCCCCCCAGGACCCCAGTTTTCTCGCCTTGTCGCTCCCCCACCCCCTGGTGCCCCCTGCCCAGAGTGGAGCACGGCCTGGGGCCCCTGCTCAACCACCTGTGGGCTGGGCGTGGCCACTCGGGTGTCCAACCAGAACCGCCTCTGCCGACTGGAGACCCAGCGCCGCCTGTGCCTGCCCAGGCCCTGTCCACCTGCCAGGGGCCGTGGCCCGTGGAACAGTGCCTTTTAGAGCAGGCCTGGGAATCTGGAGGTTCCGTGCCCGCCCTCCCCAGCAGGCAAGCCAGTGCTTGGGCCCTGAGCAGAAGGCAGATGGCCCCGCCCCGCACCCTTGGCTGGGGCAACGACATCCAGGCCCCAGAGGACAAGAATGTTCACAAGTCATCTGGTCCACCTGGACCCTGAGATAGAGCCAGGATGTCTGCCCCAGTCCCCCTTCCTCTACCTCACAGCCTAGGCTGGCCAAGGTTTCCATTGTCTTCTGGTCCATTCCCAGCCCCTCCACACAGCCTTTATCAAACATGTGTAATAGGCAAGCTTTCCAGCAGATAGGGCAACCAGCTGTCCCTTAATCATTAGGCCGAGGCAGGTGCTGGGCTGGACTGGCTATTTTTCTGGGGGTGTGGTGAAGAGGGGCACGCAGATATTCTGAATCTCCTGCTTCCTTTCCTGGAGTGACACAAAAACGTCCCCGAATACATGCCTGTGCAAGAGCTTGTAGGTCAGGCTTATGCTGTCTGAGAAAGCCTGCCCCATCCAGGGCAGAATTCAGAGGCTGTGTGCTATGTGAAAATCACAAGGTGAAATCACACTGTCTTGAAGAAAGTCAGAAAACAGGCCTGAGAGTGATCCCTTAAACCCAACTTGTATTAATAAGAATGAACTTTTCTCAGGCACCTGCAATGTGCCAGGCGCTGAGCTAGACACTTTATATATAGGTTGGTGCTTTGCAACATTTAAGACCAGAGAAAAGTAGGGGAGAATGAAGGATAGCCCCTGGGGACTGGGGAACGTGGCCTGAAATAAACCAACCCAAGCGTGAAATTCTGTCTGAAGTCTCATGTCTTATTGTTTTGGTTTTTTTTTAAACCTACATATAAATTTTCCATCCTCCTCTGTGATCTACATGTTATGTTTAAAAATAAAAACTGTGTTTTCATCAGACTCCAACCAGGAAATTGGAGAACACTCTCAGTATTTAAACAGGGATTTCTTCTTATTAAACTAATTTGATTGAGGCACGGTTTACACACAGTGAAACACACAGGTCTTAACATACAGTTTACCAAGTCTCTGCAAACGTGAACACCTGTGTAATCCATCAAGGTACCAAACATTTCCAGAATCTCAGGAAGTTTCCTTTGGCCCCTTCCCAGCTGTCTCCTCCGCCCCTGAAGGCAACCCCTGTTCTGAGTTTTACCACCAAAGAGGATGGATAGCCAGTTCTCGAACCTCACATCAATAGACTCATGCAGTAGGTATTCTTCTATGAATGGCTGCTTTCACTTGGTACCAGCTGTTGGGATGGAGGGTTTGAAGGAGAGCCCAGAAGCCAGGACCAGCCAGCGGAAGATGGAATCACAGCAGGTCCCTCCAGCAAGAGCAGGTGCAGCCTTACAGACCTAACAAAAAGCCCATAGAGCTGGGGAGGCAGACCTGGCTTCTGCTCTCTCCTACCCCCAGGTTCTGGTAGTGCCTCCCATTGGTCAACCCCACTGGGAAGGTGAGAGGCAGGGGAGCCTGGGAGTGTGGGGCACTGAGGTCTAAAGCAGAGCAGGGAAAGGATGACCCCAGCTCCCACGATGGGCATGACACGCCCCTTGGAACAGCCGCCTTTGCTTAGGTACCACCTCCTCCCCAAACCCCAGATGGCAAATCACAGGCAGCATCGAGCTACCTTATCTTCACAAAATAGAATTAACTTCAGTTCACAGAGGAGGAGACTGCTTGCGAAAGTGATCTGTCCAAAAGCTGGTCTGCAGCTGGGGAGGGAATTTAGCCCACGCCAAGGTGACCTGACTCAAGCTTGGGTTGATGGTCTTTCACAGGCTGAGAGTTTCAGTGGGTCAGGCTCCGCAAGGGTAAACGCTGAACACACTGCCGGGAAAAGTTCACGTAATATCTCTAGAAACGGTAACAGCCAGGATGAGGGCAACAGACCTACATTGAAAGATGCCTGCATGTGGGGCCTTTGCTGCCAGGGGCTTTACCCACAACTGCATGTTGCTCTTGGGACACCCCTAAAGGAAGGTGCTACTGATATTCCCATTTTAGAGATGGGTAAACTGAGACGGAGCAATGAATGAGTTGTCCTGGGGTTGTGGTGCTGGACCCCGGGGCAGCTGGCTGCAAGGCCCTCGACCTCACTACTGAGCAGCGGTGAAGAGAGCTACGCAGAGTGGGCTCAGCCACCTGCCCGGTCTTTGCTCTGCTGTTCCCTGGTGTGATCTTAGGCAGGGTAACTAACTTCCTTGTGCCTCAGCGTCCTTTCCTCTAAAATGGGGATAATGGCAGTACTCTACACAGAGTGTTGTTGAGTATTATGTAGTTTGAATAACAATTTGAGCTATCATTCTCTTGACCTTTTAGTGCTTAAGTCTTTTCATCTGTAAAATGGGCATAAATAGCAGTGCCCACCCTATGGGATCACTGTGTTGAGTGAGTTCCCATCACATAGGGGTGTTGTGAGTATTAGGTCAGTAATTCCTCGTGTTCACTTGAAATATAATCTATTATTATTATTATCCTGCCTCCGGGATTCTTTGCAAGTCAGAGAGTGATATGAGGCAAAGGCTGGGAATTTTCTTGTTTGTAAAGAAGAGGAGGTGGCGGGGGGGGGTACCTGGGTGGCTCAGTCGTTAAGCGTGTGCCTTTGGCTCGGGTTATGATCCCAGGGTCCTGGGATCGAGCCCTCCATCGGGCTCCCTGCTCAGCGGGAAGCCTGCTTCTCCCTCTCCCACTCCCCCTGCTTGTGTTCCTTCTCACGCTGTGTCTCTCTCTGTCAAATAAATAAAATCTTAAAAAAAAAAAAAAAAAGGAGGTGGTGTTGGGGGCAAAGGTCACAGGTGAAAATCAGACTAAACTCCACTGAAATTCATAGCCCAGAGGTACCAGGCCCAGGCTTTCCCTGTTATATATATATGTATATATATTTTATTCTTAAGTAATCTCTACACCCAACGTGGGGCTCGAACTCACAACCCCAAGATCAAGAGTCGCACACTCCACCAACTAAGCCAGCCAGGCACTGCCCCTCCCCCCGTTATATTTGTATTTGTAATATCCATGTTGTTACATGTTCTCAACACTGTATGGTATTCCACTGTATGAATATTTACTACATTTCATTTATCCATTCTATACTTGATGGGTAGTTTCCAGTCTGGGGCTATTATGAAGGGGTATTGTGAACATTCAAGCCCACATCTTCTGCTAGACATTGGTGAACATTTCTGTTGGATAAACATCCAGGAGTGGAATTGCTAGGGTCTGCGCTCTTTATCCTGGGTCAGACTATCTCCCAATACAATGCAGGTCTCTCTACAATAAGTGCTCAGTAAAGACTTATTGCATAAATAATAAAAGTAAGAGTTAACATTCATTGAGTCCTAACCACATACAAGACTCTGTTCCAGTCACTCACTTGACCCTCATAATAACCATTTGAAGTATAATTATGTCCATTTCACAGATAGAGAAACTGAGATATGGCAAATTAAGGAAATAGCCCAAGTTCATAGAGTTCACAGTTGGCAGAACCAGGATTTAAACCCAGAGAGTCCTGCTCGAGGGCCCATGAGTCACTGTGGCATTCAGGCCCGTCGGCCTGGACAGGTGGGGGGTTGGGGGTGGGAAAGAGGAAACGGATTGGAGAATCCCCGTGGCCCGACCCTGATGTGAGCAGCAGGGAAGCTGAGACACCCAACACAGCCCTGGGCTTTGCGCTGGAGGACGGCAGAATGGAGGGGCCACACCGGCAGAAGCCAGGGAGAGTGGAGGAGCCCCTAGAGGGGGTAGATGGGGGGTTTCCTCAATGTTTTGAGTTTGAGGAGGAACTAGTCACCCAGGACAGTGTGGCTGGAGGCCGCTGGACATCAAAGATGGGTCAGGTGGACATGGACAGACATAGAGACAAGAGTTCAGGTCGGGAATTAGAGTGGCTCGCACAGAGAGGAGTAGATCATCAGATGGCCCTGGCCATTTAGTTACGGCAACACAGACAAGTACATGTGTATGCTGGTGTGTATAACCTCTTATCACCCCTGTCCTCCCACTGCTCCCCCAGCCAGGGCCACCACCATCTCTGCCCTGATAACCCCTGCAGCCTCCTCTTGCTCTCCCGGCTTCCACCCTGCTTCTTACAGTGTGTGCCAAAGGGATCCTGGGAACACCAAGCCAGCCCAGGCCACACAACCCACAGGGCTCCGCTCTGTGCCCCAGTCACCTCTCTGCCCTCACCCCCTTGCTCATGCTTCTCTGGCCTCATGGTCCTCCTGGCTGTTTCTTGAACATGCTCGACATGCTCCCACCTCAGGACCTTTGCACTGGCTGTTCCCGCTGCGTGACATCGTCTTCCCCAGATACCCCCATGGCTAATCCCCTTGCTCTCTTTCAGGTTGGACTCACAAGTTAACACTTCCCAGAGAATCCACCTCAGCCACCCTCTTCCGACCCCCCCGATGCATGTAGCATATATCATGTTTTAACACACTACCTGACTTGTTTGCAACATTTATTATTTGTTGCCTGACACCACAAGCGCTGGTTGGGACTTCTTTTTTCTGCTTTGTTCCCTGATGGATTCCCAGGACCTACAACAGTACCCAGGACAGAACCAGGCTTGGTCCTTATTGAATGGATGAAATAATATAGCTTCCTTTTGAAAAGGGATTTAATGGGGGCTTAGAAAAGTAAATACATCGTTGTCAAATGGGAGTGGCTGCCCAGTTGACAGTGATTTCCCAGTGGCCACGTCTGGGTGGGTCAGAGCTCCCCCCATCCCCACCCAACATTCAACCTCAGTACGTCTCAAAGTGGGGTCCCCAGACCAGAAGCATCCGCATCACCTGGGAACTGGTTAGAAATGCAAGTATCTTGTGTCCCACTCCAGACTCACAGAAACTCGTGGGATGGGACCCGAAGGCTGTGTTTTAATAAGCCCTCCACCTCATTAAAGTCTGCGTAAGATTTCTAGAGTGTGGCTGGGGAGAATGGGCGAAGACGGCGGTGTGCTTCTGCCCCCTCGTGGCACTGCGGGGACACTGCGGTGCCCGAACGGACCAGCGGCCCGAGCCGGGAGGAGCGCTCCCACTGCGCCCGCCCCCGGGAGTCTCAGCCAGCCGACGGCGGTGGAGTGAGGCAGGGACAGAACTCGGCCTGGGAGTCCTCCCTATCTGCGCCAGGGCCGCAGTTTCCTCTACTTCAAATACTACAGAGATGTCTGTGAGGACCCCTGCGCTGCCCTGAACCAGAGCGCCTTCATCGGTCCCCGGATGACCCCCCGGTCCATCTACGCGCAGCCCAGCTCCCTCCTCCCGCGGCCAGACTCCGCAGCATGGTTATATCACTCTGCTCAAATCCCTCCGAGGCTCAGAGCTGCCTTCTGGGATGGGTCCAGGCTCCTTCCAGGACTCACGGGCCTCCTCTGTGTCCCAGCACACTGGGTGGTTGGGGCTACCCACTCCAGCCCCGGGGGCACTCTTTTCCCCCACGTCTAGCCTGGATGACCCCCCCCCATTATTCTCCATTAGTCCCAGTTACCATGTCTACCTCTTCCCAGGTGATGCAGCCCGGCCAGGCCCCCTTTTCCCTCCCATGCCTTCCATTTCTCCCTCTCTTCCAGATCATTCCCATCAACACACACACACACGTTGGCTACTCAGCTAACAAGGGGTAGGGTGCCCTCTTCAAGGGACAATTCCAGCAGCCTCACTGGGGGTGTCAGGTGCTATAAAAAAAAAATCCACCTGCCTCTCGATGGCTAAAATGGGGTCTAGGGTCTCAGCCACACTCTCAGCAACAGGCTCGTGATTTCGCCGATTCTCAAGAACTTTCTCCTCTTCTGCTATGATTAATTACAACTTCAGGTGGGAACCCAAGGGCAGGGTGTCCTCTTGGACACCCTGAGGTTGGCCAATGAGCACAGTTGTAAGTGGCCCCATCACACGGATCTGGTTCTTATCCGCGGCCCATTCACTGCCTCCTGGCCCCTCCTACTGGCTTTCATGAAAGTATTCTGAACCACACTGCTGGGCTAGGTCTTTTCACCCACTCTGGGTGGGATGGGCAACACTAACAGGAGCTGCTGCTCCCCAGCCCTGAAGCCAGCCGGAGCCAAGCACAGGTGACTGACTTTGATTTTCACCCTCTTCTCCCCTCAAGGACTTGGACCTCCATGTCCTGATAACCCTCCTGCATCCCCCAGTCTCGGAGACATCCCCTTCACATTCCGTGGCCCTCCTGTCCTCTCCTGGTCCCTGCCCTGTGGTCCACCTTCACCCCCATCAAAGCCTAAGGTTTTGGAACCGAATGCACCACCTCACTGCTTTCTCCAGATGCCCGGTCCAGGGCCCTGATGGGAGTCTCCCTGGGGCCTTTCACTCAGCAGATTTCTCAGCTGTCTGAATTTGATGTCCAAAAGAAACCTACATTTATTTTGTCAACAGTCCTATTTGTAATGTTTCCTTAATCACTGTGGTGTACATATGGTTCTTCATCATACTGCTACTTAGACCCTGATGCAGGTCTTTATTAACTAGGGTAAACCAGTTTCCAGTTGTAAGCAGGCCCCAAATTGGGAGCGTTCTTCCTGGGGAAGGAATATTTTAACACTGGCAATGTTTAGATTTACTGGTATGTGGTGATAATAAAAAGCAGATTGAATTTAGCCAGTTTTATCAGTTTTAGAAGTCTTTAAAGACAAGGCACCCCACTGTCACCTGCATCTGGGGGCAGACCACTCCATCACCATGACCCCCCTCGGCAGGCGTTTCTGGTTGGCAATCTCCTCCACAGAATGATTAAGGGACTCAGACTCCTTCGATCTTATGGCCCCACCCCATCCCCACCTTACCTGCATCCAGAATGGGATGAACAGGTCAGGTAGGCGGTTTGGCCATTCCATGCAAAGCCTCAAGACTGTTTCTGGAACACCTGGGGTATGCTTACCATCATTTCGACTCAAGTAGCCAAACTATTATAGGGTAAGCCTTCGATTGCCAGAGGTTATGTCTGCCACCCCGAGAAGAGACTGCCTGAAAAATAAAATCACACAGAGCCAAGTAATTAAGAGAAACAGATGCCAGGCAATAGGGTTTGAGCTGCTGGATCCAGCCATGCCTGAAGTTATACATCCCTAAAGGTTTCTGCTATGTGAACCAGTAAATTCCATTTATATTTAAATGAGGCTGAGTTGGGTTTCTATCACTTGAGCTAAAAGAGTCTTGACAAATATAATTGTATATGGCAGTGTAATTACCAGTCTATTCTTGGCTTTTCTGTTGGGCTTTGCTCCCTAGAAGCCAAGTAGATTTCTGATTCATCCTTGTGTCCCTGAAGCCAGCACAGGACCTGGCACATGGTAGGTATTTACCACATGCCTGCTGAATGGTGACAGACACTTGGGTTCCAGTCCCGATTCTGCCTCTGGTTTGTGACCTTGAACATCTAATTCTCTTTTCCAAGCCCCGTTTCCAACTGCAGCGGAGATGGTCATCTCTGCCCTGCCTTGCTCGAGGGCTGTGGTGAGGATCAGATAAGTCCAGGCTTATGAAAGTGCTTGGCAAACTAAAGCTCTACATACATGGGAGCTATAATTATATTTTCAAGGATGTACATTTTGTCCTAATTTCACCAGCCCTCGACAGACTGTGGGTTCTTGGGACAAGGCAGACAGCATGTTGGAAGAACAGAAGGAAGATCTGAGAAGAGCAGCCTCAGCTGCCCCCAGCACCACCTCCCTGCCACATCAGACTTTATGCACCTGCACATGAGACCGGCATGATGGGCCCCTGGTGCCCAGCACCTGCCTCCCACAGAAATCACTGAGACAAGGGGTCCCAGTGTATCCTTAAATTTAAGTCCTTGTAAGTGACATGGTAATGGGGCAGAGCCTGGCTGCTTGTTCTCCAAACTGTTTCTCTTTTCCTCCCAGGCACCCAGACAGAGACCACATCTTCTGGCCAGGTGACTGAGGTCTGGCCATGGGCTATGATTCCAGATCTGAACCATAAGGACCGCCCCCGGTCCCATAAAATCCACCACACTTGCTCTCTGCCCTTGTCCGCTGGTCCCATGCAGGGGACCCAGTGGGGGACTTCCAGGCTCTAGAACACGGTTCTTAACTGTTCTTTATGAGCCTAGGTCTCCTCAGACAGGTTGTTGGGGAACATGATCAAAAAGACGTGACCGCAGATTGACCCCTGAGCTGGCCCTGGCCCTCAGAGGATCCCCACCCCCTCCCTTGTCCTTGGAATGTGGGTTCCACTTGCCTTCCCTGCTCCCAGAGACCATCCCAAGGACACAGCCTTGAGATGGTGATGTGGCATTGAAAACACCTGCAGGGTGTATATGACTGAGCCCAGGTAGGTCTTCTTTATAAGCTTTTAAGATTTGGCGGGCAGGTGCAGGGAGCCACTGGTCTTGCTTCGGCCCAAGACAAGCCTCGTATGTGAGTTCCCTTGGCTATGATTAAAATTGCTGCCTACGACCCTGGAGTGTCCCGCCTCTTCCTCCGGTCTCTCCCTGCCCTCCGCATATGGGGCCCGGCTTCAGTCTACACCGGCGAAGCTCCTGAGAGCGTTGTGAGCTTATGCGGGTAAAATCTATAATCTCCTTCTCAGACTAGTAATATTAAATGCATAAAATAAAATATATGGTTACAAGGGAAACAAAGGATCAAAATACGGTCACTAAAACAAAAAAGTATGCGAGACAATGACATATGTGCTTCTTTTTTTAACACAATAAACAAGACTGAGTCTAGTTACCGTACTTTCAGCGTGATAAGGAGGATAGGAGTACTTTGCAACATCTGCAGTAACAGCAATGCGATAGGAACATACCTGTGATTTCTCCTGGCAACAGGTAGGTACAGCGAATACTACTTTAAATTCCATCCACAGACCCCTCGTCTCTGGGCTAAGAGTCCCTGCATTAGGGCATGATGGAACCACAAGAAAGAAGGAGCCTGGGTCCCTGGGTGACCATATGGAGCAGAGGCCCCTGCAACATGTATTCAACCCAGAGGAAAAGACGAGTTTTTTCCAGGAACATCGAGACTCTGGGGCCAGCTGGGTGAACCTCAACAAGTGTTCCAACCTCTCTGAACCTCAACATCCTCATAAAGAAAACGTAGACCATGATCCCAGTCTTACGGGTCAGCCATGAGGATGGGAGACATCAGTTCTAGATGCTTGCAAACTCTATGTAATTGATATCTGAGGTCTTCAGACACCAGCCCGTGAGCTGGGACTGAAAATACGGACAACACGGTGAAATGTCATTAAGTTAAAGGGACGCCATCTGCAGGGCGGTCTTTTACCATGAACTGATGACCTTCCTAATTGGAGGGGTTATGAAATTCATTCTTGTATAAGCTGAGGATGATTCTAAATAATACTTGTGGATTTTCCCCCATTGTTCTTACTTTGCAGATGGAGTTGGGAGTCTTACTTGAATTCACCCGTATTTTATGAAATTTGGTGGTTTACGAAGTCCAAAAAGTAGGAGACCACAAAAATAGCCATTCATATTATCACCCCAAACTAATCGAGCTTAGAGAGGATTCGATCCCCGACCTGGCAGAAGTTTGAATGACAATAATATTTAACATGCGTTTCAATGTGTCCCAAACTGATCTAAATGCTTGACCTGTGTCCTTGGTTTCTCGAGTAATCTGAACTTGGTGAAGGACACACAGAAATGGGTTTAGTTTTTCTTCAACCGCTGTCTTCGAACACATGCAGTCAAACCTCTCCTTGCCTGTGCCTTTCAGTCTAGCTTGAACATCTCATCAGATCCTATGGAATGCTTCTGCTAAATCAGGACTGACCCTTCACCTCAAGAACACATTGTTATTCAACTTAAACTGTTAAGTAGCCTAACTAGGTGCCCTTTGCAACACTGCATGGTAGGTACTATTATTAATGGCATTTTACAGATACTAAGGTCCAGAAAGGTGAGGTAACTTGCCCCAGGTCGCACAGCTAGTAAGTTACAGACACAGGATTCAAACCCTGTCTGGCTGTCTGGCTCCAGAATCTTGCCCTGAATCTCTGCCTTATAGTTCTCTGCAGCCCCGAGAGCAGGGTGAGAGTCCCTTCCACACCTTTCTCACCCCCACCCCGTCTAAGTTCTAGCTTCTCCTGTTTATTAGGCCTGCAGTGGTTGAAAGGGGACAAAAATCTAGCTGGTGTTGCTTCACGTCCTCTCAGGGAGATGGATTCCTTCTGCGTGGCAAGTGTCCAAAGGCTGGTATCCCTGGGCCATGTGAGGAGCTTATCCAGGGCCCTTGTAGTGGTCTCCTGTTTGTGGGGGGAGACCTAGGACCACTTGACCTCTCTCAAATTCTGTCCCCGGAAGTACACTTCACAGCCTCTTTCTGCCAGAGTCCTCTTTCCTGGAAAGCAAAACGATCATCCCTTTTGGGCAGGATACTCAGCAGATGGCCCAGCACCTACTCAGCTCATGGGAAGCTCGCCCATCCTTGCATGGCCAAATGGTTGGGTGTGAGGATGCCCCACCCCCCCACCCTGACATCTCTCTCGAACCACTTTCTCCCAGATCAACAGATACTATAGGCAGATGTGCAAGCCTGCCTGATAAGCAGTCAGAGAATCAGATACTACTCACCACTTCTGGCAGAAACCTTAAATCTCTCCCAGCAGAATCTGTCAGGACAAGGGGAGTACCTCTCTCTTCTTTCCCCAAAAAAGTAGAAAAAGAAAAGGTATGTCGTTTCTCCTTACTCTAGAAATTCATTCTCAAATTCGAATCTTCTGCTTATAGACAAGAATTTTCTGCTTATGCTGAGGGGGCAGGGATAAGGTAGGAGAAAAGCTGGTATGACGTCCCTCAGAAGGCCCTACAGACATGTGTCTTGTGGCTTTCTGGAATACGGGGGCATTTAGCACCTTGTGGTTTTAACTGGAAATATGAAGTAACAGGAAAAGTCCCATTTAAGAGTCTGTGATGTGTATGTCATCAAATTTCATCCTCACAACAGCCTGATACGGTAAGTTTATTAATTAGGGTAATGGTAGTTGCTATAACAAGCAAACCCCCAAATTCAGCTGCTTCACGCAACAGAAGTTTATTTCTCACTCACATGATATTCCAAGACAGGTGGTTTCTGGTTGGAGTTCCTTCGTGTGAGGAACCAGGTGGCTTACAGGTTGTGGCTCCCCCAAACTCCTGGGCCTGGGGGTGTTCTGCAGCTAGCTTGCAGGCAGGGATAGAGAAGCTCACCTGCTCCCTACGCGCCCAGCCTGGAGATGACACTCACTACTCCCACTCCCATTCCATTGGCGGGGACTAGTCACGTGGTCATGCTAGGATGCAAAGGAGGCTGGGAAGTATAGTCTTGTCTGGGCAGGTGTCTTCCAGAGACAACACCACACTAGTCTTTGATAGTTAGTGTGACAAAGAAGCTTTCTTTACCAATGTCTGTTTAATCAGCTCACCAGGCTAACCTGAGCTCCTCGTTCCTTCTGAACACAACACTCCAGCCCCAGGCATAATGAATGCTCACAGCTGGTGGGCCACTCTGGCACTCTTGCCCCCTTCTGCGCTCCCCCCCCAAAGAATGATGTTATGGATCACAAGTTTGTATACTCCCCACCCCCAAATTCATATGTTGAAATCCTAATCCTCAATGATGGTATCAGGAGGTAAGGTCAAGAGGGTGGAGCCATTCTGAATGGGATTAGTGCCCTTACAGGAAGAGGTATGAGAGGGTTTGCTTTCTCTCTCTGTTCTCTGCCATAGGAAGCGAAAATGAGAAGACCACTGTCTGTAAACCACAAAGAGGGATTTCACCAAGAACCCGACACGCTGGCACCCTGATCTCCGACTTCCAGCCTCCATCACTGTGAGAAATAAGCCACCTAGTCTAGGGTATTCTGTTACAGCAGCCTGAGCTAAGACAAATGGCACGTTTGCCAAGAATCTGTTGGGTTCGTTCCCAAACCAGTTTGCACTGGCCACACTTGTTATTGTAACGATATTCCACAGGCGGATGAAATATGAGTGCAAAAAGGGAGAGATTTGTTTTTATGAAAATTCAGTAGAGACGAGTTGCTAAAAAATACTGTCAATTTAGGCACGGAAGAAACAATGACAAGAGAGCCAGGAAAAAGTTGCCACAAGAATCTAGAGAGATTCTGCACTCAAGCTGCTGCACAACGTCTTCAAATGCTTGTTCCGCATGAAATAAACCCAAATCGGAAATCAGAAGATAGATTGTGTAGCTTATGTAAGGAGGGCAATGTGAAAAGCCAATTAACAGCTCCACACTGAAAGAATGGCAAATGTTCAAGGTGTATATCATTTAAAATAATCCCATGCTTTCATGAACTAACCCTGGTCCCAGCTGAGCTGGATATGTGGGCTTCTCTAGGATTATTAGCCTCATTTGACAGGTGAACAAACTGAGGCCCAGGATAACAACACCTAAATGGTGGAGCCGAGATTCAAAAGCAGTCAGTGTGGTTGCAAAGTCTGTGCTGACTCCCTATATCAGCGATGTCCAATGGAAGTTTCCGTGATGATGGAGACGTTCTGACCTGCTCTGTCCAATGTCGTAGCCACTGGCACTTGCGGCTAATGAGCACGTGAAATGTGTCTGGTGTGACTGAAGAACTAAATTTTAAAGCTGAATTGAATTTTAGTTAATTTAAAGATCAATGGCCACCTAGGGCTAGTGGCTACCACAGGAGACAGAGCAGCTCTGTGCTACGCTAACTTTAACACATGCCTTGCTGAGCATCTTTTATGTCTTTGCCTTGACCCTTTCCAGACATGATGCCTTCTGAAATCAAACTGCCCCCTTTGATTCAGATGTCCCTTGATTCCAATCCATTATGCTGATTGGGGAATGGCAGGGGTGGGCGTTAGCAGGAGGAGAAGGGACAGGCCTGTCAGCAACACCTGAACCCCAACTGCCATGTGGCCATGACCGCCATCTTGTGCTGGCATTCCGCTATGCTCCTCAGGGCGGGGGAAGTGTCACCTTTTGGAGCAAGAGCTTGCCAGCAGGACAGGACAGCTCCCTCCCCGCCTTGACAGTGGCTTCCTCCCCTGGGAGGTGGGATGAAAAGTGCCCCGTGTGATGATGACATGAAGAGACACCTGCTGAGAGCCTAGCTCCCCGCCTGGATCCTAGCAACTCCTCAGTAAAATGTCCTTCCAATTCACTCCAACCTGCAGAGTAACCCTCTGGCTCAGACCAAAGGAAGAACGGAAACAAAAGGGGGTGGGGATGTAGAGAGAGAAAAGGTTCTTTTAAAAAACAATTTTATTGTGAAAATTCTCCATTGGACACGAAAGGACACAGAATGGTTTAATAAATCCCCATACTCCTATCATTCGTTTTTAAAATTATTAATCAGGGTAAAGGTTTTAATTTCTCCATTAACCTAAAGATACCCATCCTCAGGAAAGTGAAGAAATCCCAAAAGCTCCAACTGAATGGCCACAAACTCACGTTGGGAATCCTTTGAGCAGCTCTGGCGGGTCCCAACATTCAGAGACAGGGTCACGCTCAGACAGTTGCCACTTGTCCCCCCAGTAGTATCTGCATCAGCTTGGGAACAATGGTGCCCCCCACACTGGGTATGGCTATGGGTTTCCCTGGTGGTAGGTTCTATCTCTCTGGTTCCCTCAAACCATACAGTTTGTCTTCCAGTGCCTGGAAGATTCTGCAAGAACCCCAGATCCTGCCTATAACGTTCTTTAAATTAGCAAGAGGCAGCTTTTGATTTCTTGCCGCCTGGATCCCTAAGTGATACTCAGGCTGCAGAAAGGTTACTGCTGCCATCTCAAAGGAGCTGCTACCTGAGGCCAAAACAATCCATTCTTTTAGGACAGAGACAAGAGAGAGATCTTATCAAGGAAAACACCTGGGCCCTCTGGGCTTCTGGAAAATTACTGAACTATATTCTAACTATAAAAATCAATCCTTTAAGATCCCAGGAGGCCTGGGGAATAAGCAGTGTGGAAAAGGAAAAGAAAAAATTAATTGGGTATAAGGGGTTCTAACATTTGCTGGGCAGCTACTCTGTGCTGAGTGCTCCTTCACGCTTTCATTTAATCCTCACAGAAATACTGGGAGGCTGATATCTTTACACCCATGCCACAGGTGAGGAAACTGAGGCTCGAAGGTGAAGTCACTTGTCCAAGAGGGAACTGAGGTCTGGCTCACTCAGAAACTCCTGTTCTTTCTTCTGCCCTGCCCTGCGCCACCCTACGTGGCAGCCACTTCTGCTCTCTGAGTCTGTGTTTCCTCTCTGACACGGGAACAGCAAGGCCTGCCTGGCTCACGACGCTTTCAGAAGGCTCTAGACTTATAAGGGATGCAGAGTGCTTTGGATGGCGCCCAGGGTCCAGCCCCTGGGGACTGGGATCACCTTCCTCATTGTCCTCAAAGCCGGCAACCCTGGGGCCCTGGAAGAAGATCCAAGGCCTCGCTGAGGGGCCACGCGTGTGACTCTGGCATGAAGGGACAGACGAAGATCACTGGGTCCCCTCAGGTTCCCGAAGGAGGAAGGAGCGGGGGAGGCAGTGGGACGGGCAGCTGAAGGGGGTGCCTTGGAGCGCTGCCGGTCTTGATGACTGCTCAGCTGACCGTTTTGCAAGCTGAGAAATACACATCCGCAAACTCTAACCTCTTCTGGCTTAAAATAGAGCTGCTGAACCCAAAAGGCCAAGCACAGGGCAGAGTCACCTGCCTGGCAGGGCCAGACAGCTCCCCCATGGCCCCAATAAAACCCACCCCCAGCGGGCACACCCGACAAGACGCGGCTCAGCTGTGTGTCACAGGGGCCTCACAGTGCTGGAGGCAGCCAGCCAGGGTTCCTCAGCTCCAGCTTAGAGACGAGGAAGGTGGGGGCCAGAGGCGCGATGGGAGAAGGATAAAGCCGGGGGTGGGCAAGAGGTCTGAGAAAGTGGTGTGGTGTATTGGAAGGATCATGACTTTGGGGACCACACGGCCCTGAGCTCAAGTCCTGGCTCGGCCGCCGCTTGGCCGGGAGGACCTGGCAGGCGGGGCGTCTTCCCCTCGGTGCCTCGGTTTCCCGCACTGGGAAGTGAGGGCTGCGTTAGTAAGGTCTGTGATATGCCTAGCACAGACACGCGCTTCCAGAAAAAGAATTCTTGACATCTGCAGGCAGTCAGTTGTACACAGGGAGGAAACGTGGCTACTGCGGCCGGGCTCCTGGAAAGTGACACACAAGATCTTTTATGATCCTCGGCACGGTCCCACGAGGTGGCCATGATCACCTGCGTTTCTCGGGTGGGAAAACCAAGGCCAGCGAAGTATTCTAGCCACATTCCCCCACCCAGAAAGTGGAGGAGCTGTGTCAGTGACCAGGACTCATTAACTGTCCTCGGAAAGCTCTTTTCAGACCCCTCTCGGGCAGTAAATCCACGGTGCTCCAACCCCCGCCGCCGAGACTGTGACCCGGCCTCCGGCTCCCCTGAAGGCTGGGCAGGAATCAGAAAAGCAAACTAGCTGATGTCACTACTGCAAATGAGGCTTCTGGGCCACGGAGCTGCAGTCTGGCTTCCCAGGGGAGCAGGGGTGCAAGGCCCCCGATTCGGCCCCAGAACCGAGTCAGAGCACACGCTATAATGTCCCTGCGGGCCCCGGGCGTTCGCTCGCGCGTGATATTTGAAACAGTGGTTAACACTTCTAGAGGAGTCCTCTCGGGGCCAGATGCCGCTCTTAGTGCTTCCTGCCTCTGGGCTCCTCCCTCCTCACAATCACTGAAGTCATTCCCCCCTGCTGCTCAAAGAAATGATCCCCAATGCAGCGGCTTGAACAACACCAATGCGCCATGTCCCGCTTCCGTAGGATGGAGGCCTACACAGGGCGCACTGGCCTAAAACCGACGGATTGGCAGGACTGCATTCCCTTCTGGAGGCTCTAGGGAGGCATTTCCTTCCCTTTTCCAGATTCTAGAAGTCACCGGCTCTCCCTGGCTTGTGGCCCCTTTCTCCATCTCCAAAGCCAGCAACATCAGGTCAATTCCTTCTCGTATCTCCTTGGTTGTCCCTCTTCTGCCTGCCATGTCCACGTATAAGGACCCTTGTGATGACACCGGGCCCACCCAGATAGTCCAGGATAACCTCCCGTCTCCAGGTCAGCGAACCTTCTTTCCACCTGCAACCCTCCCTCCTCTCTGCTGTGCATCCTAACCTACTTACAGGTTCTAGGGAAAGAATGTGGGCATCTTTGGCGGGGGGGCACAGCACCTTATGAGATAGGAAATTCTCTACCCTGTTTTACTCGGGGGGGGGGTGGGCACTGAGTCATCCCACGTTTGCACACTGAGAAGCAGCAGACTGGGATATGAACCCAGGCAGTTGTGGTGCAGAGTCCATGCCCTTAACTTCTACAGGCTGTAGCTGCTCATCCGTCCACAGTCACTGGGCTTGTGCTGTGCCAGATCCGGGTGCCGGGGACAGAGAGGTGACCCAGACAGGATCCCTGTCCTCAGGAGGAACACAGATATGGAATGGGAGGATCACAGTGCCGTGGGACGAAGGCAAGAGAGCAGGAACTCAGAGAGAGGCCTTTGGCAGCACAGAGGGAGGCCATCTGCGGAGGGGCCGGGGAAGGCCACGTCCAGTAACCTGGGAGCTGAAGGATGAACGGGGTGTCAGCCAGCCATGCCTACAGTGTAAGGAGACTGGTGATAAAATGCATGATACTGGCAACATGCTTCACCCGGTGTCTGGCCCCTGGCAGGCATTCGATAAATGTGGGCTGTGGAGTATGATGGGAAGGGGACTGTTCTAAGCAAAGCAAGAGTTTGTGCAAGGAGCTGATAGTTCAGTGTGGCTGAAACAAACAAACAAAAATCACAAAAGGGCAGCGGGGCGAGAGGTTGGAGTAGAGATGGGGGGACTAGGGATGCGTGCCAAGGCTGCCGCAGAGACCGGGCCACGCAGATGCTCTGGACACCCACCTGCAGGTGAGGCTGCCTGGTGCTTGCCCAGAATCTCCCCAAAGACCCACCCCGGACTCTGGTGCTGGGTGGCCGGACTGGATTCCTTGGGGAGTGAGGTCAACGGAAGGCTCCCCAAGCACCCAGCTGTTCAGGCCAAAGACCCAGGGGTCATCTGGAGTCTCCCTTTGCCCTCCAGATCCAGCCCACCAGCAGGTGTTCCTGCTCTGCACACCAGGGTTACGCCAGCTGGGGTAACAGACTGAGCCCATAGCTCAGGGGTTCAACACAACAGAAGTTCAGAATCGGTGCGCCTGGCGTGGGGGCGGCCTTGCGGTGTCATCTGGGCACCCAGGCTCCTTCCACCCTGTGACTGTGCCTTCTCCTAAAGACTTCACCTCCGCATTCAGCCTGTGGGTGGGGGACGAGAGGTGGAGCGCGGCATGGGGAGGGGTTTACCGGCCAGGCCTGGGAGTTGTCGCCATTGGCGACGGTTCCAAGTGCAGAGGAGGCTGGGAAATGTGGCTAGCTGTGTGTGCCCAGCTCCAGCTCCCCACCCTATCTCGGACCCCCGGCTTCTCCGCACCTCCAGTGCTGTGCCCCTGGTCCGCGCCACCCCCCACCGCGCACGTGGACTACAGTTTCCTAAGTGGCCTCACTCTTAGCCAGCACCCCTTTTCCACGGGACAGCCAGGATGCTCTTTTTGAAAAAATGTCAATCAGGTCACTGGTGTGTGTTTGTTTTCCTGCTTACCGCCTTTCCCGGCTAAGGGCCTGTAAGACCCTGTGTGAAGTCCCTTCTCTTTCTTCTGCTCCCTGCTCCTCCACTCCCCAGCACCCTGATTCCCCCGCTTCCAGCCACGCCGGTTCTCTGACTAAAGGATTTGCACTTGCTGCCTGGACGCTCCCTCCCCAGTCACGCCTCAGCGAGGCCTTTCCCACCACCTCAGCCGGCGGTGCCCACCTCCCCCCAGGAACTGTTTCCCTTCTCACACTTGTCTTCAATGATCTTTGTGTGTCTGTCGGTTAGCCAACCGTCCTTTCTAGGATGTCAGCTCTATGTACCCCAGGACGCTTGTCTGTCCCAGGAGGTGCTCGGTACAGTTTTGTTGGATGACTGGCCCAAGGTCACAGGACCCTGGTGGTGGAGACCGGACATCTGCAGACCCGGGCTTTGGGCGCTCTGCTCCAGCTGTCACTGTTTAGAGACACCTGCGGCCCGGAGCGCCGGCGGGTAAACAAAGGCAGGTGTTGCGATGGGGCGGGGCGGCAGGAGGAGCCCTCTCGGACCTCCACGCCCCCCCCGAGGCCCCGCCTCCGTCCTCCCCCAACACCCCCCCACCACCTCAGCCCCGCGTCCTGCCGCCCGCAGCCCTCTCCAGCCGCGCGGGGCGGAGGGTGGAGCGCGGGGCGGCCGTCGGGGCGCATGGACCGGCCCGGGGCGCGGGGCCCGCGGCGCCGCCATGAGGAAGCAGAGCGTGCGCACAGCCGCGCTCATCCTGTGCATCTTGTCCTACCTGCTGGTAGGCGCCGCCGTCTTCGACGCGCTCGAGTCCGAGGCGGAGCGCGGCCGCCGGCGGCTGCTGGCCCAGAAGCGCGGCGAGTTCCGGAGGAAGTACGGCTTCTCGGCCGAGGACTACCGCGAGCTGGAGCGCCTGGCGCTGCAGGCCGAGCCGCACCGCGCCGGCCGCCAGTGGAAGTTCGCCGGCTCCTTCTACTTCGCCATCACCGTCATCACCACCATCGGTGAGCGGCCCCGCGACGCGCCCCCCGCCCCCCGGGCTCGAACCGCTCCCCTGCCCCTGCCCGGCTGGGTGGCTTCGGACCAGTCATTTCAGCCGCCCTCTGCCCAACGGGCCGGCGTCCCACGCGGGCGGGGCTGGGAGGAGTCGGGAGCTCAAGTTCGCCCAGAGGTGGCACGCGGGAGTGCTCAGGAAACCTCCGGGGGCTGGGAGACAGATGGAGCGGGGCGAAGCGCGAGTGGCTGGAGACGGAGGCTTCCTTGCCCGGCAGCATCACCCTAGCTGTGTGACCTCAAACAAGTTGCTGAACCTCTCTGAGCCTCAATTTTCCTCTCTGTGAAGTAGGGCTGCTAATAGGCCTTATCTCAGGGCTGGGCTGAGATAATTATTGTCAAGGAGATAATGTATGCAGAAAGTTTTAGCGCAGGGTCTGACACATACAAAGCACTAAGAAAGAGAGACTGATTTTTGTATTATAATTACTCTGTTACTCCATGAGAACGGGATCTAGTCTGTCTTAGTCACTGCAGTGTACCCAGCCTAGCGCATAGTAGACACTCAATAAATATTTGTTGAAGGAATGACTGATTACCACAAGCTTTGGACCTCACCCTCGGGGATCCAGAGCAGTTTCTCTGCAGCATTTGGACCGGCAGCCGTTGCCATGGCTACCGTCTGGCTGGTACCTGCTGAGCAGAAGCCTGAAGAAGCAGGAAAGGAGAGAAGCAGGCTCTGCAGGGCTCCAGGCTGGGTGTCAGCTGCTTCCCAGGTCCCAGCTGTGGATGTCTAGGCATCTCCCCCGCCCCCCCGGCTTGGATCACCACTCTGGAAGTCTGAGCATTGGAGAGTTTTTTTCATAACGCCCTTGCAAGTGGATGTGAGCTGTGGGTTAAAAGCCTGAGTGAGTTCTGCAATTACCTAGCCCAGAGTTCCATTCTCATCTCTGTTGCCTCCTGTCTTCTCTGGCAATTGGATGTACCTCTCTCTAAGCCCTAGTTTTCTCGACTGCAAACGCAGTTCTTGCTACCTCACTGGGTGGTTGCCAGGTTTAAATGAGGTCAAGTGTGTAAAATGCTTGGCACGCTGCCTGAGGCTAAATGGGCACTATTAATTAGTAATAATAACAATTCATTGTTTGCCAGCTGTGGGCCCAGCTCCCATTCAGCCCTTTATGCCCCCTCCTGTCAACATGGGCACCCCTGCTTCCCTACCTGGGCTCAGCCCAAGACACTCCCTGTTGCCGTGCCCAGTGGGTGGGACCCCATCCACCTCTTCTGCCCACCCGCATGCTATCTGGAGACGGCTGAAGCTCAGTTTGGTCTTCTCTGCCGGTGGTTCCTCGCTGGCATCTGGGAGCCTGGGGAAAGGGACCTACTAAGTGGAAATAGCCGGAGTTTTGCCTTTTCTGGCCACCTGGGGGCGCCAGCTTGAGCTGTGTGATCCGGGCTGCCTAAGCCAGCCTTGCAGAGAGCTTGGAGCCAGAACCCAGGAGTTGGAGCTCTGCATGGATGGGAGAGGCACTGAGAAGCCGGAGGAGAGTGGTTAATGGCTCAGGCCCTGTGACCTTTGGGCAGCTTCCTCTCTCTGAGCCTCAGTTTCCTTCTCTGCAAAATGGGGGTAATAGTATCATCTCATACAGTTATTGGGAGGGTAAAATAATCTATGCAGAGTACCTAGCATGCTTAGTTATTATCATTGTTCGCTTCACTCTGTCAAAGCCCGATATACCCCCGAACAGCTGGACACAGCACTGCTGGGCCCCTTACTGCCAAAGAAGCTCCTCTGTCTCACGCTCAGCACCCCCTTCAGTTTGATTTGATTACTGATGATGAACATTATTAAACATCCATTGAGCCCTTAGTCTGTGTCAGGCTCTGTGCAGGGCGCTGGTGACTAGGGACACAGAGAAGTGATTGGCATGGTCTGTGGCCGCAAGGAGCTCCCCCAATAGCAGATGGAGGCAAAGTGATGGGGCCATCCGACAGAAATGTGGACGTGGAGCCACAGGGCTTTAAAAACATGTATTGTGTTGATATTCTGAATGAATTATATGTGCGCACAGCACACGGACCTCACGGTACAAAAGAGTATAGAATGAAAAGGAAGTCTCCCTCTCACCCTGTCTCTCAACCCATAAATTCCTTTCCCTGGATTAAATACAGTTACCAGTTCTTCGTGCATCCTTCCAGATACATTCTCTGCCTTTGTGTTCCTTTAAAACACACCCATTATAGAGAACTTAGGTTGTACAGTGTTTGGTGTCTTGCTTTTTTTCACCTCATATTTTTTGGTGATTTAAAAAATACATTCCCTAAAAAGCTGTGTCACCTTGGGGCACCTGGGTGGCTCAGTCAGTTAAGTGTCGGACTCTCGATCTCAGCTCAGGTCTTGATCTCAGGGTCGTGAGTTTGAGCGCTGTGTTGGGCTACTTGGGAAAAAAAAAAATCCGTGTCATTCTTTTTCATGGCTGTAGAGTGGGGTTTCTTGACCTTGGCCCTACTGACATGCTGGACTGGATAACTCCGTTGAGGGGCTGTCCGTTTAGCAGCAGCCGTGGCCTCCACCCGGTGGATGCTGGTAGCGCACAGCCACCGCCTCCCGGTTGTGACAACCAGAAGTGTCTCTAGATATTGGCAGATGTCCCCCTCAGGGACAAAATTACCCCTGGTTGGAGCCACTGCTGTGTAGGGTTCTGTCGTTTGGTTGGCACCACGATTTATTTCACCAGACCCCTCTCGGTGGACACTTAGGTTGTCCAGTTTTCTCCGTGAGCAGCAATGCTTCAGTGACGCCCCACGTGCATACCTCACTTTGCACGCGTGTGTACTTTGGAGGACTAACTTGCTCACCGTGGAACTGCACGGCTCAAGGGTTTGTGTGTTTACATTTTGGCAGATGGTGCCCATTTGCTAGAGGAGGTATGTTCTTTTGGGGGAAGGTCCACCTGACTTTTCCTGGGTTAGGCACCCCTTTAAGAATACCAAGAAAGTTTTCGCTCCTCTCTCCAGGAATGTTCATTCCCCGGCGATGGCACAGTGGTCCAGGATTCAAGGACGCCCACTCACGTGTAGGTCCCCTACAACAGGGAAGAATTGCTACACCAGGCTGAAGAAGTGCCTAGTGGGGGCTGGCTTGGAGCAGGATGTGGGAAGGAGACGTGGACCAGTGGGATGGGGGGAGAGGGTGATCCAGGGGAGGAAAAACCTTGAGAAGAGGCATGGGGAGGTGGGACCTGCGGGTTGGGGAAGCAACATGGGGCGAGGCTGGACAGGGGGGAGCAGAGTCAGATCACCAAGGAGCTCAGACGCTACGTGAGAACTGGTACTGGGGCACCATGGAAGATTTTGCTTTATTTTTAAATCAAGGCATAATTTACACACAGTGAAATGCACCATTTTCCAGTGCAGCAGCCTTCTGCGAGTTTTGACAAATGAAGGCCTGTCAGGCGACTGCAGCCGCCACCAAGATAGAGTAGGCTTCCGTCACCCCCAAATTTGTCTTGCCACTTTCTGTTTACCTACCCCCTCTTCCAGCCACAATGGCTGGCAACCACAGATCTGCTCTCTGTCCCCACAGTTTTGCCAGAATGCTTGCAGAATGTCATTTCAATGGAACCATACAGTATGTAGTCTTTTGAGCTTGGCTTCTTTCACTCGGCATAAGGCAGCTGAGATCCACCCTTTGTGGCGGCAGGTAACCCTAGTTCATGCCTTTCTGTTCTGCACAGAACTGCATTGTACGGATGTACCGCAGGTTGTTTATCCTTCCCTGGCTGAGGGACTGTGGGCTGTCTACCATTTGGGGCGATTAGGGATACCCACGCCATGTTTCAAAGGCGGGGGATGACCTAGTTAGAAGCAGCATTTCAAGATGCTGCGCCGGCCCCGGGGCTGGGGAGGGAGCCCGGGCAGGGCGGCCGCAGCCGGCGCTCACCACCCCCCTCCCCTCCGCTCTCCCTCCAGGGTACGGCCACGCCGCGCCGGGCACGGACTCGGGCAAGGTCTTCTGCATGTTCTATGCGCTCCTGGGCATCCCCCTGACGCTGGTCACCTTCCAGAGCCTGGGCGAGCGCCTGAACGCGCTGGTGCGGCGCCTCCTGCTGGCGGCCAAGCGCTGCCTGGGGCTGCGGCGGCCGCGCGTGTCCACCGAGAACATGGTGGTGGCCGGGCTGCTGGTGTGCGCCGCCACCCTGGCCCTCGGGGCCGCCGCCTTCGCGCACTTCGAGGGCTGGACCTTCTTCCACGCCTACTACTACTGCTTCATCACGCTCACCACCATCGGCTTCGGCGACTTCGTGGCGCTGCAGAGCGACGAGGCACTGCAGAGGAACCCGCCCTACGTGGCCTTCAGCTTCCTCTACATCCTCCTGGGGCTCACGGTCATCGGCGCCTTCCTCAACCTCGTGGTCCTGCGCTTCCTGGCGGCCAGCACCGACGCGCCCCCGCGCGCCGCCCGCCGCCCCAGCCCGCTCCGCCCGGGGGCGCCCGAGAGCCGCGGCCGCTCCCCGCCCCGCCGGCCGGCGAGCGCCGGGGGCTCCACCTCCGTCTCCTCCCGCGTGCACCAGCTGCAGATGGGGGCCCGCGACAACCTGGGCTTCTCACCCCCCTCGAGCCCTGGGGCTGTGGGCGGCGGCAGCAGGGCGGGCAGGCCCCCGGCCCGGCGCAAGTCCATCTGACAGCCCACCTCGGGCCGGGGCCCGGGGTCACCTGTCAGTGCACCTTCTCCAGAGCCTGGAGAGGGGTGAGCGGCCGTGGCCTCACGGCCGTCTTCACCCACAAGCAGTCTGTCCTTCCCCTCTGTGGCCAGCCCCTCGCTCCTCTCCCAAAATACATTAAAGCCGCACCATAAGCACAAGCGCGACTCCCAAGTCGCCCTGTAGGTGCAAATCCCTTGTGGTCCAAATTGTTTCAGGAAGGCATGGCCTCCCAGGAGAGGCTCTCCCAGGCCCGCGTCACCAGCTGGCCCCCTGGAGTGGAAACAGGTGGTCGTCTTTCTGCTGCGAGAAGAGGCAGGCTTTCCGTGTTGCAGGGGAGATGGGCGGCTCTCAACACTGGGACCCTAGCAGTGAGGCCAGCCCCGCACAGCAGGAGAAGCACGGTCCCATGGACGGACGGCAGGGAAACACCTGTGCCGTGGGGCGGGGTGGGCAAATCTGCACTATTTAAATGATCGTTCATTCTCTTGCTCAATTTGGGGTAGAGTGAAATTGGCCCATGTGTGAATGAAGCACACCCTCCCCCCACCGATCTGCAGCTCTTTGTCCTTGGCCATGCCACGGCAGGATGAGGGGGGCCTTGCTGACAGCCACCGCATCACTGGGGCACCTGGATGCAGGAGCACGCTGTGGGAAGAGCCCTCGTCTGGGAACTGCCCATCATGTGACCTTGGGGAATGTCATCCCTACCTGGGCTTCAGTTTCCACCTCTGTAATATGACTGGGTTCATCTGGAATCCTGCCCCCCACGCCCCCCACCCCCGTGCGTCTCTAGAAGGGTTACATGCCCTGCCCCCTAAGGTGCCCGTGGTGGGGCATACTGGCATCACGCAGCACTCAGCTCCTTCAGACACTACCTGCCCTTGGCTTCTCAGAACTCCCAACACAAGGCAGAGCAAGCCGGGTTAGAAAAGCCAAAAACTTTAATTTTCAACATGAGCTACATGGTCATGAACACAATGCAACGTGACCCACGCCAACCCAGGGGCCCCGGAAACCCTCCCTCCCCAAAGTCCCGAGCAGCTCCTGCTCCCGGAGAGGGAGTGAGGGAAAAGTGGGTGGATGGAAAGGCCCCCAGCCCAAGGACCCGGGGTCTGGCCTCCCTGCCACCCCCTCAGGAGGCAGCCATAGAGTGAAAGGGTTCCAGATGTGATGCCTGAGGCCCCGGGTTCAAGTCTCCACTTCGCCCTCAGAGAAGCTAGGGGTACGATGGGCAGTCGGCCAACCCCCCCCCCCCCCGCCCGCCAGGGTGTGAGTCAGATGAGCTTGTGGACATGGCCGCTTTCCGTCCACTCTGAGGTGCTGCTATGCAGACAAGGGGCCCCTCCCAGAGAGCCGAGGGGATCGTTACGGGGAATGGGAGGGGGCTCAGTCCCCTGGGCCTGGCACAGAGCTGCTGCTCAATAAATAAATGCAGGTGGCCTTGCCTGACGCGACAGCTGTGCTCCAAAGGGCGGGGGGCTCAGCGCCACCTCTGAACACTGAAGGGTGCCCAGGAGCTCCTGGTTTAAGGAACCGGATGGTGAATCAGCTTGTAAAGTGTGTAACCACCCCCTAAACGGTCTGCCTTGCCTCCTCATACAGCTCTCAACTGCTGGAGAACTGAGTTCTAGTCCTGCCTCAGCCATGACCCCACAGTGGGACGTTAGCAGGTGCCTTCCCTCCCGGGGCCTCAGCTCCCTCCTCGCTAAAGAGGGGCTGATAATGCTGGCCCCCTCTACTGCCCAGGGGCTCTTGGGAGGATGTACTTGACGTAAAAGCACTTTGAAAGCAGAAGTCTGAAAAGCACTACAGGAAGGTCAGATGTGGTTACGTGTGAAGGTTTTGTGAGGCTTAAGATGAGGTGTACCACAGCCACCTCACTCTCACACAGCCCCAGGCAGGGAATGGTACTTCTCGCCTCCCTCAAGTTGGTCCTAGGGGGTTATGACCTCTCCCTCAGCGGGAGCCCCTACCCACACATTGAGGCCTAGACCAAATCCTGTGTACCCTCAGTCAGCTTGGCCAGACCCCAGGAAAGCTTAGTCTCTATGGCAACTCTCTCCCCCAAACCCGGGCCCTCGGAGATGGAACCAAGCAGGGCTGGGTGGCCCAGGGCTTAAAGGCCACAAATATTTATCATGACAGACATGCCTGGGCAGTGGCTTCCGGTCCCAGGAAGGAGGGAAGCAGGACAGAGCCCCTGTTCTGTCCCCATTGATCATTTGCTGAGGGGTCCTGGGCAAATCACTTCCTGATTCTGGGCTTTAACTGCCTCACCTCTCCGATGGGCTACAATTTGCCCGTCTTTTCTGGGCCGCTGGGAGGCTCTACAGAGAGAAGGGAGGAGGAAGTATTGTGGGAAATGGTGGCCCCGTCTGGTCCTGCTCTGGCTCCAGCTCAGCCTTGGGTGGGAGGAAGCCCAGGCTGGGGGTGCCACTGAATTCACAGGTGATCCCAGAGGCAGGCCTTGCCAAGCCTCGGTCCTCATCTGTAAAATGGACTTCACTAATGGTCCCAAAGGCCCTTTCCCATCTGTATGAAACGCAGATTCCGGCGAAGGGAAATGGGGACTTCCTCCCACAGTACCCCTGCATGTGACTTTTGGCCCAATGATTGAAAAAAGAATCAGCCCCTATAGACCCCAGCTCCCGGCTCCCAAATCTCTACAATTCCCTGTCTCTGCTCCTCTCCAGATGGAGTGTGAGTGGGCAAAGGATCAGGCAGCAGTAGGGACAGGCTGGGCTTGAAGGTTCCCCAAAGCTAATACTGAGAACAGTCACCCCCTCCCCAAACCCCCATCTCTTGGTGAGGCCAGATAGTGGTTCCCACACCAAATGGTCAGAGCCCCTTGGAAGCAGGGCACGTGCTCACAACAATTATACAAAGAAACAGGGCTCCAGCCCCCACCCCACCCCACCAGGAGGTGAACTGAGATTTCACAGAACAAACAAGAAAGTCATTGAGGGAGGCCCTTGGTGACCACCCCCAGGGTGTTGTTATTGCTTTGGAGCGTGCTCTCTCTCTTTATAAAGGCTGTGCAGACACCAGAAGGTGGGCTCGGGCCAGGTGTGTGTGGGGGGGGGTGCACCGAGCCCTCTCTCCCTCTGTTTGGGACAGCCAGGCTCTGCCCCGTTTTTTGAAAAGCTACCCCTGAACAAGCAGAGCAGTGACGGCTAGAGAGAGAAGGCGCTCTCCTGGCTCAAAATATTCCAAATGGTGAGTAATAAACGAACAGCAGAGAAATCACACTGGTTAAAAAAAACAAACAGGGGAGGGGCTGATTCTGGGCCTCAGACTGGAGGCCATCCAGAGAGCCCTGCTGCCTCCTGCCCCAGCCTTGGGATTCCACCCAGCACAATCCCAGGAAGCTCAAGAGAGCTCATCGATAAAAGAAAGGGGCATCTCCGTCTCCCCTTCCCAGTGCAGCATGGGAAGCTCCTTGGAGGGGATATAACTCATCCAGAACATTAAAGGCTCCCCAGGGCTTAAACAGGTAGAGGGGAGGGGAGGGAAGGGAGAGGCGGGAAGGGGTTCCAGGTGGAAGAAATCACCTGGTCAACAGCCTAGAGTGAGGCCAAGGAGGCAGGACTAAACACAGCTGGGCATCCCGGTGGAAGACATCGTCTGATGGAGCCCAGGCCTCTCCACCGAGGCCCACAACCCTCAGGAGTGCTTCACAAATAAAACCAGAACCAAGGATAATACATCAGAACATCTGAGTATAAGGGGCAGCTCCAGCTACAACCCTGGGGGTGGGGGGAGGGAAGAGGAAGAAGGGCTGGCCTCCCATGACCCAGGCTCCAGGCCCAGACCCAGACCAGTGGGGAGACGGCCGTCTCCTCTCCACCCCGTCCTGGAGCTCTATGAGGACTATATGCAAGCTAAGAACAGGCCCCAGGGCCTGGAACACTAACTCTACCCAGCTAACCTGGACTACGCCCTACACAGCAGGGACTGGGTAATGAGGGGTGGTGGGCTGCTGGGTGCCTCCCAGCGGGAGGTGGCAGAAATGTGCTTCTACAAAGAGGGGCCAGCCTGTGTCCTCCCAGCATGCAAAAGGGCTTCCGTAGGCCTCGGGGAGGGCCGGGCCAGGAAGGCAGCTACCCAGGCCTGCTTGAGAAGGAATCTCCTGATGCTTACACTCATGAGCCAAGGTAGTTGAGGCCGGGGCAGTGGGTTCTGCCCTTAGTACAGGATGGTTTGTTTAAAAAGACTAAAATAGGGAAGCTCTGTTGCCTCCCCAGACCCCGAGCCTAGAGGCAGAGGGGTGGACAAGAAGACCTCTGACCTCATCCAACGAGGAGGGACTCTCCTATTTGAGAAACCCTTGCCTTGGCACCACCAGTCCCAATCCCAACTTTACTCAGACTCCCTCTCCAATCCAGCGTCCCCAAAATTCAGAGATGGTGAGCTCTCTGGACTTGGGGTTCTCAAAAATCAAGGTCCCGCAGCTCCTCCACCAAAATGCAGACAACCCAGTTCTTTCCAGTCCACCATTTCCAAACTAGCTTGTTGCAATCCCACGGAGCAGGGCACCCTGGGGGTCTGTGCCAGGCCCAGGGCACCGCCTCCTTTCCTTTGGTCCCTGCTGGACCCCAATTCCTAGAGCCACTGGAAGAGGGGCAGGCAGGAAGGGACAGACAGATGGACTCAGACAGGCTGCGGCAAAGCTCCTTCCACAGGCAGGCGGAGGGAGGCCGAGCTCCTCTTCAAGCGGGAGGCTCTGGGCCCCCCGGAGCTGGCTCCGGATCCTTGCAAAGCTGCCCCATCGGCTTTGGGGCAGGAGTAGCTGCCTGAACCCGGTGCCGCAGGAAAGACACTTGCTGGTAATTGGCACCATGGAGATGGCCGCTGGGTTCTGGACTTGGCTCCGGGCAGCGAGCTTCCGAGGAGGCAAAAAAGGGGGAGCCGCTGGACAGTGTCTGGGACAGGAGAATGGTTTGCTCTGCCACCTCAGTCTTTCCTTTCTCCGGATTGCAGCCGCATCCACCAGGTCAAGAACCGGCCAAGTCCAAAGCGCAGCCAATCCCGTTGGGAGAGGGAAGGTCTCAGGGGGTAGGAGGCAAAGAGAGGGTGAGGAGGGGCCCTGGGGGGGCAGGTTTCCCCGTTCTGCTTCCCCGCTGTGGGGGAGAACCCCGTCCTCCTGTATTCAATGTGCCCCTGGGCCTGGGGTCCCAGGTTGGGGCTGGGCGTTCTCCAGGCCTTGTCGGGGAGCCCCCCCCAACCCCGGCCCTAAGATCGCTCACCACAGGGCCCCACGGTGCTCTCGAGGGACAACTGGGACGCCTGCCGGAGCAGGGGGCCCGCAGCTGGGTCCACCATGGAGGAGGTGGGGAAGAGCTTGTACCAGCCCACGGCTAGGGTGGTCAAGTCCAACTCCTCCAGCAGCACACGGGCCACACCCATGAACTGCTTCCGCTCCATCCGCCCGTAGTTCCCCCACACGATCACCTGCGGGTCAAGAGATACTGCGGGTCAGATCCTGCCGGTGCCGCTCACAGGCCCAGAACCAGACCCCAGGTCACCCCCATGTCCGCTGCATTTCTGAGTCCTGGGGTGGCCACCGCCTTAGAATGGCTCGAGCCTGACCCGAATTTCCTGGCTCTAGGGCCACCGCTGTTGCTCGCCTAGCCCACTGGCTTCCTGCCTCCCATCCAGCCTCCTCCGTTCCTCCCTCCACACCCTCCTCTGTCCCCGACGCCAAGCCTTGCGGGCTGGCCCTCCATGGTGAGTCCCCTGCTGGTCCCCCCAGCCCCACCCCCACCAGGCCCTCAGCTTCCAGATCCTTGGAAACCCCTCACGTGAAACAAAGTTTTAAAAGTGGCTGACTGACGCCCCTCCTTGTTTCCAACAGACTCCTTTCTGCGGTGCCTTCCCTGTTGTGTGGCCAACACTCTCTCTTGGGGCAGCCAGTGGGGGGATTCCTGTGGCTGCAGGACCCTCGTGTGCTCTCCTGTGGCTCAGGTTCTAACTCCGTCCCCTATATGAAGGTGGGCTGGCTCATTCCGTAGAGCCTGTCGGTGTGCACACACAGCTTCTGGGGTCAGACACAAGTGGGTTCCAATCCCAGTCCTGGCTTGGTGGTGTGGGCAAGGCATCTAACCTCCCGGGGTCTCGAGTTCTTGTTTCTAAATGAAGTTATCCCCAGTTTACCTCGCGGGTAAGGATCAAAGGAGTGGATGTGAAAGCTCCCTGTACACTCTCAGCGGCTCCTCCAGCACACGGGGGGGGGGGGGGGAGAATAGCGTGAGCCCGCACTACTGTGCACTGGTGTCAGAAACTGCCTGCCCCAAGGTGACGCTGGCCTTACAGTCGACCTTCCCAACAACCTACAAAATGCTCCCATTTCAGTTGTTTCAACAGAGTCTGGGAGAAGTTAAATCATTTGCCTGAGGTGGCTCACCTGACCAGTCTTCAGAGCTCCTTGGGCAGCTGATCAAAGTCCATCTCTAGTGCATGGACGGATTCATTTTAAATCGGGGTTATGGGCTCACCTGTGTTCCCCCAAAATTCATGTTGAAGCTCTAGCCCCCAGAATGTGACTAATTTGGAGACAGGGCCTTAGATTCAAATGAGGCCATTAGGGTGACCCTAATCCAATCCCACTGGCGTTATAAGAGGACACACGGAGGATGAGGACACACGGAGAGACCACAGGGATGCATGTGGGTAGAGCAAAAAGACCATGTGAGGACCCATAGTGAGAAGGTAGCCGTTTGCAGGCCAAAGAGAGAGGTCTTGGAAGAAACTAAATACCTTGATCTTGGGCTTCTAGCTCCACAACCATGAGAAATAAATTTCTATCGTGTAAGCCACCCAATCCGTGGTACTTGGGTACGGCAGCTGTTGCACACACTATAGCTGGTGTTTGGATCTCATGCATGGTGCTGGTGGGTCTGTCCCACTCTGACGTCAGTCAGAGAGCTCAGTGGCAAGGACCCCCCCCATTCAGATGTCTGTCGCCCCACCCCCTCCACATCCCAGACAGGGCCGTTCTCTGGAGCTTCTCCAAAGATGCTCAGGCCAGAAGGCACTTCCTTCCTCTGGTGGACCAGATGTGGCCCCTAGATGGTCTTCTGGGGTTTTACATTGTATTTGCATGCCTCTAGGCTGGAAGACTTTTTCCAAGCTTTTTGACAGGGATGTACAGTAAGGCCTTTACAGCATTACGCAGCAAGTACGTGGGATTCCCAGTTGAAGCAAGTGCCTCACCAACTACAACTTGCCTAAGAATGACAAATGTTTTCTTTCCATTCCGTTAAACAAACAAGCAAACAACTTGCTGAGAGTCGCTAAATTGATTTCACAGCACATGGATGGGTCTTAACCCTTAGGTTGAAAAAAATCTGCCCTGGACAGGCCTGGGCTTCCCAGTTTGGTGAAAGTCCCGCTGTCTTGGCCATTTGCAACGCTCAGGGCCTGCCCTCATTCGCTTTGCCTGCCCTGGTTAGAAGCAAGACACGGAGGCACCAGCTAGAGGTGCCCAAGTGGCGGCTCTCAGGCAGCAGGCACGCGGTTCCTGCAGGCATCCGACCTGGGCCCAGCCGACGCCCACGATGGGCGGCTATTTCCAGCTCCACGTCTAAGTCACCCTGAGGACCCTCCTTAAGGGCCAGGGGACCACACGCCTCTCTGGATCCTTAACGCCTCCCAGTCGATGATCTCTGTGCTCCAGGCCAAGCCCCGGGCTTCCAGAATGGCTGTGTTGATGGTGGATAACAAGAACAATGGCAGCAGCTACCGCAGACCTTCTCTGGAGGTTAACGCGAGCAACCCTTCTTACAGATGAGGCCGCTGAGGCTCAGAAAGGAACCTGTTCCAAGTTGTACTACAGAGCTCAGATCAACCGCGGTGCTCTACTTCCTCCAGTGGAGGCCCTCTGGAGACCGCCCCTTTTCCCAGGAGCGCTCCCCTCTCCCTCAGGAACTGCGCACATTTCCCCCCGCCCAGGGCCCCTCACCTGCAGGACTTTGCCCTGGGGACTCTCAGGAAACAGCAGCACCTGGTTATACAGTGGGTCCAGCGACTTGCGAGCGACTTTGGTCTTCTTCTTGGCAATGCAGACGCCGTTCTCCAGCAGGTAGGCCTTGATGTAGGCCGCTGAGGACAGAGGCCAGCAGGGTGACTTCCAATTGAGCCCTCAAATGGTAGGCACATGGCACAGCAGAGCAAGGCTGCCCACCCCCTGCTGAGGGTCAGACTGCCCCCCTCTGGAGTTTTGGGGGGGCAGCCGCAGGGGTGGTAGATACAGATGATGGGGTGTAGCCAGCATTGGGTGGGAACTACTCCACCCCCTGGGGGGGGGGGGCCTGCCTGCCTCCTCCCTGCCTTTGCTCACTCTGCTCTTACCTCTTTCGTCTCTCAGTCCCTGATTTGCTCACCCCTTCCCCGGCTTCCACAGTCACCACAGACACATTCGGTCAGCCTGGGTGTGCCAGGCACCCACGTATGGGGGTATAGCCATACACAGGAAAGCTTCTGTCCTCCAGAAGCTCAAACCAGTGGGGAAGACCAATAAAGTCAACTGACAATCTCAAGAGCGTCCCCAGAACAAACCCTAAACCACTAGTCCCATGTGAGTCACTAGAGTTGGGACAAAGGGGTCCCCCCGTAGTTGGGCCCAATTTTCTCTCTTCTAGACCCAGATACCCTTCAGGACCTCATCGACGTCCACCCTTGCCTTGCAGAAGGAAGAGCAGTCCCCACACCTGGCAGTGTCTTGGAGCCTGGCTTGGCTGTCAGTCCCCGAGCCTGGATGATGTCCACTTCAAGCTGGCCATTCCGCTCCTGCAAGCCGATCTCCACATCCCCTGCAAGAGACCCCAAGCAAAGGGACCGAGAAGTGGCTCATAAGCTCACCCAAGGACTCAGCCCCTCCTCTCTACTTAGAGATGAAACCCCCTTCCCCTTCTCCCAGCCCAACACAAGACCAGAAATAATTCCAACATGAGTGCCCGGGCTCTGCTGAGGGCTTGGCGGGCGCAGACAGGGCTCTAAGCTGGGTGCTCAGTGGATGCAGCCAAGGTAGAGGGGGCGAGGAGAAAGACACAGGGCCTGCGGTGCCCCGCCCCCAGAACAGGTCTTGGGGCACTCACCCATCGGCGTGGTGGCCAGGGTCTGGCGGCCCACAAACTGCGCTGGCCCCATGCTGCCGAGGAAGTCGCTGAACTGCGCATCTGACGCCAGGCAAACTCCCCCATAGTTAAGGCTGCAAGAAAGAAAGAGGAGACAAAACCAAATGTTCCCCGGCGCTGACTGAGGACTCTGATGACTCAGGCAGTCACCTCCAGAGCTCCCCTCAGTCCCCGGGGATTCTGTCCACACCCATTACGCGGCCTCAGGCAGACCTCTGTCCTGTGTCTCCCTCCTTCCTTCTTTGTTCATGGCCCTAACATCTCCACTTCGACTCCAAAATTCTAGGGCTTAGCTTTTGTGTCCTGTACCATCCCCTCGCCTCTCCTCACCAAGCCTCAGGTTCCACCTCTGTGAAATGGGTCTGATGGTACCTGCCTCTTGGGGTAGTGGTAAGAAGCATGAGAGGTGATGCTTGTCAGTGCCTGGTTCCCGTGGCTTAGTGCCGTGACACTGGTTGTGTGGTCCAGAGACCAGCAGCATCGCCCAGGAGCTAATCAGGAACAAAACTGCACCGCACTCCACCCCTACCTGCTGAATCAGAGTCTGCCTTTTAACAAGAGCCCCCGCAGACTTGTTTGCACCTGACCGTTTGAGATGCATAGGACCAGTGGCTCGACCTCAGAGGCCTGCATTTGTTGCTGCTACAGGGCTGCCCAAAGGCCACTGCCCTTTCTGTTGGGAATGAGACCTCAAATCTGCTTTGAAGAGCCCCCTCCCCAAGGCACTGATTCCCATGGAGCAGAGCACAGCAGGCTCCAGGGTCTGGGTATGAGCGCAGTCTGGCCGATCAGCACATTCCTCCCCTTGGCCAGTGCTGGCTCAGAGATCTGAGCGTGGCCCAATTTAGCCCACAGAAATCTGGTTAGAAGCTTTGTGTGAACTTCAGGGAGTGAGAAGCTCTCTCTTCCCACCAGACTTGAACCTCAGACAGAAGACTGGAGCCATCTCGCTTCCATCCGGAAGCCATCAGACAGGTGGCCTTGCGTGAGATCCTGGATCAAGTTCTACCTGAAGCAAGATACATCTTTTTTGGTTCCATAAGTCAGTAACAACTATTATTATTACAAATTATTATTATTTTGCTTCAGCCAATTTTGAGTTAGTTTTTCTCTCTCATCTCTGAAATGGGAATAAGAATGTTCACATTTCCTAGGTCTGTTGTATTAAATGAGATGAGTACTGTTATCTTTAGGAGCAAAGCACCGGCAGCCCACTTCCTCATCTGGCCCTCGCTCCAATCCCAGGAGGTTGGTTCTTCATATTTATCACCACTGTTCAGATGAGGAGGCCCAGGTCCTGCTCCGCCTAAAGCCACAGAGTTCCCAGGGCAGTCAGCGCTTGAATACAATACTCCCAATGCCAATCCCTGGTGACTTTTCACCTGGGCAGGTCCCAAGAACACTAGCGGACTTTTAACAAGTGCCTACTATGTGCCAGGTTGCCCGGCAGCAGCCAGGGAGGTCTCTGAGCAGGAGGAGGAAACCGCTTTGGGGCCTCGAGGGCCCAGTATGCTTGGTTCGCTGCCGGACCAGAGCATCCCCCGCCGACCAAAGCCCCCCTCTTCGGAAACCTGCTAGGATCTCAGCCTTGAAGGAGCAGGAAGAGCTTCCAAGGAAGGTGGGGTGTGGGGATCCACTCCACACGTGTGTCCCCTCCTGCTTTGAACCACTGGTCTGCCTTTCCCAAGGGACAAGACCCTGTACACAAGAACCGACCATTTTGCTGGGGAAATGTGTTGCTCCTGAAGAAATTACTAAAGAGGACAATATAACAAGACACACGCAGTCCCTGGCCCACCTACTTCAGGTTGGGTACCTCAGTCCTAAGGGCTTACAACGTGCCAGCGCCCTCGGGGCTCCAGGGCTTCTTCAAGTCCTATCCTCATGAGCCATACCCTCTGGTGTGACTCCTGCAGTGCTTCTAGGGAAACGGGCATGATTTTATTTAGCTAACATCAAGGACACTGGGGTTCAGCGGGGGAAAGCCACTTGCCTATGGTCACACAGTGATCGGGTGGAGAGGCAGGATTTGAACCTAGGTCTGCCTGTGGAAGACACCTTTCAGGCGGCTGCCATGGCATACAATACCCTCCCCTTGTCCAGGACTGGTCCCACTATGCAGGTGGGCTCCTGGAAGTCCGGGATGCTTTTCTGAGTGTGGGGAATGCTCTGCTCATCTCTTCCTCCTGGAGAGACAGCTTAATCTGTCTCCTAGCCTTGTAAGCAAGTGTGGCCAATGTGAGCTGAAGGGATACAGGCCCCTTCCAGGCCTAACCCCCATGCCATCCGTTTTTTGTCAGCCTCAGCCAATGATAGTAATGCCAAAGCCTAGAAATGCCTGGGGCACTTACCTGGGCCACCGTGTGCTTGCCACAGACATCTCCCCTCTTCAAACCAATGTCAGGACTGGACCAACCCTTGTGGTTCTTACTATGATTGTAAGATGCCCCTCAGCAACAATCATCAGGAAACTTTAAAGAAATAAAGGCTTATTACCTACAAGACCTGGGAAACTGCCCAGTACACCTGGGGCTACACAGCGAGGTCATGGGAAGGGGGGCACGAGAGAGAGCACAGACCAGGGGTTCTGCTTTTATTGGGGTCAAGGGTGGGGGCCTAAGCGTTCAGGGCTCACTCTTTATTGGTGAATTTAAAACATAAGAGCAGAAATTTAAAGCACGGGAAGAGAAAAGACAAGTGGCCCAAAAGGTCAGCTATTGAAAATCAATCAAGATCTCTAAAACAAAAGAGCCTCAACTGTGGAGGAGGTGGCCCGGCTCCGTGTGGCTGACAAATTTGTTTGCCTCTTTGAAATGAATGCCTCAAGCAATCAAAGTTGAAGTCAGGCACTGGCATTAAAAAAAAAAAAAAAAAAAAAAAAAAAAAACCTGCCAGGGCTCACAAGACACCATCTCATACCCACTGAAATGGCTACTATCAAAAACAAAATAAAATTAAGAAAACAAAATAACAAGTGTTGGCAAGGATGTGGAGAAATTGGAATCCTTTGCACTGTTGGTGGGAATGTAAAATGGTACAGCCGCTATGTAAAACAGGATGGCAGTTCCTCAAAAAATTAAAAATAGAATTACCATATGATCCAGCAATTCCACTTCTGGGAGTATGCCAAGGAAATTGAAGGCAGGGTGTCTGAGACACATTTGTACACCCATGTTCACAGAAGCGTCATTTGCAATAGCCAGGAGGTGGAGACAACCCCAAGTGCCCACCAGTGGATGAACAGTCTATACATAAAATGGAATATTATTCAGCCTGCACAAGGAAAAGAGGTTGTGACACATTTTACAAACGGGGATGAGTCTTGAAGATGTCATGCTAAACAAAATAAGCCAGTCACAAAAGGATAAATACCAGGTGATTCCACTGACATGAGGTATTCGAGCAGTCAAATTCAGAGACGAGGATGGTTGCCCGGGGCCCGGGGGTGGGGGCGGGAATGAAGAATTCATGTTTTATGGGGACAGAGTTCACTTTAACAAGATGAAGAGTTCTGGAGGTGGACGGTGGTGTTGGTTGCACAATGGGACTGTACTTAATGCCACCCAACCGACACACTTAAAAATTGTTATGACGGGGGCGCCCGGGAGGCTCGGCCGGTGAAGCACCTGACTCTTGATTTCAGCTCAGGTCGTGATCTCAGGGCCGTGAGCCCCACGCTGGGCGTACAGCCTGCTTAAGATCCTCTCCCTCTGCCCCTCCCCAACCCCAGTTCCTCTCTCTAAAAAAAAAAAAAAAAAAATTGTATGGAACGATGAGTCACAGGGAGCACAATCAGTGCTACTGTAAGAGGCTGTATGGGGACAGATGGTACCGACGCTGCGGTGAGCACAGCATAAGGTACAGAGTTGTCCCAGCCTGTGCTGTACACCTGAAACCAGTGTAACACTGTGTCAACTCTACTTCAGTTAAAAAACCGGTTACGATGGTGAGCGGGTATCCTGTGTATTTTACCACAATTAGGGGGAAAAAAAAATACTTCACATATGATCTTCTCTTCCCCCATCAGGGACCCTAATGATGGTGAAGCCACAAGAAAAAGGGAGCCTGGGCCCAACGACCAGAAACACCTGCACTGAAACTGGCATAAACAAGGAACGAATGTTTTCATTCAGTCATTGATTAAAGAGGCCGGTTATGGCTACTGGCTTTACTTAAATACAGTGCCCCTGTCCCCTGGCCAGAGCTGATGGCTCCATGGCTTAGACACCTGACCCAAGCTCAGTCAAACAAAAATTCTCTCTGGGAAACAAAAAAAAAAGAATCCCAGAGATCGAAAGTCATGAGGATTGAGCCCTGTGCGTGCGCCTCACCAAGAGCCCCGAATTAGCCCCCCAGTCCTGGGTGCTCAAGTTCCTCCCACACCCATGTGAGGTGCCTGAGCGGCGTCCAGTAAATTCGGTTTCTACTTAAGTTATTGGCAGGCTTGATGGCAGAGTGATAATTTGACACTGTAGCCTGAGTGCTTTTCCTTTTCATGATCTCCTACCATCCCTGCCACCCTCTTCCACTGCCTCAGACTACTGCCTGAGACAAGTAATAACCCAGTAAGAAGGCAGTGAACAAGCCGGTCAGATTCTTGGCCTTTGAGCTGCAAATCCAAGAAGAAACAGACTTAGAGGGATATGTGCAAAAACCAGGCTGTCCTGTCCCCAAATAAACCAACGACGACTCCTCAGCCTGAGGGAGCAGTGGAAGTCAGGGAGGAGGGGAGAGCAGGGATGCTGGAGGGTCCTCGGGGAAGGTCTGGGGCCCTGGACGGGGTTGGTGGTGCTGAGACCCGAGGGGAACCCCCACACAGGCCTGGGGAACCTGAAAACAGAGGGGACTTGTGCCCATCCTTCCTATTGGGTGGAGCTAAGGAAAGGGCATGATGCTTTGCAGAAATGGCTGCCTGGTGTCTTGTCAAGTGGCCCTGTGTCTCTGAGGCTCTCTGTGTCCCTCCAAGCCCCAGAGAAGCATATGTTCCTGCCGCACCCGAGAGAGGGCCAAACCAAGACAGGCAGAGGAGTACTGAATCCAAGCAGTCCGGCTTCTGAATCTATTATCTCAGCAATTATGCAACAGTCTCATAGAGAAAGTATGGGGAAAATAACTTAAATATCTAGGGATAGAAATGTGTATTCTCGCAAAAATCCTTAATTAACAGCACCAAGGCTAAGACCTAGACTCTCTCACGACTGGTGACATGGGCCTTCCTCCTTGGCCCTGTCTCTCTTCCACCCCATGCTCCTGGCCATCTGTGGGGTCCAGGCTCCACTTTGTAAGGAGAGTCTGGGCTCCAAAAGCCCAAGAAACGGTGGTGCCTCTTGGGCTCCAAGTCACTGAAGGGTCTAGCCTCCCAGGCAGAGCGAGGCTTCTGCAGCCTGAAATTGAAAGTTCCCTCCAACATCATCATTGTCTGCGCCTCAGTTCCTGGTGGGATTGTGAGCAGACAATGGGGAACTGGCAGGCCTGGTAATTAGCAGTAATTGTTTATAATATCTGGGCGGCTGCCTGATTTCCCATCCCAGGGTGCCTCGCCGGCTGCCAAGGAACCAGGCAGACGCCCCAGAAACCCTGAACGGGTTATCACATCCTCCATGGGGCTGGAGGAAGGAAGAAAGTAGTGGCAGACTCCTGCTGGCCTGAGGACCGACGGTACCAGAGATCTCACTCCACCTCGGGGTCTTCCCGGGAGTAGCACAAAAAGGCAAAGGACACAAAGTCCGAGCTGGTTCTAGTCACTGGTCACCTGCTTGCTGTGTGATCTCTGGCAAGCTGCTGGTGTCTCTGCACTTAAATCTTTTCATTTGCACACTAGACCACGCCTACCTCCCTCTTGGACAGCGTGTAGCCATTCGTTCCGTGGGTGCCTGTGCTGTACCAGATTTAAAGGTTTCAAAAATCTCTGCTCATAGGGCCCATTCGCAAAGGGGTGGGAAAGAGCCTGCTGAATTAAATACCGTGCACATACTACTACTTAGACCATGCCCTGTATATGCAGGAGGAACTCAATAAATGTTCACTGCCAAACCCTTCTGCTGGCCCCAAACTGGGAAAATACAGTGGCTGAGACTGGACTTTGGCCTAAGACAGACCTTGGATTCCAGTGCTGTGCAACCTGGGGTAAGTTTTGTAACCTCTCTGAGCTGCTGTTTCCTCATGGATGAAATGGGGATAAACTGTAATCACCTTACTGAGTTGCTGGGGAGAGTCAGTGAGATCGCGCGGGCAGGGTGCTCGGCACAGGACCCAGCACACATTATATGCTGGAGGAATAGATGCTGACCCGTGCTGTCTGGCCTGGGAGAGCCTCTTCTCTCTCTCCATGGTACTTTCATGGCACTTCTGACTCCAGACCTGTTTGGAAATGCAGCATCTGGATGCCTGAGACCAAGCCCAGGCCATTTGGGGGGGGGGGGGGGGGGGGGGGGGGGGGGGGGGGGGAGAGGGCTGCAGCAAGCGGTTCCTCTTGAGGACACACGCCAGCCACACAGGCAGAGGCACAGGCCTGAAACAGGATTACAACCTGTGGGCCACTAGCCTTTTATTTTGTGTTAATAGTGAAGTAAGATTTCCTGCATTTCAAATCTCGTGAAGTTTTGTTTGTGGAGCTGAAACCCATTTGTCTTTTATTATTAACCTTTGAGCTCCATTTGGCCCCTGGATTTTCTGTGCTCTCGACAGTTAAAGAAGTAACTGGGTTACTTAGGGGTTGACTCTTCTCTCTTCCGGGTGGATCACCTGTCTCAATTGCATCCGAAATTAAAAGGCTGTACAGCCCTCATGGTGATTATAGGTTATGTGGCTCTGAAAGGTTTTAGTAGTTTATGGGTTCTCTGTTCTTCCATTCACTGTCTGCCCCCATGTTTCCTCCCATCCATCTGCCCTCCCACAGACCTACCGAGCCTCCACTACACTATAGTTTGCTATCATGCAAAACAGACATTCCTAAAAATCGCTCTGCAGGGCAAAATCCTTCCAGAAGAAATCCCAGACCTTCCGGGGAAACCAGGGTTAGGGGCACAACACCCAAACACTATGTCAGTATCACATATACACAGACACACACACAAGAAAGACGGGAACATAGTAAAAACGGTAGCACGGTCTTTATACACATTAAACGGTTAAGAAATGCATACAGACTACAATAAATACGGTGCTTTACGTAGGCGACGACCTAAAGTTTGCTTGTGGAAAATGTGTGTCGGAAGGATTGCGGCCCAGGAGTTGCTGCAAAGTGGAGGAGGAGGGCTGTCTGGAACGGGATAGGAAGTTGCAAGGCCCGGTGTGGATGGGACACAGGGCAGGAGCTGAGGGAGCAGGGGGTGGCTGGAGGGGTGTCTGGTTTACTCCCATGTGGGTGCAGTTTTCTGCATTCCCCTTGTGCTTCTCATAGATGAAACACACCTGAGCAAAGGCGAAATCTGTATTGTGCTCAAGCTATTCCCTAATACTTCAACTGTGTTGGAACAAATTCACGTTTTCAAAACAAGCGGTGTCGCAGAATTGACTGTATGCCAGGAGACACAGAACCCACAAGCCCGACTCCCGCTTCTCAAGCATCCAGATGTTTCCAAACCTGCCCCCAAGCACATGAGTGTGGCTCACGGGCATGATGCTGGGGATCTAATTTACTTTTTTATCCACCCAGTAAATAACAGAAGGGGAAACCAAGGCACAGAAATGTTACATAACCCCAAGATCTCTCTGCTAGAAACTGGCAGTCTGGCTCCAGAGAGCACCTACTTAACCCCTCTGCTCTGCCGTGTCTACAGGCCCCGGGGGGACCTCCCCCTGGCGGGGGGGGGGGGGGGGGGGGGGGGGGGTGTTACTGTCCGGGCTCCGGGCGGGGCCAGGCAGGCCTGGATTTGAATCCTGACCACCCCCCACCCCCCCCACCCCCCGGCTTGGAACTGTGGAGGTATAGTCTTCACCTCTTAGAATCTGGGTTTCCGTGTGGGTGGGGCAAGAACAAACAGGATACCCCGCCGTGCCGTTGTTAGTACTAAATGAGATGAACTCCTGAGAACTCAGTCTGGCACAGTCAAATGTACCATAAATACGAGTGCTTACAAAACGGACCCCCACCCCCCCGGCGTCTCCTAGCCCAGAGCCACATGCAGTCGCAGGCTGTCCTTCAGGTATGGACCATTACAGAGCAGAGGTGGGTAAGAGAAAGGGAGTCCCAGCCACCCACCAGGCCTCCGGGGCCTTTGGTGATTAGGGAAACAGCCTTGGCAAAAACATGACCCCGAGCCCAGGTGCAGTGGTCACGCACCAGCTCCCACACCCTGCTTTCCAGGGCTGTGGGCACAGTGACCCAGACGCCCAGGGAACTGGATGTTGGTGACCCAGACACCTCAGGACGAGGGACAGAAGGAAGGAGCAGAAGGGGCTGTGGGAGCTGGCTACAAGAGCTTCTGGCACCCAGAGAGGATGCTGGGGCCCTGATTCTGCGTGATGGAGGCTGAGGAAGGGCGGGAAAGAGTGGATGTAGGGGTGCTTCTGCTCATAGCACCTACCCATTATCCACCAAAATTTGCAAAATACCACCTGTAGGCCAGGTCCTAGGCTGGGCAGGCACTGAACTTGGTGCCTAGTGGGACAGACAGACACGCCTATGACCATCACGACCGAGGGGAGGGTGCTGTGGAGGGCAGAACAGGCCGCGGAAGCCGCTGATGCAGCCAGAGGATTCGCAGCCCTTACCGTTCCCCCTCGTCTGCCCACACCCGGGCAGACATTGCTAATCAACCTCCACACCCCTGCCAAGGCTGGACGAGGCTCCAGAATCCTTCTCCACACAGCAGCCCAGGGAGCTACTATCAATTAACTGGAGTTGGCACAGGAGATGAAGCCTACGTGCCAGTTCTGAGCTGAGATCTGGAAGAGGAATGAGTCAGAGGGTGGAGAGGGAGGAGAGGTGGGAAGGGCAGTGCCAGGTAGAGGAAGCAAGACCTGCAGGGGAGATGGAGGGGAGCGTGAGAGGCTCAGGGCGCTGGAGCTGGGGGCACATGGCTGGGGCCTGGGGCAGGTTGGCAGGGGTGAGCAGAAGTGCGTGCTCAGTGACAGACTGGAGTTTCGACCAAAAGGGAGGCTTGTGTGCATCCAGGCAAGAGTGAGGAGTGGCTCGGCTCTGCCAAACCCACAGCTGTTTCCTTCCATCCTTAACACAGAGAACTCCAATCTTCAACCAGGCAGAAAGGGGCTCAGGGAAGGAAGGCCCTTCCCCAGCCCTAGGGGACACACCAGGACCGGTCCCACCTGCTGAGATTTAGGGAGGGAAAAGCTGAAGGGACTCACCTAGCCACCACACCATGCTGGAAGCGTCCACCTACCGAAATCTTGACGGACGCAAACATTAAATGAGGGAAAGAATCAAGTGTGAAGGTGAAGGGCAGATTCCAAGGCCCAGATTTGAAGGCTGGCATTTGAAGTTAGTGACCTTGGGCAAGTTAATTAACCTCTTTTGGCTTCTGTGTCCTCGTCTGTAAAATGGGGACATTCACAGGCTCAGCGTCATCGGGTTGCTGTGAGGATTAAATGGGCCAATATATATAAAAGCACTTTGCACGGTGCCTGCCCGTAGCAAGTGCTCTATAAGGCTTAGCTCTAGAACATTATTCCCACTGGGCCAGGGCCTCTCAACCTCCATGTGCACACGGACCACCCAGAGAGCTTGTAAAGCTTCAGATTCGGATGCAGTAGGGCTGGGGTGGAGCCATTGCCATTTCTAACAAGCCCCCAGGGGATGCCAACACTGCATTTCTAACAAGCCCCCAGGGGATGCCGACACTGCATTTCTAACCAGCCCGCAGGGGATGCCGCCGCTGCTGGACTGGGGGCCACACTTGGAACAGCAAGGGCTGATGTCACTGTCAGCTAATATGAGGCAGTCTGGAGCCCACGGATCTTCACTGACAGAATGGCCCCACCCATACGCATCCCTTCCCCAGCCCAGAGACCTGGTGAGGATGCAGTATTTCCAAAGTTCTCTATGCCTGTCCTTGGCAGCTCTCACCTCACTATGAGCTGCTCAGTCAGTGCAAGGCTGGGGCTCCCAGGTGCCCCACCCAATTGTCTAGCACACTGTAGGTACTCGATCATGTTTGCTGAAAGAAAAACCCCTGTGCCCAGTTGCAGGAATACACACGCCAGTGATCCAGGGCACGGGCAGACAGATCCAGCAGTGCCAGGGGCTGCGGGCTCGTGGGGACTGCATGCTGGCTCCTCGTAAGCCTCAGCTGGGCTGGCAGGAGCCCAAGGGGGGGGACAGTCACACCCCCTCCTATTTCAGAGCCTGGCATCTGGGTCCTACCAGTGCCCAAAATACCTCTAGAACAAGGAGAGGGCCGACCACAGCTCCACATCCCCCCAGTCCTTTCTACGCCCCTCCCTTGCCCAGGTGTTACGTGGAGTGGAGGAACCTGGCTGGGCTCCATCCATACTCCAGACCCTCTCCGAAGGGCAAGACTCTCCCCTCTGCTGGAACCAGCACCCTCCAACCCGCTGGGCTCAAGATATGCACCCCAAACCTTTTGATAATCACAAATGTCACAGCCAACATCAATCCCGTGCTTGCTCTGTGCTAAGTACCTTACAGACACAATTGCATTGGGCATGGCTCCCTGTTGTCCAGTAAGATGCAACTGGCCACAAGGAGCAAAATACCCAACTAACAGGGGCTGAATCAACAACAAACAACAATAATCAAAGCCAGTAATAACAGAATAACAGGGCATGCTACGTGCCAGCCACAGTCCTAAGCGCTCGTACATATATTAATTCATGTAATCCATACAACAACTCTAAGAGGAGTCTCGGTGTGCTATTATTGTCCCCTTTCCACAGATGAGGAAACTGGGCTTACAGAGGTAAAGTAACTTCCCCAAAGTCACACAGGTACTAAGAAGCAGAAATGAGGCACACACCAGGCCTGTCTGACTCCAGGGTCCTGCCTGGAATCTAACTCAGACTCTCTGGTCCCTTAAAGCACATTACAACAAATGACAAGAGCCACCTCCCAAGCACCTGTCATGTGCAGGCATCAGCTCATTTCTCCTTCACGACACCCTCCTGTGCTGCTCTCCCTGGACAAGTCACGTGGCATCTCTGAGCCTTCTGTAAAATGGGGCTCTGGGTTTGACTCCCCGCTCTTGCTCCCTGCACCACGCTGCCCTCCCCCTGAGCTGCCTGCGAGACCAACAGACAAGATGTTGGCCAGCCTCCTGGAGCTTAAGAGATGTGCCCAAGGCCATCTGGGGGGTCAGTGGCAGAGCCAGGACTAGGTCCCAAACCTCCTGACCCTCTGGAACTCAGCAGAGACCCACTGCTACCCTGATGCCTACAATATCTTCCTCCAAGTGTTGCTGCCTTGCCAAGTTTCTCAGGCTAAAGAAAACAGTTGTTCCCTTCCTCCTCCTCCTCTTCCTCTGCCTTCCGCCTGTCCCCCTCCCCTTCTCGCCCTCCGGAAAGCCTCCCGAGGAGGTGGGTGGGACAGCAGCATCTGCCAAGGCAAGGCCATTCACAGAGGCCGGAGATGCCCAGTTTAGGAGGGGCTGGGGGTGGGAGGGCTTCCAGCCAGCAGGAACCCCCAGCTGGGAGGCAGTGCCAGAAACGGGAGAAGAGCAGAAGGTGGTGGCCAAGCCCCAGCTGTGCCCCGGTGTCTGCCCCCGGACGAGCCACTTAGCCAGTGCTGCCCAACGGAACTGTCTGCGAGGGCAGAGATGCTCTATACCTGCCCTGTCCCAAAGAGTTGTCACTGGACACTTGGAATATGGCCAGTGCGATGGAAAAACAGAATATTTCATTTTATTCCATTTAAATTAATTTAAATAGCCACGTGCCTAGCATCCACTGTACTGGACAGCACCGCTTTAACCTCCCCAAGCCCCAGTGTCCTCATGAGGGTGACGAGAACCCCCATACCCCTGGCTGAGGATGGCCAAGACAAGGGAGCGATGTGTTGCCACGGAATGAGCCCCCACTGGGAGTCAGGACTCCTAAGTTCCAGACCCATTAACGTGCTCTGTGATCCAGGACAAGCTCCCCAACCTCTCTGAGTGCCCTGGTCATCTGTACGATAAGAATGTCACTTGGGAGCAAAGTTTCTTTGCTAGGGATCCATGGATGGGCTCCAGGGGAATCTGGGAACGCGCTCTAATTATGAAAAGAGTATGTTTGTATGACTGTGTGTGTATGTGTGTGAGAACGTGTGGGACTGTGTGTGTGTTAGGGTGTATGTGCACATATTTCTCAGGGGAAAGCAGGCCCAAAACTTGCCCAAAATTCTCAAAGAGGTCCGTAATTGCTACAAAGATGAGATCCCCCCAGTCTGGAGTAGTCTTCTCTCGGGGAACCTTTAAAAAATGGAGTTCCGCGCTCCACTCCCAGAGACTCTGACTCAGGGCACAGGGCCTACAATCTGGAGCGGGAACAAGAACCCAGTGGTGCTGACGTAGTCAGGGGAGAGAGAATGCTGGTGAGGAGGCGGTCAGACCTCATATTTTATGGTTTGACATGTGTGAAACTCCTTATCAAACTCCTTATTGATTATGTATTTTTAAAAACCAATCATGATTTAAGAAACTAAGAAAGTAAAGGGGAAAGAGTAACATCCTGATAAAACCCATCGCGACCCCGTTCTTTATTTGCCAACACTGACATACGGCACTCACGTGCCAACACTGTCCTCTGCTCTCTGTAAACAGAAACCCACCGAATCCTCACAACGCCCCTCTGAGGCTGCCCCTATTACCCGGTTTTACAGATGGGAAAACTGAGGCTCAGAGAAGGGATGGGCCCAAGATGGTGCAGCCCGTGGGCCGTCAGGCACCGGAGTCTGCCCCACACTGCTCTGCGTCACCCTTGGAGCTTGCTTGCCCTACCACCTCCCTTCGGCACGACCCGCAGCGCTGAGCCAATGCCCTGCCCGGCCTGAGGCTGAGCCCGGCCTCCTGGCCAGCGCTGCTCAGCCCCTCCCACCCCACACCACAGGGGCTGCGAGAGCCAGGAGGGCTGGCAGCAGGCCGGGCCCCACACTCACTTGCCCTCCGAGCCGTAGCTATTCATGCTGTCCTCAATGGACTCGTGGCTGGCCTGGCGCAGGGTCCGGCTGGGCATCTCCACTGCCAGGCCGGTCTCCGTGCTCCTCTGGATGGCCCCCTTCAGCCTCCGGCTGTCCCCTTCTGGGCAGAGAGGCCAAGAGAGATGGGGAGAGAGACACAGGGCGGGAAGGGACAGAGAGACAAGTCATCTGGTTAGTGGTACAGTGGCTGGTGGCTGCCCAGTGTCGCCCTGCCCCCTCCAGTCCACCACACTCCTCCTACCACCTGCCTCACTTGTACCCCCTCCCTGGGGCGGCCCTGCCCTTCATACCCACCCACCAAGCAGCATCACAGGAGTCCTGTTAACGGACGGATTCATTTACAGGTCTCTTCTCCCCGTTGAATTCAACACTCCCCTGCAACTCTCTACAGATCATTCCTCCTCCTCCTCTTCAGTTACTCTTTACTGAGCACCTACTATGTGTCATACTCTGTTGAGTGTTTTGCATGGATCTGGACCAGGTTTTCTCCACCTCAGCAACAACTGGCAGTTTAGACGGGATCCCGCTGAGTTGTCGGGGGCGTCTTGTGCATTGTGGAGGTTCTATCAGTAGCCCTGGCCTCTACCTATTAGATGCTAGTAGCGCCCTCCGGTCCAGTGTGGCAATCAAGAATGTCTCCAGACATTCCAAATATCCCCTGGGTGGGGGGAGTGAGTCACCCCTGATTGAGGACCACCAATTCGACCAATGGCTCTGAAACCAGACTGCCCACGTTCAAATGTGGATCTCTTTCTCACTGGCTGTGAGACTCTGGGCAAATCACTCAGCCTCTCTGTGCCTCCATTTCCTCAACTGTAAAATGGGAGAACAACAGACTTATAACAAATGGCCCTCTGCCCTTGCTATTCCCTCCCCTCAAACACCCTCTCCTCTGCCAGTAGCTCACTCCTTTGCTTCCACTCTGTGATCAAACGTCATCTTAGCCAAGGCCTTCCTTGACCATTCTCTGGCCCCTACCGCCCCCTGCCCCTCTCTGTCCTATCACCCTGCTCTGGCTTTCTTCCCAACACCACCCCAGACATGTTTATGGCATTACTGGTTTATTGACCAGCTTCCTCCCCATAGCAGGTGAACTCAGGACACGGTACTTAGCTTTGGTAACTATTGAAGTCCCAGGGCCAAGAAGAGGGTCCAGCCACAGTAGGCGCTCAGTTAATAACTGCTGGATGAACGGATGTCTGCCCTGAGAGTGGTCTTAATCCTCAACCCCCCATGAGGTAGATGAGTCTGTTCTCCCAGACTCAAGGGCATCAAGGACATAAAACACAGAGGTTGAGCCACTTGTCCACACCCATAGAGCCAGAAAGGGGGGGTGGGGAATGATGGCACCAGGAATTGACCCCAGGAGGGTCTCTCTGCTCCTTGCTCCACAGCCTGGTGATCAGGGTGAGTTTTACATCTCCTGCCACCCTGCACGGACTGCGGGTGTACTCGAGGTGGGGTACACCTTTAGGGGGATCTTCCCCATGCCTCTAAGAAGTCTGGGATGAACTCATATACCTCAGGGTCTTCCTCAGTGCTGGCTGGCCAACCCACCGGAGCAAAGCAGTGTCACCCAAATCCCATCATCCTGCTCCCCAAAAGGTAGGGGGACCTGGGTCTGCGTACCAGGAGGCAGAGCGAGACCAGGACCCTCCCATTGTCCTCCTGGCCTCCCTCCTCCTTCCCTCCCTGACTTTGAAACACACACACACACACACACATTGTGTGTGTGTTTCTCAGCGTGTGTGCCCACGTTTGTCTCCCACATGTACCTGCATTATTCAGGCACACAGAAGTTCACACTCAGAAAAACACATGGTAACACAGAAACACGCAGGAATACACATGCTAAGACACAGAGTGCGCTAATGTGTGTCTGAGCGTTTTTATTTGTGTGTTTCCACGAGTCTCCATATACCTATCATTCTGTGTTTCAGAGGCTAACTGGGTATGTGCCAGTCATACACACAGATACACATCCATAAGAAGTATATGCCAACCCACTCAAGAAAGCACACAGAGAAAGACACTGCATTTCTGTGTGTGTGTGTGTGTGTGTGTGTGTGTGTCACCTGGGTGTTTCTGAACACGTGGGGGAACACGTGTGTCCCCGTCTCTCTGCCGCCCTTCATCCCACCATTTGTTCTTTCTCTAAGCTGTATCTGCAACCCACCCAACCACTTCTATGTGCCTCTGTGTGTAGCAGGTGCTAAGACAGAGTAAGATTCAAAACCACGCACATGCTCACTGAGAAGCACCGACTCACAAGCACAGAGAGACGTCCCCCAACTCCCACACACACAGTGCAGACACAGGTCCAGGGACAAACTCCACTCCCCCACACTGGGGATACAAACCCAGAACCTGGCACCCTGCAGGCAGGCTGCAGACACCTGCCTGGGCTTTCTACCTCCCCACAGAACCCTGTTCTAGAGACTCACACTGGTTTGTCCCCACCCACCAGGGTCTGACACATTTCTCCTGGAAGAGGGAGAACCAAAGCATGACGCAATTCAGTCCCCAAGGGGGCTAAGGAGGAGGTTTGGAGAGGTGTGCTTCACATCTGTGTGGCATTCTGCAGCACCAAAGCATTTCACATCCAAATACCCTATATGGGCCTCAGGTGAGGCTGGTGTTGCAATCAGTCGGGGCAGGCACAGAGTTCCAGCTCTGCAACCACTGGTGGCCCAACCTTGGGCAAGTCAGGTAGCACCGACCCCATGGAACTGTTGGACATCTGCCACAGAGCCCGGCACATAGTAGGTGCGAAACAGAAGTAGCCACAGTGACTGCAGAGTTAAGACCTCTCAACACTCCCCAAATTTGCTCACACCAACTATCTTGCAAAATTTTCCCCAACATGCCACCTTCCCCACCACGGGAGTCCCCAGTGTGGTGCCCAACCACACCAACAAGGTCCGCCATCTACCCTCAGCCATCCGATCCTCCACTGGCCATCTCTTGCTGACTCAGTCAAGGTCCCCAAAGTGACTGTACCAACGCTTTCACACTCCCTACCCCATCACCCTGTCACCCCAACCAATGACCTTTCCCCCACTTGGCTGAAAAGCTGTGTCTCTTTGACTTGCTCCTTCTCACTTCCAACTTGCACCATCCTCAGACCTTTCAACCCCCCCCCCCCGCTCTCTCGCAGTAAGAGGGTAACCCTTCTCTTGGCCAAGGCTGATCTGCCACCTGTTCTCCTCATCCCACCTCCTCCCACTCGCACCGGGAACTCCTCCTCCCATTTGTCCTCTCTGGGCCTTGAATCTGCCACCTCTCCATCTTCTGCTTCTTTCCACTCCTCCTGCAAGTCTGCTCAAGGCCTCGCTTCTTCCACCACCGCCTTCAACCAACAAACTCCTCCCGAGCACAGAGACAACCACACGCTGTCGTTTCTCGCAGTCTGGCTTCCACTGCATTCGCACAGCTTCCTAAACCAGTCTCCAACGGCTGCTCGTGACCAAATACAACGGCCTCATCTCAGCCCCCACTCCTGAACGGTGGTGCTTCCAACTCACTCAGTGAACATCTACTGAGTGCCTTCTGGTCTGGTGGGAAGGCTTCATGAGGATGTGAAATGTGCTTCTAAGTGCTGGTCTCCACTGATAAAGCGCAAGTGGATGGAAGACAGAGGGGAGCTTCAGCCTCTGCCTTGGGTCCTTCGGGTCCCAGAAAAAGACCCGGGCATGACCTGCTGTAGCAGACATTGCTGACACTCCACCCACACCCCACAGATCGCCCTTCTTCCCACTCCTGTGAGCCCCACCACCAAACTGGGCTTCTGAAAGCCTCTACCTGCCAACTTTTTGTTTGTTCCTCAGTCTTCCTTTGGCTACTGAGCCCACGTTGCCCCCACACAGAGAGAGGCAGAAGTGCCTGGGGGTTTATGATCCGTGATCCCCTTAACCAAAGCCTAAATGGAACAGGAGAATGAACCCTCAACTCAGGTCCTTTACCTCAGGTCAGAACAACTCTGAGGCATAACATGCACTCCAGAGGAACCCTATGAGGTGGGGGGGCTGGAGCTGCCCTCAATCCCACATCCCTGCATGCTTCCTGCTTCCCCGGTCTCCTGTGGGGGCACTTCCATCACCTGCACACAAATCTCATCTCAGGGTACTTTTTGGGGGAAACGTGACTTAAGACACCTGCCTTGACCGGCATCCTAAGGAAGTCAAAGTTCAAAAATCTTTGCACAGGTAGGTTCCAGCATCATGATGGGAACACCATTCCCTTCATGAATGTGGTGATAAGAAGAGCTGCTGCACAATGAGTGCAGGCATGGGGAAGGGCATGCTCTCCAAAGGGATGGTTAAGGGGAGCAAAGGAGAAGCTACATTGTCCACGGTTCTCACAGTGCCCCATTGGAGAGGCTTGGAGTTTGAGTCCCATAAGCTTTGGGCACCAACTGTAGCTGACTACTGTAATGTACAAATAAATGGGAGTTTGGATGACCCACTTTTGGCCACCCACTCACACTTGCTGCACCCAAAACTTGAAATGAGCAGCTTGAATTCTCTCCGCGGGGTCCTAAGTCCCTCTTCTCCCAATTTGCCCCGGGGGAGGGGGGCACGGAGTGTGAACCGCTGGAGTCCTGCCAGGAAACAGCAACAACAACTTGGGGTACCAACACCATTATGTGATAAACACCATGCCTGATGCTGGAGATAGAAGAGTATGAGAATGGCATGGTCCCTGCCTCCACAGAGCTCACAGTTCAGAGGGGGGAGGTGGACCCTGAACAGATGATCACATTGATTAATCACAAGTGTGGTAAGTGCCTTGAAGACCAAGTACAAAATGTAATGACAGCACCACTGGGGGACCAGTGGGAGGGCGACTAACGTAGGCTATGGATTACTTCATCCTTTGAACAAAAGTCATTTCAGATCTCCCTTTTGGCTTCCTTGATAGTAAATTTTATGAATCTCCTCCGGTCCCTCTGACCATTGCCTCCATCCCTACACCTGAGGGCCTCACCATTCAGACCTTGGGTTCCCCCTCCCTCTAGACCTCGCCCCCTGGTGCTTTCGTTCCCCTCCCACAACCTCAGGACCACCCTATGCAAATGAATCCCACCCCCAACACGGAGTCCTTAACTCTGGCCAGAGCAATACTTCCAACTGCATTCTGAGCATCACCACCTGGATGATGAGCAGAATCCCTGAATGCAGCCTGGTCAAAACTAAACCCACCCCTGGTCCTACAGCCACTCAGACTCAGAACCCCTCAGGACCTCTCTGACTCCCCCTCTCCTCAAACAGCCTTATAAGGTCTTTGCCTGTAACAGTGCTTCTCTCTCCCCTTTCTTGTCCATTTTCACAGCCAACCACCTACACCTCAAGTCCAAACTATGTCAACAGACTCCTAACTGGTCTCCCTGCTTCCAACCCACCCACCCAACAAGTCATTAAGAGATTAACCATCTTAAATTATCACTTCAGACAAAGATACTCCACTCCTACTAATTTATTCTACACAGTCACAAAAGTACACAAAGATGTGCATGAAGAGGTTCCCCATGTATCATTTACACCAATGAAATGCTGGCATTAACTGTCCAACAGGGAACCAGTTTACTAAATGACACATCCCCACAATAAAATACTGTGCAACAGTTAAAAAGAATCATCTGGGCGGGGGGGGGGGGGGGGGGGGGGGCCGGGCTGGCTCAGTCAGTAGACCATGCAGCTCTTGACCACGGGGTTGTGAGTTCGAGCCCCACGTTGGGTGCAGAGATTATTTTAAAATAACATCTTTTTTTTTAAAAAAAGAATCATCTAGATCTACACATACAGTGACACAGAAAGACTGCCTCAACATATTGTTAACAAAGTACACTGCAGGACACTATGTAAATCATAATACCATTTTTGTAAAGCTATAGATAGCTTATATATATTTGGGAGGAAATCTGGGAGGATATGAACCAAACTGTTAATGGGGAATAACTGTAGGGAGAAAGACTGTCAGAAGAGGGGGATGAAAGATGTGTTTCTGTAACTTTCAAATCTAAGTACTACAAGGTCTATACAGAAGAGCAAACCCAAAGCATACAGCTTGATGAATTTTCACAAAGCAGACACACCTGTATAACCGGCACCCAAATGAAGAAACAGAGCATTGCCAGGACCCCTGAAGCCCACTGTGCCCCATCTTCAGGTCTCTCTCACTCCACAAAGGGGAGCCACTATCCTGATCTCTAACCCAAAATACTAGTTTTGCCTGTTTTTGAACTTTATAAACAGAGAATGGCCCTTTGGGGAGGGGGGAGCTGGCTGCTTCTGCTAAGTGTTACACTGAATGTATAAGATCCACTCACATTGCTGTGTGTAGTTGTAGATGCTTATTATCACTGCTATACAGTATTCTACTGTATGAATATACCACAACCTATTTATCCATTGTACTGTTTAGGGTTTTTTTTTTTTCCAGTATGGGGCTATTAGGAATAATGTTGCTATGATTACTTCAATGCTTGGCCTTTAGGGAAGATTCACACACATGTCTCAGAAATATACCTAGAAACAGAACTTGTGGGTTATAGGGCAAGCATTTGGCCAGCTGTAAAATGACTTGCCAAAGTAGTTGTACCGATTTATACTCCAACAAGCACATTGGGAAAGTTTTATTTCTCTTTTGTATGCTTCTGTGACTTCTGAATTTTTTATAGTTAAATATATTAATTCTATAATGTAAATGAAGGTGAAATATAAATTTATAAGTAAATCACTTCAATCATGCCATGATCTTATTTAAAACCTTAGAATGGCTCCCCACTGCCTGCCAAATTAGGTTCAACCTTTGCATCCAGGCATGCAAGACTCCATTATCTGATTCCCAGCCCATCTGCTACTGGTCTCCCCCATAGTCTTCACACCCCAGCCCCAGGCACCTCGCTCTGGGTACATCCTCAGTAACTCCTCACCATGGTTTTCTCTCTTTGACTTTCCTCCCTTCCTCACCTTCTCTATCAAAATTCTAACCGTCCTCCAGAGCTAAGCTTTAAATAACACCTATAATTTATTCAGCACTCACCAAACTCTTAGGGCTGTTATGAAGATTAACTCCAACAATATGGTAATATAATAATACGAACATTTAATCTTCAGGATGTCCTAGGTGAGCAGTGGCATACCACAAGCACTTGATAAAGACGGCTATTATTATTATTATCACCACTGTGTCAGATGTTGTGCCCAGTGTTTTAAGAGGGATCATATCATTTAACTGTCACAATAAACTGTGAGCAAATAGTTACTGCCCCATGTTATAGGAGGAGAAAATAAGAATTCAGAAGGTTAAGGAACTTTCCTAAGGACACATACCTACTAATGGCAGAGCTGGAACCCAAACCATCTTTCTAACTCCAATAACCATGTTTTTAATGAACCACTGCACTAAACTCACTAAGCTCTACCACAGAACTCAAATGCCATCTCTTCCACAAAGACTTCCCTGATCAGACTCCCTGAGTCCCAGGGCACTTCATCTTCACCTCTCTTGAAGTATCTACTCCACTGCACCTTGAAACACAGTCCTCAGTCAAGCTAGTCGGTACCTATGTCTACAGTGTAAGCTCATTCCTCCCTTACTCCCCTTCAGCACCAAGGACAACACCCAACATAGCCCCAGCCCCATGAACAGTGTTTATGAATGTTTATGTTTAATTGAATTGGCTTTATATTTAAGACAGGCCCCCAAGAAAAAGGAAAATTTTCCAATAAAGAAAAGTAAGTTTCACTCAGTTGTTTATACCTGAATATGTATGTGTTTAATGTACCTTCTCCCAAAAACAAGCATTCATAAGGAACAGGATAATAAAATAATCATAATGATAAATTTAAAATTAGAGTAAATACCATTATTCTTAGCACTTACCCTGTGCTAGGCTCTAGATAGATAGACATAATTTAACCATAACTCTGAGAGTCAAGTTATCCTCATTTTACAAAAAGGAAGCAGGCTCAGAACAGTTCAGCAACCTGTCCAAGTTTACACCAGACAAGACAGAGCTAGGTTTTAAACCCAGATTTGTGTGAAAACAAATCCTATACTCTTAACCACTAGAGAGTCCAAGAATGTGGTGGTGGGAGGTAGAGGAAGGAGAGAATACAACTATACAACTATTCTCCACTTTGACATTTTATCGAAGATGGGTCTTCCCAGCTTTGTTTTCCAGATGAGGAGCCCAAAGCTGAGAGAGGTCACATGACTTACTCCAGGTCCCCAGGCTCTAAAACCCCTCACCACATCCCTGACCAGAGTGTAATCTTGTCTCTGTGAAAGGCCCACTACAGATCCATGTCACAGTCTGTGAAGTCCCCTGGACACAAGAGCTCTGGGTCAGTCTGTTATTTTAAACCAGGATCGGAGAAGTACCATGGCCCCTGGGACTCACTGCTTCCCCTGCCCACCAGCACCGCCCTTCTTGTTCCTCCAAGATGAATACCCTGGAAGCTGCTGCCTCTTCTTCCTCTATGGTCAACCTCTCTCTGGCCTAGCTATTCCAAGTGACTTCAGCCTCACATGTCTCCCTTGCCCACGCCTTAAAACTCATCTGAAAATCAAGGCTGAGATGCCATGCAGGCACTCAGACCTCCTGAGCCCTGATGTTGCCTCTGGCTGTGTCTCCAAAAACAGGCCAAAGAAGCATAAACCCTGATTGAGGGCCCTTTACCTCCCCCTCGTCTCTCCAGAGATGTCAAAATCTGCCTTCCATTAAAATCAGAGAAGATTCCATCTGGAGGGAACTTAGGGGTCATCCAGACTAATGCCTTCCTGTGTAAAGGGGCAACTGAGGTCGACAGAGGGACATGAGTCAATGACTATGTTGAAATTAGAATTCAGGTCTCTTCACTGCCAACCTCTCAGCCCCTTTCACCTTAAACAGCCATTTGCCACTATTTCTGGGGCATGTTCAAGAAGCAGCAAAGCCTAGTAACTGAAACCATGGACAATGGCGCCTGATGGTCTGAGCTGTAGAGCTGGCCCTGGTCACTTTATTAGTAATGTGAATCTTGGGCAAGTTACTTAACCTCTCTGTCTCTCTGTTGCCTCCTCTTCAAAGAAATGGAGAAAATAATGGTAAGTGCCTCGTAACATTTTTATGAGGATTAAATGAGTTAATATTTGGTATTAAAAAAAACACTTAGAACAGAGTCTGGCACAGAGTAAGTACTATTTAGTAAATGACATACAAGTATTTGTTAATTAAGTAAACCGTGTCTCCATGCCTCCTTCTGGGGACTCAAATTCAGTCCTACTCTGCATCAGCAGGAGCACAGCCTTAGCTCACCCCCTAGGCCTTCTCTTGCCTAGACTGCTGCAAGAGTCAACTAACTTGGAGGCTCCCAAACACCCGCCTGGAGGTCAGTGTTGGTCTGACAGTTTGGAATACACTGGGAACTTGGCTAAAACCCAGATTTCTCTGCCCCTCTCCTGGAGATTCTGGTTCAGTAGGCCTAGGGTGGGGGTCTGTGAATCTGTAATTTCAGAAGATCCCCAGGTGCCTCAAATGCTTGGTCAGGTGGTCAGCCTCTACTCCAACCTGTGTCCCAGCACCAGAGCATTCTCTTCTGCCAGTTCCCCACTCTGTGGCCTGCATGAACTTTCTAAAACTCAATCCTGAATATGTCATCTCTTTGATTAAAAACCTCCAGTCATACTTCAATGCTTGCAGAATAAATTCCAAAGACCTTAACACACACTGCCTTTCGGATCTGGTCCCAATCTACATTCTCAGCCTATTTTTTCCCTTTTCTCCAATGTGCTCTCCATTCCATTCACACTGAATAATTCAGGTAATTCCAAACATCCCATGTGACCAACTACCCCCAAATGTCTTGCCAATCATCCTGCATATAAAATTCTCACCATCCCCTTCTCTTCTGGAGAAAGATGTTTTTAAAAACAACTGTTTGGGGTGCCTGGGTGGCGCAGTCACTTAAGCATCCAGCTCCTGGTTTCAGCTCAGGTCATATCTCGGGGTCGTGAGATTGAGCCCTACACTGGGCTCTGCACTCAGCACACAGTCTGCTTAAGACTCTTTCTCCCTCTCCCTCTGCCCTTCCCATTAATAAGTAAATCTTTAAAAAAAAAAAACCTGTTTGTTGAAGTGTGACATATATATATATATACAGAAAAGTGTACAATTATATGATGTATAATTTTAAGTATATAACTTGATAAATATTACAAAGTGCACTCATCTACAGAACCAGCACCCAGATCAAGAAACAGAACACTGCCAATGGCTCAGAAGCCCCTCACAAGCCATGGTTACTTCTCCAAGAGTAGCATCATCCTGACTTCTAACACCAAAGGTTCTTTTGCCTCTTTCATACTTTTGTATACATAGAATCATCTACTATATATTCTCCAACGTTGGCTTCTTTAACTCAACATTATGTTTTTGAGTCTCATTCACACTGATTGTTTTAATGAAGTTCATTCATTTTCACAGCTTTATTGTCTTACATATCAAAAGTATACTGCTGATGAATATTTGGGTAGTTTCCAGTTTGGGGCTATTACAAAAAGCTCTGCCAAAGACATTCTTGTACGTGTCTTTTGTTGACCATTGTGCACTTTTTTCTGGGCACAAACCTGGGGATGAAATTGCTGGGTCATTAAGGGTATGTATTTAAAGTCCTTTTTTTTCTTTAAGGTTTTATTTATTTATTTGACAAAGACACAGTGAGAGAGGGAACACAAGCAGGGGGAGCGGGAGAGGGAGAAGCAGGCTTCCCATGGAGCAGGGAGCCCGAAGCGGGGCTCGATCCCAGGACCCTGGGGTCATGACCTGAGCTGAAGGCAGACGCTTAATGACTGAGCCACCCAGGTGCCCCTAAAATGCTTTTTAAATGGTTTAAACATGATGTAGACTGGAAAGGTTAACACAGATTATCCTTCAGCAGGAAGCAACGTCCTGAAGAAATGAGACTCAGAACTAAAATATTTTGGGAAGAAGGATGGTGGGAAAACTGCTGATTAACTGTCTATCTGGCTCACATTTATATTCCCCAAATGTAACATTTGCTAAGTAAATGTATGAAGGGCAGACAGCACCCAAGACAGAAGAGGGAGGGGTGAAAAAGGCCTGGAACTCAGTAAGCATTCAATAAATGCTGGCTAGTAAAATTAACCTCTTCAAGGGTCACTGGCCAATGGCTCGCTAATACCACCTTTCATATATTGTCATTATTTCTTTGAATCTAAGACACACATTTTCACGACCTCTGAAATTAAGATACGAATGACAACCAATGGCAAGTCAGTTAAATTCTGACACATTTTCTCTCTCTTGATGGTATATAAAATAAAGCTGTGACTTGGAATTGAAAGCCTCCTAGACCTATTACAGAACAGGAACTGAACAGGCCTACGTGCTGGGAACTGTCCGTGGTGCTGACCTAAGTGCTGAGGCCTTGGCTTGCCTGGGGCAGAGGTAGCAGCTCACAGGGAGGGGAGATCTCAGAATAAAGTAACCCCCAACCCATGTTTGTTTTTAAGACACAATTCTTTTCCACGGGCTTAATGATGTCTCAAATTCCACCCTTCCACATAAAGACAGGAACTCCCACTTACTGAGCTCCCAGAGGTCAACCTACATTACCTCATTTAATCCTCACAACCACTATTGTCTCGATTTTCAGAAATGAAAGTTGACTCAGGGAGGTTAATGAACCTGCCCAAGACGGCAAAGCTGTTAAGTGGGAGAATGGTCTTAGTTCAGTGCAGACCAGAGTGAAATTTGCCCTTTAGGCCGCTTTACACTGGAGGGATGAGAGGAGAGAGCTGTGTGTGAATTCCTCAGAACTTTTTCCAAGAGCATACGAAGGGTGAAGAGGGAGAGGTCATAAAGACACAGAGTGAAATTGGTGGAAGCAAGGAAGGCAAAGGGCACATGATAACAATCTGAGAACACTGGACAGGGAGAGTCTAAAGATTTTGAGAGAATTGACTGAGTAAAGTATCTGAATGTGCTTTCTAACTCTAAAGAGTTCTGCCCCTGTAAGGAAATACTGTTCTCATTTGTCCGACGAAATATGCATTTACTGAACTCATTTCCTATCCCATGCTTTTCCTGGTCTTGGAGATTAGAAGAAGACTTGTCCTTAAGGAGCTTACAGTTGGTAGAGGGGGAGGGGAGAGATAACAGATAAGTAACTGTCATTCATTCAACAAACTCTTACCAAGTGCCTATTCAGTGCCAGGGCCTATGCGAGAGACTCATAATACAGATGAATTAAACCCAGACATTACTGAAACTCCCAGTCTATGGGGAGACTGACAAGTAAATGGGCAATTATAACACAAGCTGTTATAATTACAACATACAATAGTTCAAGGACAGAGATATACACACAGTACTATGGGAACTGAGGAGTAATTAATACAGCACTGGAAGTAGAGGCAGTGCTTGGGTTTTAAGAATGATTTCAATACTGCATTATACTTGGTTGCAAATAAAATCATAGCAACATTTTTATCGTAGATGCAAGTGCTACCTTCTGGGAGTTTACAACCGAAAGCCATATTGACAAATACTCAGGGAGAAGGCAAAAAGGCAGAACCAAAATGTCAACTGAGGACAATGAACTCTGAATGCAGAGTAAATGTATTTGGGGAAGGAGGGGTTCCTACACTTACCAGGGGTGGTCAGGGAAAAGTCACTCACTCTACTCCTGCCAGAGTGGGAAGACTTTCTAGAGGAGAGGCATTTCAGCAATCATTGGAAGGGAGACAATTTACAGTCCCCACAATGATCGCCTTTCCCCAGGAAGCCATTCCCAATAGCTTTTGGGACAAGCTGAGCAAGCTCTGGAAGAAGCTGGGTTGTGGGCAAAAAGGTAGAGATTACAATCCCATCTGGCACTAGGAACCCTCACAACTCACAGCATTCAAGGCTTCCAGAATCTGCCCCAAACCTATACTACTAGTCTTACATCATGAACACACCAGGTGTTCTGTCCACACTGGATTACTCATCATTCACCAAACACAGCCCGCATACTGCCATCTTCTTAAGAGCACAGGCTTGGGAGCCAGAATGACTGGGTGGAGGACTTGCAGCATCCTCCTGCCACTTTCTGAATAAATGAAAGAAAGTTACTGAACCTCTCTGGGCCTCAGTCCCTTCATATAATGGAAGTAATAGAACCCACTTCTCACTGTTGTAATATTGATCAGCTCTCATTGGGTTATGCTACAGTAACAAACGACGCCCAAATCTCAGTGGCTCACAGATTAAAGGTTTAGCGTTTGCTCACGTGAAACATCCCTTCTGAGTTAGCTGGGGCTCCATCCCATGAATTCTTCTGGAATCCAGGAGGAAGGAGCAAACCCTATCTGGGACACGCTAATCTCACGGCAGAGGGAAAACAGAAATGATGAAACCATGAGGCAGCTCTTCCAGAAAGCTTTTCTCTATGTATATTTAAGCATTTTTAAGAATATACAAAAGGAGGGGCGCCTGGGTGGCTCAGTCGGTGAAGCATCTGCCTTTGGCTCAGGTCATGATCTCAGGGTCCTGGAATCAAGCCCCTCATCGGGCTCCCTGCTCAACGGAGAGCCTGTTTCTCCCTTTCCCTCTGCCTGCCACTCTGCCTACTTGTGCTCTCTGTCAAATAAAGAAATAAAATCTTAAAAAAAAAAAGAATATACAAAAGGATAGATAAAAAAATATGTCCCCTAATAATGTGAAAAGGCTAAGGATATAGAGGAGGTGGGGGAGCTCTCCCCCCGGATGCACACTGCAAAGAGAAGCCACCAAGTGATTTGTTAGAACAAGGCAGAGTGTTAGCCTATTTTAGCACTGATTCACATTAATTGTGAAATAAATCCTCTCATGCCCCGTGCGGGGCTGACCTCGATGACAGAACATATGTAAAGTGACTGCCATGGTGAGTTAAAGGCACTCAGTAAATTATAGGCACTATTCTCAACAATATTCTGAGATGGATACCAGTGTCCCCAATTCCCAGAAACTCTCAGAAAACCAAGACTCTGAGAACTGAAGCAGTTTGCCCAAGGTCCCACAGCAAGTTAGTAGAGGGGCAGAATGCAAAACAAACCTGCCCCAACCACACGAAGAGCTGAGCACAAATGTTCACAGCAGCATTATTCATAATAGTCAAAAAGTGGAAACAGCCCAATGTCCATCAACTGATGAACAGTTAAACAAAATTTATTTTATATGTATGTGTGTATATATGTTTGTGTATATATGTGTGTGTGTATGTATATATGTATATATGTATTTAGAAGAATATTATATTATTCCGGCACAACAAGGAATGGAGATCTGATGAATGCTACAACACAGATGAACCTTGAAAACATGCAAAATCAAAGAAGCCACATGAAACATGAGACACCACATAGTCTATGACTATTTATATGAAATGTCCAGAACAGGCAAATCCATAGAGATAGAAAGATTAGTTGTTTCTAGGGGCAAGGGGAGACAGGAGAGTGAGTACTACTGGGTACAGGGATTTCTTTCGGGGTGATGGAGATGTCCTACGATCGGTTGTGGTGATGACCATATAATGGTGAGTGTGCTAACAACCACTGAGCTGTCCACATTACATAGTGAATTGTATGGTCTGTAGTTAGAGCTTTCTTTCTCTTTCTATATGTACCCATTTCCTTTCCCAGGCCCTGCTCTTATCCCCTATTCTACACTGACCCCCCCCCCCCACATGGAGCCAGTAGCATGGGGGTGGGTAAGGCTTCTTCAGGTCAGCGCTGGCCTCCAACAGGGGCAGCAAAGGCCTCAGCTGAGCAAGAGGCCAGCATGGGAAGCCTGCTGCAAAGGCCAGATGAGGCCTGGGCTGCGCCCTCTAGACCCCAGGTGTGCCATCTTCAAAGCACACCCGTACACTCATATCCCCACGAAGGCACACGGATGATGACATACAGTGGGCACATGTGAAAGAGGAGAAGGAATCTCTTAATCCCAGCCCTACCGGGGCAAGCCTGTTTGTGCCTCCACCTCCCCACTGGCACCTTCCTCAGTCTACACATGGTCAGCTTGCTTCAGAGCCTCAGAAGGACTCAAGAATTAACTAGGATCTGCTGTGACCAGTTAGAACCAGCTGGAACCACCGGCCCCAGCACTCACTGGAGCAAATCCACCTTCGATGAGCTCTTTTCAGCACTAGAGGCCACTGGTAAACCTGGCCTCAAGCTCTGGCTCAGCACATCCAAATATCATGGCTGCTTAGCGTCCAGGCCCCCTCCACACTGCTCTGCAGAAGGGACGCTAACCAGGAGCCCACTAGGGCTTTCCAGGCAAGAACATCCCCCCACACCACGTCTCAGACTCCTCGGAGAGAAGTGCTACCCTTTATCTTCCAACAGTTTAAACAAATGCCTCCCTTGATTTGGCCTTAGCAGAGCTACTGAGCATAGCTGGGCACCATCCTGGCCAAGGAGCCTGTCTCCTTCCATTCCTTCAAATGAGGGCAAGGACCATGTCCGCCCCGCAGACTTGCAAAGGTGCCTGGCCCTGAGCAGGCACTCCATACACTTCAGGAAACCAAAGGCAGAGCTTCTAAATTCTAGCCTCAAGCTTCCCAAACTTTAATGTGCACATGAATCATCCAGGGATCTGGTTAAAAGGCAGACTGGATTCAGTAGCTGCTGGGTGGGGTCTGGAATTCTGCATTTCTATCTCCCAGGCAAGGTCCCCGCTGCTGGTCTGTGACCCATACTTTGAGTAGCACTTCAGCCCATTCTACTCACTCTTCTTGGATTTCTTCACCTTTTTTTTTTTTTTTAAGATTTTATTTATTCATTTGACAGAGACACAGCAAGAGAGGGAACACAAGCAGGGGGAGTGGGAGAGGGAGAAGCAGGCTCCCTGCTGAGCAGGGAGCCCGATGCGGGGCTCGATCCCAGGACCCTAGGATCATGACCCGAGCCGAAGGCAGACGCTTAACAACTGAGCCACCCAGGCGCCCCTCTTCACCTTTCTTGATTGTGCAAGAAGCCTCTTGAGAAGCTGACAAGAGCTATTCTCTCTTTTCCTTAGAAAAAAGTACCTGTCAGCACATATACACAGTACGGTGCATAGAATTTTGAGGTTTGTAGTCCAGTGAAAAGGCTTTCTTTTGGACAGACACACTTTAGTTCTCATAAAAAAGCAGATGCAGTAGGGGACAGAGAACAAAAAAAGGCCCAGCAGAGTCAGGACTCCTGGGGTCTGGTCCTAGCTCTACTACAGACTTTCTGCGTGACATCAGACAAGTTTCTACCCCTCTCTGAGCTCAGTTTTCCCACCAGGAGGGGGCTGGACTAGATTACAATGATAAATTGGTTTTCTCTTGTTTGCCAACTCTGATAGCTATTGCCTAAAATATTCTTGTGTTAAAAATTCTCAGACTGTGGGCACCTGGGTGGCTCAGTTGGTTAAGCGACTGCCTTCGGCTCAGGTCATGATCCTGGAGTCCCGGGATCGAGTCCCGCTTCGGGCTCCCTGCTCTGCGGGGAGTCTGCTTCTCCCTCTGACCCTCCCCCCTCTCATGTGCGCGCTCTCTCTCTCTCTCAAATAAATAAAATCTTAAAAAAAAAATTCTTAGACTGTGTCTGGACTTGGCAGAAAAGGGTGCTGTGATTGATTGGTGATGCCTGCCATGTGCCCAAGAAAAAGGGGCCTTAATTGGTGACATCCGCCAAGGTCCCAGGCCTGTAGGTGATGGGCTTCCTGCCCATAACAGTCTACTCCCTAGAGTCCCTCCAGCTGTGACATTCCATAGCTCATTTAGAGTCATCCCAGACTGGGGAAAGAGAAGTCCGTGCTTGTCCTCGAGGGGGCAGGAAGGGATAATTCCTTAAGCCATTGGCTTCTCAAACCTGCCGCCCGGCCGCCCCCTTTGAGACACGGTAGCAGAATCCCCGTTCCATGGCAGAGGACAGCGTGTCCTTGCACTCCCATCCTTGGCTATTTTTAACTCCAAGGACAGAGGCCCAGGCAGAAGCTGAAATACAGAAAGGCTGCGGCGGGCTACCCAGCCTCCTGATGGAGGGGAAGCCACCATCCTCCCATGGCTCCCAAGTCGCTGCATCGTTGGCCAAGCAACAGTCCAAGCAGTCTGCCAAGGGACAGGAGAACGGTCCTCCCCTCCCATGTGAGTGAGGCTGTGCTCCTCCTCGGTGCAGCCACAGACCCTCTGCCAGTCCCTCTCCCACCACACCCTGTATGTGCTCATTGATGCATCCTGTACACATATGTGAGCCTGCCTCGGCCAGTGCTGAGGACACAGCATGGAGCAAGGCAGATGGGGACCCTGGTCCACCAGGCCCTCCCGGGACAGGGTGGAAGACAGACCCCAGTGTCGTAGCACAACTCCGCAGTTACAACTGAGGGGACTACACTGCAGCCACCTCCACATCTGTGAGCTCCTCCAAAGCTGGGATGTTCTTCATCTTTCTATCCCGGGAACCGAACACCTAACCTGGCACCGAGGAGGGTTCAGAGAATATTTGTTGATTCAAACTATTACATAGGAGATATTTGCTGGAGCGTGGGGATCCTACAGGAGCCTACCCCAGACTGAATGAGATCCAATCATTCATTTGCTGACTCACCAAGTATTTTTCTGAGCACCTTCTCTATGTCAGGGCCTGTCCTAGGCACTGGAGCTAGACAGCGCCGGGAATAAAATAAGGGACACAAACAGCCCTCCTGAAGCTCCAATCCGGGAGAGGGAAGGAAACATTGAACCACCCAAATACACAAAGATATAGAGTGGAAGGACGGGTGGTCAGGGAGACCTCATTATAATATGCAGGTAAAGACCTGAAGGAGGGAAAGGAACAAGCCAGATGGATACCTGGAGGCACAGAGCTCCAAGCACACAGACCCTGAGACAGACATATGTCAGGCCCGTCCGACAAACAAGGAGGCCAGAGCGGCTGGAGCGGAATGAGCACAGGAGAGCAGTACGAGGTGAAGTCTGAGATGATGCAGCAGGTGAAGAAGGGCAAACTTTGGCAGACAGACACAGCTTGCATCAGGCCAGGCATGCAGTGGTTAGAAACAATGGGTGCTCGTGGCGGTGGTGATGATGATGATGTCAGAAGCAGCCAGCATTCACTGGACAATGATCATATGCCAGGTGCTGGGCTACACAATGAACATGGATTCATTTATTTAATCCCTACAACAACCCATGAAAGAGGCCCTATCTTACCCCCATTTTACAGATGGGGAAGCTGAGATTCAACAAGATTTATGCAGCTTGGAGGTGGCAAGGCTGCGTCAAAAATGCTGGCAGTCTGGGGCCAGAACCCTCTGTCTTCCCAAACACCCCAGCCCTGCCGCACATGTACCGTGCTTCTTTCCCTCCCAGAGTTCTTATAAACTTCTTGGTCTCCTTTGAAAATCTTCTGAAAGCTGTTTATCTCTATTAAAAAAATTCTGGTTTTCTCCAGAAAAAAATACAAATGCACAATGACACAACCTACACATAATTCCAAGAGGTTCAAGGTGATAAACCTCTGGCTCTGAAAGTAAGCACTTCTTACACATCTGTAGCAAAAGCAAGAATTGTCAGAGTTGTCCAAAGAGGCAAGAGGAGAACATGGACTCCCATAAGATCAGCTAAAACTACTTCTACTATTTGTCAAGAGCCTACTGGGAGTGAGTCCCTGTAGATTTATCTCATTTAAACCTCATTTAAAGCCTGTGAGATGACTATTTACAAATGAGGAAACTGTAGCACAGTGCGGTTAAGTGACTTGCCTAAGACCACACAGCTGGTTTTCGACAGAGCGGGAATCCACCCCAGATCTAGCTGACTCAGACCTCGGTCTCTATTCCAGTCTCCTGATTTCTCCAACTGCACCCCTTCCTAATCCCAGAGCAGGCAAGAAACTTGCTCAAGGTCTCACAGCTCAGCACATACAAAACTGGGTCCAGGGCTGTGCTGCCCAATATAGTAGCCACTACCGACGTGTGACCACTTAAATTAATCACAATTTTTAATAATGAAGAATTTGGTTCCTCAGTTATACTAACCACACATCAAGTGCTGAAACAGCCATATGTGGCTAGTACCTACCCATCTGGGGTAGTACAGATACAGAACATTTCCATCATCACAGAAATTTCTGTTAGACAGCACTGGTCTACAACTCAGTCTCTTGACTCCTGACCCAGGGCTTTCCCACGGTCAGAGGCTACTAGAAATGAGATTTGCCTGATGAAGTGGATGGAAGGGGAGGCAGGAACAGGGCAGCTGAAATTGTACAAGAAAGCAAGGGAGCTCAGACAAAAGCTCACAGGAGGGAAGCTGAGACCGACCTCTAACACAGGATAAAAGACGTGAGTCACTGGCTTGGAACCCACCTCGCCAGCAGCAAACACACCTGTATGTCTGATTACAGGGACCCTTTTCTAACTACAAGGCTTCTCTTTTCCTTGTTGATGTCCGTGGTTCCTTACCAGGAGATGGGGTCTTTCATCCAGTGGAGAGAGATCAGGCTGAATGGCAGCCCCCTGGGGAGAGAGAACTCAGTGCCCGAAACTCTTGCTCACCTTCCAGGGACAGTGAGGAGGCCAAGAGCAAGCGGGGTTCTGCAGCCAGCCAGGGCCAGCCTTGGACCCAACCAATCCGGTCAGACCTGGACTCAGGGAAGTCATGCTATGGGCACCGGGTAGTGACTCAGGGTGGAGTGGGGGCTGCACCCATGGCTGCCAGAGCAGATGTGAAGACCCTAACCGCACTCGGGCGGCAAACCCAACCCAGCAGAGCCAGCTAGCAGCCAGACCCTACACTTCTCCCCTAGGACTCCTTTATGCCTGCAAGATGCTCAAAGGCACCAGAACTTCATTTTTCCAGTGGAATGCCATGGAGGAAGAGAATAAAGGACCACACAGCTGTCCCTAAACTGCCCAGCACCGAGGAAATCAGGGGGGCTAAAGTGTGTGTCGGGGATGGGGAGCTTAACTTTGTGCATAATGGTCTCTCCTCCCTCCTTCCTTCCCAGAGGGACTGAAACAAAAGCCTGCTGAAGGTGGGAGAAAAGACGAGAATTAGCAGAAGACACCAATTAAATTCCCTGCCCATCTCTAATCAACTAAGGAACTCCCCCAACCATCTGAGCTCCATCTTCTTATCTGTAAAAGGTGTGTGATTTTAATCACCTGCTCCAGCAACTTTGAAGGTTCAAATAATATTAACAATACTGATGACGAACGCCAGTGAGTGAGAGCTTTTTCACGACGTACCACGCCACCTAGATTAGTGCTGGGCACACAGCAAGCGCCCAGTAAAAACCTCTAAATACTGAATGTAAATGTCTCATGTCATAGTAGTAGCAATAATATAAAATTATGATGATTATGAAATCGGTGCCTTACTCCCATCCTGAGCCCACATCACACACTACTCCGTCCTTCCAATGACCCGATACTATTATTATGTCCACTTAAGGGATAAGGACACTGAGACACAGCGAGGTTCACTGGTTTAAGGACACAGAGTAGGACAAGAAGAGAGAGAAGGTTTTAATGCAGGTCCCTCTGAATTTAAAATCTATGTGGTTTTTGCCTCTCAAATTAAATAAGTAATTGTATAGATAACAAAGGGCTGTGCAAATTTGATTTTCAGCATCATTATTATATTAGGATTAATGGTGAAGGTGACTCTGGGCACAAAGGAAGGACTTTCTGCAGTCGAGCTGTCTGTCAATGGAAGGAACAGCCCTGAGCGGTTAAGACTGTTCCTCACTGTCATCCAAGGGAGACTGGACAGTCAAGGCAGGTCCCCAGATGGAGACTGGATTGGTAGGGCAAATCCTAAGTGTGGTCAAACAATAGAATCACCTGGGGAGCTTGTGAAGAAATAGATTCCCAGGTCCCACCTGAGAGTTTTAGTTGAATAATCGGGGTTGGAGCTCAGGATCCTGGTGTCAGGTAGAAAAGCATGTGCACAGCAGTCTGGGAATCACTGGACTAGTGAAATGTTGTGCACCCTCCTTACCCAAGATGATGGGATTCTAGAAGCCACAGGAGCCACCAAAGGAAGCCAGGACGCGCCCTCAAGAAGTATGCAATCGCTGAGTAATAACAAAACCTTGCTCGGTGCCAAGCAGCACACCCGTCGCCCCAGAGACCCCTCCTCTCTGGGGCTCCTGTCTCCTCCTGCCCTCTGTCACCTCCAGTAGCCCGTCCTTCAGGATGGGGATGCTTTTCCCCACTCCCAGAGCTAGGGACCCCTTTTTGGGCTTCCACAATGACAAGGTTTCCATTTGTGGACAACTGTGTCTACATCTACCCCTGCCACCCCAGGCTGTGACGGGGCTGGTGGCTCGCTCAGATCCGTGTGGCCAGCACCCAGGGCCTGGCCCGGGGTAGGCGCTCACTGAACACCTGCCAAGAGGGACTTGCGCTGCTCCGTGAAGGATGGGCAGAGGAGGCAGGGAGGAGAGCCATCGTTGCAGGAAGGAAGTAATCCAGGTCACCAGGTTGGGAGGAAACAGAACCTACAAATTCTCTCTGCCACTGTTCAGAATTGGCCTGCGCTATTTATAGCTCACAAGCCTTCTGCTTCTCACATTTAAATGCGGGGCTGGGCATGGAATAAAATCCTGGGTAAGTCTGTCAGTTTTCAATTTATTTATTTATTTATTTATCTTTTATAAGAACAAGAGTGAAAAGCAGGAACAAAAATGAGCCGCAGCTCTTAGGGTAAGCAGCCTTGTCTTGTCCCTGGGCCTGCCTTGGCCGGGCTGTGGTCTACAGACGGATCATACACAGTTCTAGACCCGATCCTAGAAATCAGAGTGTCCCTGTGGAGACCAGTCTGTGAAGGTCCTTTTAAGGTGATTTTTAAGTAGTGGCTTCAGTTTACAAAACAGTATCACAGCATGACCATGTCTTGGTTTAAACACACACTCCTGCACACACACACATGCACAACTGGAGAGAAACAGCCCTAGTGGTTAAACATTCTGCTTTTGGATGATAGAATCGGAGTCATTTTTATTTTCTTTTTGTGTGCCTCCTCTGCATTTTCTCAAAATCTCCACCATGGGTACACATGACACAGACTGAGGACGTTAGGCCCGAGGAAATCGGCTCTGCTGTCTGCTGGGTTGTGACCTTGGGTGAATTCGGGAATAGCAACAGGACTGCACAGGACTGAGGACCGTACAAAGTAAACTGCGTGAAATCTTAGCACAGCATCTGGAACATGGTGTGTGCTCGGGAAATGTCAGCTAGGATAACCGTACAAGTGTCTGTGACTAGGGAAAGCACAACATTTGTTTTAAGGAGTTACAGCGACAAGCAGTAACTCGACCACTCCCACCATAGCAGGAGCCCAGTGAAGGGACCAGGCCACGTCCAGGAGGGCTCAGAGGCCCGGGCCCCAAGTCCTCCCAGCCAAAAACACAGCAAACCACCCTCTCAATCTCACTTTTCCACCTTTGCAAAAGATCGTGGTGCAGGGTGGACAGTAAGTCTCGCCCCTCTCGGCAAGGGCCCAGGAAGCCTGGAGAGGACAAGAGAGTTCTAGTCTCCAAGAAGGGCGGGGGCACAAGAGCCTTTCCCAACCACCCACCTCTTTCCTGGCCCTGCCTCCTCCTGATGCACCTACCTCGCCCTCACAAGACATCGATAAACCACAGGGGGCTCCTCCCTGACCACGCAGCCTGATAAACAGCTACTCACACTTCGGGGACACATTCAGCACCCCCTGCTCAATGGGGTCACCCAGTTACCTGCTCTGCTCATCTTTCCTCCTCGGCCGAGGGAGGCCCCCATCCTACCTTCAAGTACCCAGCACACTGCAGCAGGGTCAATAAATATGTTGACTGCATAAACAATGCTTTTAAAAAATGATAAAGGGCTGTGCCCAGCAGTGGTTAGGCTAAGAGACTCACATGCCAGGCAGGCCTGTCTGACCTTCCTGCTGAATGACCTTGGGCCAAAGATAAGCCTAGACTCTCTGAGCCTCAGTTTCCTCATCAGTACAATGGATAGGACAATTTTACCACCTTCATATGCTGATGTTTCAATAGGATAGTCCAGGAAAAGTGCTCAGAGTACCTAGCATGTATGAAACAAGAATAAACGTTTGCTATCATGAGGATGAATATTAAAAACTAAGATGACTTAATGATTATCTTGGGATCCCAGAGTGTCAAGCACTTTCCCTCTGGTCTTGCCCATGGTTCCGGTTCAGGGGGCCCTGCGGACTACTGGGCAAGCTGCTCCCTGCACAAAGGCACCCGATGGAAGGTGGGTCCGGGGCAGAAATACAGCCTGTCTTCCCGAGCTGGCACTGGAGAAGGGCGGGGGGGGGGGGCTTCTTCCGATTCATCCCTCTACAGGAGGTGCAATCTCTTTATTCAGTCACCCAGGCTGGGTGTGAGAAGTGTTCTCTATAATCTGCACAAAGGTCCATGCAAGCCATGTGTACCACCAATGGGACCATCAGAAGGGCCATCCCTGGGCTGTTCTCACTCTCAGTTCAGAGAGGGACACAAGGCTGTCCCCCACCCTGCCCCTAATATTGTGGGGCCCAGGGCAAGAGTCCAATGGAGGCCCTCATACTTATTCTAAATATTTAAAAGTTACAAATTAGGCTACTGAATAAAATATGATCTATCCTTCTATTCTGACAAATAGGCCTACATAATGACCTTGAAAGCCAGCACAGGTTCAAATTTAGAATCCACAGTGTTCCATGGCTGAATATGGAGTGAAAAGGGAGCCAGTCCTTGGCTGCAGCCTGCCCTCCGATTCATTCCCACCCCCTCATTCCTCATATAAAGGGGCCCACTTTGCACATCTGTGTTCTGTCCTCACTTCCACAAACAGCCACTTTTGAGCCATTTATCGGGACACCAGTGATGGGCAGAGTCCACCCTCCTCGGGAGGATGGACCTAGGGAAGGGGTCTGGACAGACCCAAGAAGACTCAGGGCCATTTGGACAGAAAATTCCAGGGTCCCACATACCCTGAAGATGAGAGGGGTCCAGGTGGGTATATCCCCTTCATCTATAGATTCCTCACCCAGTGAGGAGGGCCAGAGAACCACCCAGGAATGCTGCAGGCCCCAAATCAGGGCCCTTCCAGCCAGGTGTAAGGGCAGTAACAATACGGCCCTGCCAGCAGCCGGGGCTACCACTCACCATACAGGTACAAGAAAACTTACCACAGCCTGATGTGGCTCCATTCTTTCCGGGACTATGGCCTGATTTTTTACCCAACCCTTTCAAAAATCAGCAGATTTGCCAACTACTTGGGGAGGAGAACATGAGGCTTTTCTCACCTTTTTTCCCTGGCAAAGCCCAGATTTAGGGGCTTAAATTTCTGGGGCGGTCCCGGGTATCTGTAGGTCCAGTCCTCCTCTGAACCCTTTCTGGGCCTGGGGACATACAGACCCTACTCCCAATTCCTGGTTGGGGCTGGGGTTTCAGACAACCTTTCAAGTCCAACCTTTACCTAAAACAGTGGCTTTGCTTTATTTTTTAATTTTTTTTTTTTTTTTAAGACATAGACATTCACCTCTGGAGAGAAATTATGGGTTTCAAGAGTTCTTGACAAAGAGCTTCATTCCAGAAATGTAAAGCTGGCATTTTAAATTTGGTTCTTATTCACTGCTGGAAGTATCAGAATGAAGATTACAAATTTAATAATGTAACACGGCAGGAATTGGCCCAGCCTCACCTCCAGGAGAGTAATTTGTTCCTGCCTGCAAACCGGCACTTCCCAGCCTCCCAGCATCACCAGACCAGCCTGGTGACACACTCCTGACTTTTTTGTGTCTTGTGCTCTAGCCCACGCAGCCAGCCCAGACACCAGAAGATCATCATCACCACGGTCTGAGGATTCAATGCTGGAATGGTCAGACCCGTTTGGGGAGAGCTGCTATAACCAAAACGAGCCATCCCTGGGCCTCTGGGCTCCATTCTTCCCACCTGCAGCCAGAAAAGTCTTTGCAAACTGCAGATTTTGAGTCTGTGGCTTCTCTGTTAATAACCTAACAGGGGATCAACTAACTGTCCATAAGCTCAAGTCTAGGATTCTTGACTTAAAGATCTAGTATGATCCAGTCCTGATACTTTGCCAACTACATGCTCCCTTCCCTGAGCTTTCAAAACACCATGTGCCCCTTCCCACCACAGGGCCTTTACAAAGCTGCCAGGAATAATATGAGCTAATATTTATAGAGCACTAATTATGTGTCAGACACTAGAATAAGGGCTTGACAGGTGTCCTCTCTTTAATTTTCATTCCTACCCTGTGAAGTAGGTGGTATAGTCAAGCGGTTAAGCTCAGATTCTGAAATCACATAGCTGGGTTTGAATCCTGCCTCTGACTCTTACCAGCCGTGTGATCTTGGGCAACATACTTAATCTATCTGTGCCTGTTTCCTCATCTAAAGAACAGGCATAGTGATAGTACCTACCTCACAGAGTGGTTGTGAGGCTTGAATAAATTAATGAAGGTGAAGTGTCAGAACGTGATGGGCAGCGTGTGTTAATCATCACTAGATTATCCCCATTTTGCAGAGAGAGGAGAAGGAGAACATGCTTAAATCACATGGTCAAGGTCACATAACTACCAGTGGGAGTGTGGTCTCCAGACTCTGAAGCTCTCAATTTTCACCATGACACATCCACTGTAGAAAATTCGGAAAATACAAAAAAAAAAAAAAAAAAAGCACAAAAAAGAAAAAAAACAGACTGAGAGAATCCAGGATTTGACCTCACAACTGACTCACAACGGACTCCCAAGTCTGTCCCTTCAGCATATGGCATCCTGTCTCACTCCCACCTGTGCTTGGCGAACTCATCTACTCATCCCTTAGGTCTCAGCTTAGCTGTCCCCGCCCTCTTCTCCTCCCAAACAGGACAGGTCAGTTCTCCCAGCTCCAGCCTTTCCTGGCACCCTCCACTTGTACAGCACTCACCACAGTAGTGATTGAATTATTAGTTGTTCCTTTGGGTAATCTAATGACTAACCCCTCACCCTACCAGACTGTAAACTCCATGAGACCTGCAAAGACTGTGCATTTCCCGGGTCATCAGCACCTAGGACAGGGCCTGGCCCTCACCAAGTACTAGTGGAAGAAAGGGAGAAGTGGAGGGGGTAGGGAGCATAGGAGGGAGGGAGGGGTTTGGGATTCAGCTCCACCTTTCCCAAGTCAATGCTCCCCAGGTGGGATGCAAACAGGGAATCACACAGTCCTTGACCTGGAGGACCTCTCAGGGTGGCAGTGGAAACATGACAGAAGCCACATGTTGTATGAGCGACTCCATGTGAGAGAAGACAGGTGTGCTTTCTGGAGGCAGCAGCACTGGAGCCCTGGGGGGGGGGGGTGGGGGGGGGGAGGGCAGGCATCCCAGAAAAGGGAACTGAAGTAGAGGCATGAAGGTAGACAATGCAAACAAAACTGCCAAGAATGGAGGAGCCAATTTTTGCCTGAAAGTAACACATGGCTGGAAAGCCTGGAAATATGAAATGAAATAATCTGGCCCTAGCCATAAATGTGTTCATCCTGCCACCTTCTTTCCAGTACACTCTCCAAACACAGCCATGCCCCTGAACTGGCATGAGCAATGCTGGTGGTCCCCTGTCCTGTATCCCTCATCTTTACTACTGTCAGTGACCACTGGTCCGAACTCCTGGTGCTTCCTGGCCTGAGGGCTACCACCTGGTAGCAGGCTGCAAACAACTGCAATAAATACTCCCCAGCCCAGCCCCCATGGCTCTTCACCAATGACTGATAGGAACTGGTGTATAAATACCCCAGCTCCCTCACTCCTAGATGGGACAACCAAGGTACATGTTCTACTCCAGGGTTCTCTGCAAACCACTGCCCATGTGTTAAATTAGCTCACTGCTTACTGTTGTAAATAAAGTTTTACTAGAACACAGCCTCACCCATCCATTTACATATTCTCTATGGCTGCTTTCGAGCTCCAACTGTGTAACTGAGCAGTGGTAAGAGAGACCTTATGGTCCACAAAGACTAAAATATCCACTGCCTGGCCCTTTACACAATCTCCCAGAAGCCCCCAGCAAGACTCAACTCCACTTGCCCTCAGTTAGGGGCAACTTGGAGGATAACACACTGTTTCCTCACACCATTCCCTGACTCACTTTCTCTAATGCCTCTCCTGAAGTTTCATCCATCACCTTTATGAACCACACAAACCATGTACAATTGCTGTGACTGTTTTGACACTTAAAAATGGCAATTTCATGTGGCCCCTCCTGATACTTGTACTCAAAGCCTTGTTTTGGGACCTGCTTCTAGGGAAACCCAAACCTGGACAGCAGTGTAAGTGTCACTGTGCCCATATGACAGACAGGCCCTGTACCCACATGGCAGAGGTCAGCCCTGGTTTTGGACTCCCCACCCCCACCCCGGTCAAAGCCTTGCCAAATCCTTGCAGTATTATTAGAATACCTGCAGGCTTACCTGTGGCTTACAGCCATGGACTTGTTTGTCCAAAGAGGAAAGCAAGGCTCAAAGAGGAGAATGCCTTGCCCAGGGTCACTCAACTGGCAACCTGGAAGATATGGAGTCTCAAATCCAGGTTTTCTTATGACAAAGCCAGGGCTCATTCCATGACAAATCAGCTACCCCTTAAACTTTGCCTTCAGGAAGCTGTGAGGGCCCTTGCCAATTTTCCATGAGGATCAGGTGAGATCAAACAGGCAAAAATGTTCTGTCAAACCCAAAGAGCTTGAACATCAAGAAAGACACCCTTCAAAGAGGTACTCAGAAGCCCACTAAGAACATGAAATACACAAATACATTCACCAAAAAAAAAAAAAAAAGAAATGAAATGCAGTACACAGAATGTTGGAAAAGACCACAAGTGTTGGAGGCAGACCTGGATGTGAAGCCCTGTAACCCGTCACTAGCTGTGTGACCGTGGCCAAGTTAAGGGTCCATCCAGATACTTGATTCTTCCAGCCCACCTACTACAATGATCACACACATCCTGTGGGACTGTGGAGAGGGTGACCTGAATTAGGGGTGGAAGTCCCCAGCCCAGCCAGATCCCCTTTGCCAAGCAGGACACCCATCCCATAGCTGCTGGGAGTAGCTGCAAGTCCTGGCTCACAGCAGCCCCTTCTGGGGAGAACTGCTCTTAGATGGGAGCTGACTTGCCCAAAAAGTTATGTCCTGACCTTCAGGACCGCCCACAGCCAATGAAGGATATGGGAATACAGGCAGCCAGTGAACTCTGCAATGCCATCTGCTTCCCAGAGCTTCCCCCAAATCAGGCTGAGGCCAGCCTGTGGCTAAGGACCCAGCTTTAGCTGCTGCTTTTCCCACCTGCCGTGCATCCCTCTCATAGCCCCCGCCAAGAGCACCACACAGCGCCTCACCTGCACAAGAGCCCATGTCTCAGGCTGAGACAGCAGCAACAAGAGGGGAGAGGTCTTCCCTCACAGGTACTCTTTTCCACTCGAAGACTCCTGGGAGGAGCCTAAGAGTACTCCTTATGTTCATTCCTCCCTCCCGAGTGGCACCCACCTGATTCCCAACAGGGCCAGGCTTCCCAGTGTGGGGGGGTCCCTCTCCCAGAACTCACTGCACCCAACAGAGGCTAGGCAAAAGTGGCAGATTCCTGGGGCCAGATGGCTTGGGGATGGGCTGGCCCGGGTGGTCCCCAGAGGTACTTGGTCCAGTCTTGGTGTTGGGCCCGGGCAGATGAAAAGATGTTTCTTGAGACATTTGCTGAGGAACTAATTCTTTCCATTACAGGCCCCAATGAGTGACACATCCTCCCACCCACTCCCCAGGTGAGTCCAGGCAGCACTTCCCAGGGACACCAAGTGCTGGAGATGCAGGGTGAGGACTTAAAGCTTTGGGCGCAGATAGGGTCCAAGGTGGTCACTTGGGGTACCTCACGGGAGAGGAAAAGGCCCTGGCTGGGAAATACAGAAACATCAGTTCTATTCCTGGCTTTGCCACAGACCTGCTGTGGGCCTTTGGGCGAGCCATGAGATCCCTCCCTGGGCTCGAATGAAGATGAGCAAGAAGATGACCTCAGAGAGACTCCCAGCTTGGAGGCTCTAAGACAGTCAGAGCTAACACTCTTGACAGACTTTCCCTGTGTGTGGGCTCTCTACAAGGCACTTTACAAGTATTTACTCGTTTAATCCTCATGATACCTTCAGGGCAGGGAGGGGTTATTACTAACCCGTTTTTATAGTCATGAAAACTGAGGCTCAGAGAAGTTAACTGACTTGCTCAAGGACACACACAGCCAATAAGCAGCAAAGCCAGTATTCAAACCCAGGCCATCTGGCTGCAGAGTCTGTACCATAAGCATCACCAAGTTATACTGCCTAGTCTAATCGGACTACTCTCAAACCTTCACAATGCCTGGCACAGAGCTAACCACCACCATAAGTGCCTAATAAGAATGTGGTAACTGGAAAATAAAGAGAAAGCTGGCAGCCTAAAACACCACGATGGTGCTGGGAGTGGGCCTGGGTGACTGAGGTGGGGGGGGAGACGGATGCTTCCTTGGGTGTCCACAGGTGCCATCTGGCCTGTTTATTGTAACATGTCATCAGTAACAGCAGGAAGAGGTGGAAACAGCGTGTGTCCCGGGGAGCAGACAGGGGTGTCAGAAGACGGAGGTGCCTGGGACACTTTTCACTAGATACTTTTCATGCTTTTAAAATGCTACACCAGGGGCGCCTGGGTGGCTCAGTCGCTAAGCGTCTGCCTTCGGCTCAGGTCATGGTCCCAGGGTCCTGGGATCGAGCCCTGCATCGGGCTCCCTGCTCGGCGGGAAGCCTGCTTCTCCCTCTCCCACTCCCCCTGCTTGTGTTCCCTCTCTCGCTGTGTCTCTCTCTGTCAAATAAATAAATAAAATCTTTAAAAAAATAAATACATAAAAATAAAATGCTACACCATCTGCATTCATTACCTACTCCAAATGGCACTTAATCTTTTCAAAAGTATTCAATGGCCAGTCAGCCAAGGACCAGCCAGAGAGAAACTGCGCCAGGAGGGGATGCTCTGGGGGTAAAAATGACCAGAGAAGGGCTGTAAGCTGAGTGGGGGAGGCATCCAAAGGAGGAAATGGGGGGCCTGGACAAGTATCCTCTGTTTTCTGGGAGACTCTGGTTGTGTGTAATAAACAAGCCCCCCAGACCTTCACTCTGCAGGTGGGAAGTGAGGCCCAAAGGACAAAGGGAAGTGGCCAGAGGAGACCCTGAAATTCAGCGGCTGAACGGAAACCCCTTCTGACTCCTCACGCAGCCTCTCGGGCTCCACTCGGCACACAGCCAACCAGACCAGAGCCACGAGTCCCGAGCCCAGGTGTGCGTTCCCACCATCCTGCCTGTCCTGCACCTGGGCAGTTGACCCTAGCAGCTTCCCTTTCCTGGATGCCCTATGGGTAGTAGACACATTATCTCTAATTCTCACAAGGTGGGAGTTATTCACTCCATTTTGCAAAGGATGAGGCTGAGCAGAACAGTTACATATCACAGTCAAGAGACTCAGCCGGGGGGGGGCTCAGTCTGTTAAGCAGTTAAGTGTCTGCCTTCGACTCAGGTCATGATCTCAGGGTCCTGGAATCGAGCTCTGCGGTGGGCTCCCTGCTCAGCGGGGAGTCTCCTCTCCCTCTGCCCTTCCCCTCCCCCCACTCCTCTCTCTCCTTCTGTCAAATAAATAAAATCTTAAAAAAAACAAAAACAAAAAAACAGAGAGAGAGAGCCTCAGCCAGTACATGGCAGAGATTCAAACCCAAAGCCCGTGTTCTTTCATGACCCTGAGCTACCCCTCTTGGAGTGTTTCCCATCAGTTTAAGACAAGTCCCACCTGGAAACTATTTGTAAATGCCTTTGCCTTCAGACTCAAGAGTTTCATGGGACTGGGTAGGAATCTTATCACATCATAAAGTTTGCCCCCCCTCCCCCCGTTCCCTACTGGCCTCCAACCTGAACTAAATTTCAAACCTTCCCTAGAAAATTACCAGCGACCCTTTTCTTAGAAACATCTAAATTAACTGACTCAGTAAATTCCCTTAGTAGCATTTCCCAGCATTTTGCCCCTTTACATCGATGATTCCTTTGATTTACTTCTACCCAGCAGAGGCTTGTCCTCAAATGAACCTCCTGGTTTTAAGACATAGCCCTGCCTTTCTCCAATTCTCCAAAGGGACTGTGTCCTGTTCCCTCTGGTAAAGGTGCTAGACTTGAACCCCTCAGACTCCCCAGAACTGTCCGAGTCTGTTATCCCACAAAAGGATATTAAGGCCTGATGTGTTATTCATGGCGACTCATTTATCATTTATATAGATGACTTCCAAAAGGATTTATGGGGTCCCACACATTAAACCCGGTACAAAGCAGGGCAGCATCGGAGGCTCATTTGATCTAAGACCATGTGGTGGAGACAGGAACACCGGAAGACTATTCCTAGCTCCTGAATTTGGTACCCAATGTCCCAGCATCTAAGACACAGGTAGCCAGGAGACATCCTAAGTCAAGAAGAACCCTTCATTTCTCTCCAGCTTTCTTCCCTAACCCAGAGGTTCTCAAGGTAGGGTCGCTGGACCAGCAGCATTGGTATCAGCACCACCTGGAGCTTGTTAGAAACAAGATGCTCAGCTTCTACTCCAAACTGAATGAGACACGCTGGGGTGGCACCCAGCAATCCATGTCTTCCACAAGCCCCTTAGGTGATTCGGACGCACTGAAGCTGACGGGAACAAACACAACAGCGGCAACTACCCGTAACTGAGCATCTACTATGTGCTCAGCATGGAACACACAATCTCATCCGTCCCTGTAACCAAGGAAACCTCCATCCCGCATGCCCTGCTCTGGACTAGGTGAGTTCTGTGCATCACGTCACGTATTCCTCAAAATAACCCTGTGAAGAGTACCTCCCCCGTTTTAGAGATGAGGAGACTGAGCCCCAGAGAGTTGAAGCCACTTGCCCGAAGTCACACAACTCAGAAGTAGGGGAAGCAGGATGAGAATTCAGGTCTGTTGGATTCCAAAGCCATGTTCTTTCTGTCCCACCACAGAAGCTCCCTGAGGTCTTTCACAGCTACGTCAGCCTAGGGAGCTATAAAGCTGGGTCAGGTGAGATTCAAGGAGGGGAGGTGGGGGCGCCTGGGTGGCTCAGTCGTTCAGCAGCTGCCTTCGGCTCAAGTCATGATCCTGGGATGGAGCCCCGCATCGGGCTCCCTGCTCCGCGGGAGGCCTGCTTCTCCCTCTCCCGCTCCCCCTGCTCGTGTTCCTGCTCTCGCTGTGTCTCTGTCAAATAAATAAATAAAATCTTAAAAAAAAAAGGGGGGGAGGGGGGGAGGGGTGCAGGCAGAGGGGCAGGGCAGAAAGAGCCCTGCCCAGGCTACAATGTGAAAGGACGCCACATAATGCATTTAAAAGGCACAACCACCTTTGTCTAAGGAACAAAGACAGGGTTTCAGGAAGCATGAGTTCTCAGCCTCTCTCTGACTTCACACAGGTGGGGGGCATTTTCTCTTCCCAGTTTGGACGGCGGTTTCCCCATCTCATACTCCTTATTGTCTGCAAGGTTGAGTGATCTGTCTCCAGCTTACGTCTCTGACCTTGCCTCCCCTCACCCATTCTCTCTAACCACACTGGTCTGCTCTCTGTTCCATAAACACCCAAACTCACACTGACCTCAGGGCTTTTGCACCAACAGTTGCCTCTGCCCAGATCACTCTACCCCCTCATATTCCCACTGCTGGCTCTTTGTCATTTAGGCCTCAACTCAAATGTCACCTCCTCAGTGAGCCTTCCCTGACTACCTTACCTCTTGTTACCTGCTATCCCAGCAGTTTTATTTCCATTTCACTTTACACCATCTGAAATTACTGAAATTACTTATTTTTTAATTGCTTCCCTGTTTATTGTCTGCCTCTCCCACCACAGAACATAAGTCCATGAGCGCAGAGACCATGTCTGCCTTGTTCCCCAATATATCCTCAGCACCTAGAATACTGTTCGGCCCTGAGCAGCCAATTAAGTATTAGTTGAGCAAGTAAATACCAAAGAAGAAAACCTGGACTCAAAGGCCAGAGCCCTGGATCTTTAACACGTGACCTTGGCAAACCACTCTGCTCTCTGAGCCTCAGCTTCCCTCCTTGCCTAGTGAGAGGAATGCACTAGATCTTCTCCAGGGGTCCTTCAAAGACTGCCAGTCTTGGGAAGCCAGGCCTGAACCCGCCCAGTCAGTCCATCCAGAGGAGGTGGCTGGCTAGGGTCCTCGCTGCAGCTGCCCCCTCCTCACCCCCACCCGTGTCCCTGCCCAGGCACGCAGTCATCTCACTCCCCCATGGCAGAAACTGTTAATGAAGTGCGCACTGCTAAATGCAGTTACAATCACGGGGGCTAAGAATAAGGCGCTGACATCAGCCACGTCAGTTTCCGAGTGAATCAGAAAGGGAGGGGGGAGGAAGGAGAAAGGAGAAAATGGGAGGGGGGATGGCGCTCTAAAGCTGTCAAGTGGAAATAGCACAGCGTTAAATATAATCCAGCACTGGCCTACATCGGTCTGGAGAGGCAGGTGACGGCTCGGCCCCCAGGGCCAGGACAGACAACTGGATTCTTCAAGGAGGCCAGGCAGCCCGGTGATGGGGATCATCCAGGAAACGATGGCCAGGAAGGCAATCCAGAGAGCTGGGGAGGACTGTAGTGGGATGGTGGACCCTGGAGGGGCACATGTGGATCGGAACAGGACCCCACACCCCAGCCTCTGTCACTGGCTGTTTTGTTAGCACAAGCACAGCCCCTGGGCCGTGCACAGCCCTCTCCCACCTGCAATCTTGTTTCATGCCAAGAGGCAGAGGGTGGCCTCTGGAGCCAAACACACCTCAGTCTGAATCACCACTGTGCAACCCAAGCAAGTCACTAAATGACTCCAAGCTGCCTGGCTTTTCCTCGTCAGCAAAATGGGTACATCTGCAACAGTAGCTATCCCCTCTGGTTGCTACAGGATTCAGTAAGATCATGGAAAGCGCAGAGCACAGCCAAGCAAAACTTTCAATCATTTTATTTTTACCATCCTGAAAGATGCTCAGACAAGGATAATTAACCCTTTTTTCCAGAAGAGGAAACTGAGGCCGGGGAAGGTGAAAGGCCCTGCCTGAGGCCCCAGAGCCACAGTGGAGTCCAATCCCAGCCCCACGGAGTATACCGGTGAGGGAGAGAGGTGACTGCAATGCGGTCACTCCAGGTGACTGGAGCTGGGGGGACCTGGAGCTCTGACAGTAAGACAGTGGGATTGTAGGTAGCCCTGGAGGGGATGGAAGGCACAGATTACAGTGCAGGACGTGTGTGCACACTTGTGAACACATTCTCCAAAACTGGCACCTTTCCAACAATTCTTAAAAGAAATGCTGAAACGATGGTTGTTAAGGCCGTAATGAAAAGACGTTAGAGGAGGCAAAGTAAAAGGCCCAGAGCCTGGAGAGCAGGTCAGCTGACTCGGAGGCGGCTTGCTCACACTCCAGCTCTCCTCCACACCTCCGCCCCACCCTCACTCAGCCAGCCTCGAGAACTGGCTCAGCCTCGGGGCCCAGGTGGGTGGGGAGGGAGCCAGAGCACCACCCTCCGAGGGAGCTGAGGTGCAGGGAGCCCTCCTTCCCGCCTCCCACTAAAACGGAACCAGACGGCCTTCCTGCCACTGCAAACTCCAAGAAGCTGGAGCCAGGAGTCTGGCTGCTTGGGGACAGGGAAGAGGGGGTGCCGGAGGGAGAGGGATTTCAGGGAAAGAGCTCTAAAGGCATCGAGGCAGATCTGCAGGGCAGTGCTCTGGGTAGTGAAGGAAGGGCTGAATCCCCATGCACCCGATTTTTCTGAGATGCTTCCTTCAGGATAATTTGATTCAGATAAAGTAGTTTGGGTCCATACTCTCACCCCACCCCGCGACATGAACCAGAGGAACACTGGTACAATTCTTTACCATGCCTCAGCTACCCAAATTTAGAAGAGTTCTGCCTAACTACCAAAACTAAAGGAGATAACAGCATTTGGCGGTAAATTGGGGGAGTGAACGGGGGGGGGGGGGGGAAGTGGCCTGCCCCAGAAAAGAGGGTGGGAATGGGAAAACCTCAGCCACACACCTCAAGTGGACCTGATCCCAAAGGATACTTCAAGGCCTCTCCCTCACCATTCCTCCTTATGCACTCAGCCCTAGCCCCCCCTCGGGGCTGAAGTACTCCGTTCCCACCCACCCTCTTAGCGGGAAGGGGTGGGACAGCATGACATTTTGTTTCTCAGAAAAAGCTCAGGTCAAATTTCAAGGACAAAAGTTAGCACTTGGTCTGGGAAAGAAAACTCTGCCAAATGGAGTAAATTGGGGGTGGGGAGGGAGGTCCGGTGCTGTCGTGCCAGGTGCCTCGGGTGCGGGCAAGAATTAGAGCTCTAATTCCCCCTGCCGGGATCTGTCTGGCAAGATATAGGCACCTCTACCCCACAATCCAGGAGAAGAAACTCAGACAACCCCCTCCATTTCCCTCTGTCCAAAAACAGAGGGAGTGGGCTTTGGTACTAGTCTCTGGGATCCATCCACCATGCCGCCCCACCCGCCAGATTTGGCCTGAGCGGAAGAGGGCGGTGCAGCAAGGGCTCTGCAGCCCAGAGATGTGGCCCTAACCGCTAAGAGAGGGACCGGTAGCCAGCCTGGTGTTGCCATGGCAACTTCCTCCAGTGCTGGATCGAAGCATCCTATGGGCAAATCAGAGCTGGTTGCTCCAGCTTCTCCGCCCTTCTCCCAGACCAGGGAGAATTGGATGCTGAAACCACTTGGTCAGACCAGGGACACCATCCTCAATTCCAGACCCTGATGCTAACAACCCCCTTTGGCATTTGTTGGAAAGTGGAGACACCCTTGCTCCCCAGCCGTGCCCCAGTGCACGGTAGCAGGGCTAGGACTATAGATGTGATGAAAATTAACTGTTCAGGAAGAACAGGGAAACAGGGAGTTGGACTGCTCCCCACCCTCTTGTTCCACATGCAAGCCCCCCAAATCCCCATCTTTAAACCACCGCCAAAAAAGAGCGCCCAACGCTGCCTTAATAGCTACAACAATGCAACAAAATTAGCTTATAAAAATTATAAAAGCTAACATTTTAAGAATCCCACAGATTCTTTTTTACAGTCATGCTCAAAAACAAGTCTTATTTGATAATTAGATAATGGCTAACAGGTATTAAGAGCCTACCTGGTGCCAGATACTGTACTGGTGCCCTTTGCAGACCACAAACAATATAATAATCAAAAGCATGTATGTTTCAGTCAGATTGCTCAAGTTCAAATCCTAATTCCCTCACTTCCTGGCTGAGTGACCTTGAACAAATACTCTCTGTGCCTTAATTTTCTTATCTGAAAATGGGGATATTAAATGTTAATTTTATAGGGTTGCCATGAGGAAAGAATTAAAGTCCTATATTTAAAGTACCTAGGAGGATGCCTTTCAAAAGGTAATCATTTTTAAAATGTTGACCCTATGCAGTCCATGCTACTATTTTCTTCCTCATCCGCATGAAAAAGCTGAGGTCATGTATCTAACTCCCCAATTACAAACCCAATGCCAGCAAGACTGAGCAAGGATGACACCTACACAATAATGCCCCCGGGTCATGTCTAAAGCCCCAGCATCTTTGGAAAAGGGACAAAAGCAGCATAAGAAATGAGTCCAGAGTGCAAAGAGAAGGAAGATGCTCCTTGGGAGGAATTCTAGGATCCTATAATGACCAGCATCCTGAGCCTCAGGGGGGCTAGAACAGGGTGGGAGGAAGGAACAGCTTCCTTTGCCCACAAAACGTCCAAGGCTCCCAAGCCTGATACAGGAAAGTACTCTGGCCCAGTTAAGACTAATGAGATAGCCTTCCCCTCACACAGTTTCTCAGGAAACCAGCTGAAGGGGCAGGTAAAGCCCACAGATGGCTCTGGCTCGACCTGGGTGATGGACAAGATGCATTCCACAGGCTTTGGAAGCAGCATCAAAGAGGAGGCACCTAGATGAGCCAGAAGCCGTCAAGGACACACCTCTGAGCCATCAGACAGCCTGGCATTAACGGGCCAGGGGAGGGATCAGGGAAGAGGAAGGTGGAGCGAAGCCAGGTCTAGTAGCCCTCCTACAGACGCAGTCTCTGTCCAGTATGTGACAGATTATTCGAACTGCTTTTAGAAATTAGTTCAGCATGGTTCTGTGGTGCTGTTCTAAAAGAATAAATCCGAAAGGCTTTTTTTTTAGGAGAAAATTAATGACTTTGAGAAGAACAAGAGAAATTAAGCACCAAGACAGTGTTTCCTACTTCTGATTTTTACCAGACACTCATTAGTCTCCCGGAAATGAAACTTGACTGTCTCCCTCCCCCTCCCAAACTCGAAGCATCCCTTAAGATGAGGAGACAATGAGCACAAGATGCCCAAACCAAACTCTTGGTTGTCAGCCGTTCCCTGGGGCCCCCTCACCTGGGAACTATTTTCCACACAGTGAGATGTGGCTTTTCAAAAAATCCTCTTTTAGACAGAAGGCTAGTAGTTTACTGGAAAGAGAACCAGAAAACTGATTTTAGTCTCAGCTCTGTGCCTAACCTCATTGGGTGACCTTGGGTTACACACACACACTCATCCATTTGAGGGCAAAAAGGGGTTGGACAGGATGATTTCTAGGTCTCTTCCAAGTGCAAAACAAGAATTTGAAGAAACTTGCTGGAAAAAACATCAGGTGGATCTTTTTAAAAAATCTCTACTATTACATGAAGTTCTCTATTCTGACTTCAGTGAAATCAGAGCAAGTTGCCTGCAACCAGCAATGATAACCAAGGCATCTGATCCAGGACATGGAGCATGACTTAGGAGAAAAAAACCTAACCGTCCCTGCTCCTACAAACCCATGCTCCTGCCCCACCTGCCTCCTGAGACCCAAGTGGCCTGCTGAACTTCAAGGGAGTCCCTGGCCATTAGGCGAAGAGTGGAAGAGTCAGCTCATCTACGCTGGTGGGGGTCCCTCTCCCGGCCCTCACTGCTAACCTGATTTTCTCCAGTGGAGGCCACTGTGTTAGACAGCCTCTCCATTCCGCCTCATCTTGCCCTGTCCAGCATAACGACCTCCCTCAGCTACATCAAGGGGGAAGCTCTTGATGCTCTGAGCCTCACTTACTTTTTCCATAAAATGGTGATTCTGTAAAATGGCTCTGCAATAACCATCTTTACCCCACCCCCAACTCTAGGTCTGTCAGGAGTCTGCCTCATGCACCCCATTATTCATTCACTTGGCTAACAAATTCTTCTGGAGAACCTTTTCCCCACCTGCCTGCAAGACGTGAGCACCCATTACCCACTGCTCCATCCCATGTCTCACCAGATAGCTTGGAGACCAGACAAGGGTCCCGGCAGGCAGGGAGTCTTAAGCAGGACCCATAAATTCCCTAAAACTGCAGACAAAATTTTGATCATGGCTCATATGTGTATTTTTTGAAGAGACAGTCCATATTTTCATCAGGTTCTCAAAAGTATTCATAAAGCCATTTTGCTCCTCCCCACCACAAACACCCCTCTGCTTTTTGTCCTCTCACTGAACTCAAATACTCTCAGATGTTCAGCTTCTGTTACATCAGATTTTCAGAAAACACTTTTAACTGCATCCTGTGTCTGAGGCACCGTCATCCCATTTTACAGATGAGGATTCAAGGCTACCGGTGACATGACTTGCCCAAGGTCACAGCTAGTAAGTAGAGAAGCAAGACTGGAACCTGATTCTGACTCCCAATTTGGCACTCTCTGGGGAACTCTCACCCAAACCCTCTAGTTACCCCACCTGTTGGTGGATTGGCTTCCTCACCGCAGAAACATGTCTGGAGCCCTCATGTTCCCTCTGCCTGGTCCCAGGGCCCCAAAAGGCAGGTTTCCCTACATTTCCCCGCCCCTCGGGCTCTGGCTGAGGCTGCGCGCAGGCCCGGGAGCGCGAGGTTCGGGCCGCTAGATGGTGGCCGGGTTCAGCCCACCCAGAAGGGCTACTCCAGGGACAAGAACACCCAAGGTCCGGGCACATTCCGGGGGGAGCGCCGCCCCAAGCCTCCCTCCGGGACCAGCGGAGAGGAGAGGGGAGGAAAGGCCGCACCCGGCCAGTTTCCCCGCGGTCCAGCCCCAGTATGATAGGAACCAGGAGTCTGGAGCCCCAGCCTCTGGGGGGAAGGGGAGGAAAGCCAAATGAGGACGCTCAAGGCCTTGGGCGCAGGGCGGGGGTCTCGGGCAGGGAGCCTCTGGATGCAGGCAAGACAAAGATGGAGAGGTAAGGTCTGCGCGCCACCTCCAACGGCCGGGGGCGCGTCGGAGCCCCAGGGGTGAGGCAGCCAAAGCCCCGGGGCTCGAGGTGTGGGCACGACAGGAGGGAGGCTCAGGGAGGGTGGCAGGTCGGATCCGGGGACAAGACAGAGGGCATCCAGTAGGCTCAGATGAGTAAACAGAGCTGGTCCAGACGACCCTAAGGGCCCACCTGCGGGAAAGGGTTGAATGCAGAGGAGCTAGGGGTCCCTGGGGGCGGCGGGAGGCTAGAAGGCGCCGCATGCTCAAGACCTTGGGGCCCCGTGGGTGGGGGCGTATCCCGAGCAGGGCTGGCGGTAGGGAGGAGAGAGTGGCCCCTCTCGGGGAGCACCGGGTTGGGCAGGGGCCCTCCCGGCCCTGACTCACGGGACCCCACCCCGGGGATGGGGGCGGGCCGAGCGCTTACCCGCGTCCTCGTCGTCGAAGGAGTTCATGCACGGGAAGTAGATGGCGAGCGCCTCGAAGGAGGCGGACAGGCTGAGGCGGCTCTGCGAGCGCTCCATGCCCGCGCCGGCCCCGGGCGCCTCGGCGGCGGCGGCGGCGGCGGCGGCGGGCGGCTTGGGCAGCTTGGCCGCCCCATTCTTGACGCGGAGTACGGCGCGCGGCGTGGTGGCGGCGGCCCGGGGCTAGGCCGGGGCTCCGCGGCGGGGCTGGCCGGCGCGGCGGGGCCGACGGGCGGCGGGCTGGCCGGG
>NW_027397100.1:2417858-2485306 GCF_003265705.2 Callorhinus ursinus | reverse complement strand
GGCGGAGGTGGCGGCGCAGCGCTCTGGCCCGCGGCGCCCCCAGCCGGCCGCGTGGGGCGGGCTCGGAGCAGCCGCCGCAGCCAATCGGCGCCGCCCGGGGGAGGGGGCGCCGCGCGCGGGGGCGTGGGAGCCGGGAGGGCGCGGGCGGGGCCCCTCCTTGCCGCCCCCAGCCCCGCAGGTGTGCGCGCCCCGTGGGAGGAGCGGGCGGAAAGGGTTGCGCACTCGTCCCGGGGCCGTGCCCCTCGCTCCCCCCCCCGCCCCCCCGCTCTGTCCCGACCCCAGGCTCAGCCCTCAGATTCGCCCCGGACGCAGGCGTCCTGTCACCGACAGACAGGCCTCACCTGGGGACGAAGACAAGCTCAGAAGGGACACACTCAGAGCGACCGCCGCACCGCACTCAGCATCCCACACAGAGACCCTCAGATTCGCACATGAACCCGCAGAGGAGCTCAAACAGGCTCCCACGCGATAGCATTCTCTCTGCAAGACACCCTCAGACTCACACACACACCCGGAGAGATGCACCCACAAACTCACTCACTCATAGAGACGCTTGCTGAATCAATCCACAGACACCTTCTGACCATTTCCAGAGACCCACACAGGTAGATACACCTTTAGACACCCTCAGACTCTCACACAAGATGCACAGAGGTAGATACACCCACAGACACACACTGACTCAGAAGGAGACCTGCAGACGCACTCAGAGTGAAAAGCAGGGACCCCCCCACCGCCGCCCACACAGAGAGACCCTCAGATCCCACACAAACCCACAGAGAAGTTCAGACAGGCACACACACTCTCATGCACCCACACCACTCACAGACATCCTAAAATTCACACACAGAGACACACACTGATGATGCACACTCTCAGATCTGCACACAGAGACACTCAGTGCCCCCCACCGTTGACTCCCTGAGCACTGATTCACTCATACACACAGATGCTAGCAAACACTGGCCGATTCATACATGGTAACCTTCAGACCCAGACCGAGAGAGTCGCTCAAACACACTTCAGTGCGCACACACATGCTGACACCCAGGCACAGACATATAGTCTCAGTCACTCTGGGTGGTGGATCCATTCCCTCGCACACGCACACAGACAATGAGACACACTCCACCAGGATCACACGCTCACACAGACACACCCACATATACGCCTCCAGGGACCCACAGTCTTCAGACTCACACACACATGGGTTCAGACACTCGGAGCCCCCAGGATGAACACAATCACAATCAGAAACCCGAACTCCATTCTCTAACCCAGGGCCTGAGGTCCCCATCCTGCCAAGCCCCAGATGTCTAACCTCAGCCAACTGCTCTCACACGCTCTTTACAGAGCAGCCTGGGGCAAGAGCAAGATCCCCGAGTTTCAATCCCAGCTGTGGCACTACCCTTCTGTGTGGCCTAGGGCAAAGCGGTTCACCTCACTGACCTGTTCCCTTGTCTGTACAATGGGGAGACCCTCTATCTTGGGTGGCTGTGAGGGTTCAGATAACATGTACATTAATTTTCTGTTGCTGCATAACACACTAAGAGGCTTGACAACATCCACATATTAGTGGACAGTCACATAGGTGAGAAATCTAAGCAGTTTTAACAGTGTTCTTTGCTTGGGGCCTCACAATGTATCAGCCAGACGGGGCTCTTATCTGGAGGCTCTGCAGAAGAATCCGCCTGTAGCTCCTTCAGGTTGTTAGCAGTTTGCTGTTTCTTGTGGCTATGGGACAAGGCCCCAGTTTCCTCACTGGCCTTTTGCTGGGGAGTTGCTCTTAACTCCTAGAAATGGCTCTCTGGTTCTTGCTCATGGCCTCCTCCATCTTCAAGGTCAGTATCAGGATGTCAAAAACAGAAGTCGGAGGTTGCTGCTCCTCTACCAAAAACCCTCCTGGGGTCTCATTTCACTTGGACTCATTTCACATGTTGGACGCAGTCCTAAGTCCTTTGGCTCTGCTCCCTCTCTGTCCTACCTCTTACCACACCACTGGCTCACTCCGCTCCAAATCCACTGTCCTGACCTCTCACTGAAACACTGAAACACTTTTCCCTCCAGATAGCTGTGTGGCTCACTCTCACAGCGCTGTGCTCAAACATCACTTTCTTCTGAAAGTGTTCCCTCACCACCCTTTGTAAAGTACAACACCCCTCCCTGAAATGCCACATCCTCCTTACTCTTATTTTTTCTCTCTAGCCCTTATCACTATCTGACATATCATATATATATATATATATGACACCATACATATTTTTTCTTGCTTATTTGCTCATTGTCTCTCTCTCCCCTGTCCCAGAGTCTAGAAGAGTGCCTAGCAAAAAGCAGGTGCTCAGTAGATAATTGATTGGATAAATACCTCCCCACCAGTCTGACAGATGAAGAACAGAGGTTTTCACAGGGGAAATGACACACTCAAGGTCACAGGGAGCGGGGAAGGCCAGTGCTCTGTCCACTGCCCTGCTGACGGCCTAAGACCACGGCAGAAGAAAGACAGGCCGGAGGGAGATCAGCACTCAAGAGGCCTAGAGAAGGGACAGGACAACAGGGAGGCCAGGGAAGGCTGGCCTAGAGCTGGGGAAGGAGTCTCAAGGACCCGTGAGGCATGTCTGACTGACCAGCAGTGAGGCTCCCAGGAACCAGGCCTGAATGTTAAAACTAGACATGTGTGCCAGTTCAGCATGCAGACCCTGCTTGGAGGCTCCCATTCTAGCTTTTCCACTTACCACCTGAGTCACGATGGTGGTTTTAAAGCATGTGTGCACATTCTTTGCCTGCCCTCCCATTGAGCAGTAGGTTCTATGTCACCTCCCCTTAAGTCTGGGTCAACCTTAGTGACTGGCTTGTAACCAGTAGAATGCAGAAGTGACATGCGTCACTTTCGAAGCTAGGTCAGAAAGTTTCCGGCAGCTTCTTCCTGGCTCACTTGGGTTGCGCACTCTGGCGGATGCCAGCCTCCACATAAGGACCCTGACTACCCTGAGCCACGCTTGCTGGAGAGGCCACAGTGGGCCCAGCTGAGCCCCCAGCCGACAGCCAGCATCAAGTACCAGGCATCTGAGTGAGTGATCTCGGGTGTCTAACTTTGATGCAGCCCCAACTGACATCTGATGGCAGCTGCATGAGGGACACACAAGCAGGAACTCCTCAGGGGAAGCCCTTCCCAAATGCCTGGCCCAAGAATAAATGGTGGTTGTTTGACACCACTAAGTTTGGGGATAATATTGTATGCCACAATGGAATCGTGACCTTGAGCAAGCAAATGAACTTCTTCCAGGCCTGTCTCTTCAGTTGTAAAATGGGGACAATGCCTCCCAGTGTGAGTGTCATCGTGGAGTGAGTTATAAATGTGGAGTTCTTAGAACGGTGCCCAAACAAAGTACGTGCTCTGCAAGTGTGAGCTCCTACAACTCAGGACCGGACAGCCCCATCTGTCAGAGGCAGACGTCCAGAGCTGGGAGGAATTGGAAAGGTCATCCAACGCCTCCCTCTGCTGGGAGAGAGGGAAACCGAGGCCCAGAAAGTGCAAGGGACTGCCTAAAGCCACATAGCCATGGGGGCAGAGCTGTTATCAACAACAGAGGCCTCCTGACCTAGGCCAGTGCTTTTCCTGCTGTGCTCCAGGTTGCCTGCTCACCTGGCAAGAGAGGCAGGGGGTCCCTGGGGTGAATGCAGACAAAGCTGGTGGTGTCAAGGAAGAGAGGCAGCCAACGGAAACAGACTTGGCCTTTGGCCAGCAATATAGGCAGTGGACTCCTGGTGTGATTTTTCCTTTCTTGGTTAGCTCATGCCTAAAATTCTCCCAGTAGGGTTTGGGCCTGTAAACCTAAATCTTTGATTTCTTGTAAATATATCATTTTCCCATGGGAAATCGAAGTTGTCCACTACTTGCACCTGAGTATGAATAATGTGTTCTAAGAACAAGTTTGATGGTGGGAGATGCTTGAGATGGCGGATGGGGGAAGTGGTTAGTCCGGAACAGGGAACAGTGGGGAATCAGGAACAGACTCGAGGTATGGGCTTCACAGCCCGGGTAGAGGGAGGACGCCAAGGGCCAGACAGCTCAGTAGATTGGAATCGAAGAACTGCCTGCCTTGAGTTTCAGTGCCTATCCTTAGTTTAGCTGTGTGACCTTGGGCAAGCCCCCTCAGGGTTCCCATCAAAAAATGAGTATAATTCACATTCACTTTGCCAAGTCATGGTGGAGATGGGATGTAAATATAATGCCTGGCAGATCCTAGATACTTAATAGACACATTCATTGAGTAATTTGGAGTGCCCACCCAGTCTAGTCATTGTACTCAGCCCTAAACACACAGAGGAATCAGACAGACCTGGTCCCCAAATTCATGGAGTTTACAGTCTGGCAACATTAAACAGATAATTATGCCAATAATTATTTAATTATAACATGATGTAATTGTTTTATTGTAATAATAATTTTTTAAAGATTTTATTTATTTTTCAACAGGGAGAGAGAGAGCGAGAGAGGGAACACAAGCAGGGGGAGTGGGAGAGGGAGAAGCAGGCTTCCTGCTGAGTAGGGAGCCCGATGTGGGCATCGATCCCAGGACCCTGGGATCATGACCTGAGCCGAAGGCAGACGCTTAATGACTGAGCCACCCAGGCGCCCTGTAAAAATAATTTTAACTACAACTGTGATGAGTGTCATGCAAGATACATATTTACGTGCTTTATAGTGCACGTGTGTGCTTGTCTGCCCCTGCAAGTGTGTGAGGGGGTAGGGCGGATCTAATCCAACCTGCAGGAATCTAGGAAGACTTCCCCGGGGAGTGGCGTTTAAGCTGAAAATGGCACCTATTATGTGCCGGGCACTGTTCTTGGCCCTGAGGATGGATACATACATCAGTAAATAAAATAAAGTCACTGCCCTTACATTTGCATGTTAAAATAATCCCTGGGGCTTCTCTGGAAGGAATAGATTGGAGTCAATTCAGAGGGTTGCCTTCCTCCTTCTCTTCAGATAAATTCTAATTTGAACCAAAAGACCACTGACTGTTTCCTCCCCGGGAAAGGCTGGGGAGGCTGAGCAGGAGTGCCCTGTGGAAAGGTGAAGCAAAGGAGGGAGGGGGACACTGGATCCTAAGTCTCTGGGCCTTGGCCGGATGCAACAAAGGACGAGGCTGAGGAGAAACCAGAAGGGCTGACCCTTAGGAAGTTCCAGAGATGACCTGAGCCAGATTAAGAGATGGACTGGACTAGTAAAGACCAGGAAGGAAAAGGAAAGACAGAGGTATTGCCCAGCTTTAGAGCATCAAGAGAAAACACCGCATTTGGATGGAGCACCTCCTGTTCAATAGTTCTCCTCTAAGACAAAGCATTGGGGGAAGTGGCCCCTAAATTTTGCATATTTAGCAAGACCCTGGTGAGCGCCTTTCTCCAGAAAGGGAGAAGTGGCTAGAATATAGCTAAATCTGACAGGGCCCTGTTTGCAGCTTTGTCAGAGAGAGACTCAACCTGTCCGTGTTCTGCCTACCGGGGTGGGGGTGTGCATGTGTGTGCACGCACGTGCGCGTGTGTGTGTGTGCATGTGTAAAACATCTCTGTTTATGTATGCATGTCTTGGAAGAGATGGGCATTTCTGCATATCTGTGTCCTTGTCTGTGAATGACCTTGTCTCTAAACACGTCCTTGCAAGGTGTGTGTTCTTGAGTGAAATGAGTCCAGTGTGGCCTTAAATGCAACATTCATCCTAGTGTATGTGTGTAACTAGGTTGTGTTAGTGTATTTGTATATCATTGTAAGATTCTGTTCTTGTGCATGTGTATCTGCCTCTCTGCATCCTGGTTGGTATGAATTCATCCCTGACTGAGCATGAATGCAGCTTGTCCCTGTAGACTGGTAGCTTGAGAGAGGACTCTTGTATTTCCTTGGCTTACTCCTTGCCTTTAAGTGGCTAATACATGACTAAGCTGAGGGGGATAGAGATATTAAAATCTTTTGTTAACTCCAAGTCCAAATCTTTTGTTAACTCCAAGTCCCTAACCAACTACCTAACCATTATTTTATTCTTCCATCCATCCATCCACCCCTCCATCCAACCACCCACCTATTCATCTCAATTGCACTGACATTTACTAGTTACGTGGTTTTTTCTCTGAGGCAAATTCTAAATTTCTGTGTATCTGTTTTCTCACCTATAAAATGGGGATGATACAAGTATCTACCTGAAAGAGCTGGGAGTGGGTGGGGTGAATTAAGTGAGATATTGCATATAAAACACTTAGCACACTGCAGAGCACATAGTAGGTGCTTATTATATTAACTATAGTAACAGCAGCAGCAGCATCATGAGACCTGGTTGGGCTGCCCCCCAAACAAGGCTTCACCTGTAGCAGCCCCAGGATCAAGATGCTGCTACTTTTCTTGGGTCATCCTCGATCAGCACCTACACACAGACACACACACACACACACACACACACACACACACACACACACTGACCCAAATTGGGCTGGGATGTAAGCAAGAAATAAAATTGTATCATCTGTAGTTGTTGAGATTTCAAAGGTGTTTGTTACAGTGGTTCACCTTCCCTAGCTGACGCCTTCACTACTGGGTATTTGTACTTCAACAGGGAGGAGATTGAAGTTGGGGTAATGGAGCCTTGTCTGGGCCATGGACCATGGGAGTGAAGAAAGCCAGGTTGCCCAGAGAAGCAGGAAAGCGTAAAAGAAGTCTGTGGAAATGAACAGAGCAAATCAAACCGTGGGAATAGGGAGCAGGCAACCTCGATCGATGCCTGGTACTTCAGTTACCAGTTCCATTCCTTCATGAGGTCACCTGAAACCTATATGGTAGGTTGCCTACCCAAATCCCTCCTCCTGCCCCTTCCTCTGTTTTTATTTGAGTAATTCACCCTCCGCTACAAGCCCCACATTCCTCTTGGCCAGTGTTTGGTGTATGCATAGGACCCAGTTCTGACCATGGTGAAGTGAGTGAAATTTGGGGAGCCAGCAGCTACTTGGAAAGGTGCCCTCAATCTTGAAAAACAGACACAAGAGAGAAACACCACTTTTTCCATGGCTGGACATATTCTTATTGCAACCAAGAGGGAAGCTAAATTAGGACAAAACTGCAACAGTGGATGGCAGAACAGGTAAAAAGAACCCAGATCCTTAATGATGTCATTGAGCCACTGAATTAACCAACCTTGGAGCTGCCCTACTTAGTGGGTTGGTGTAATTGTTAGCATATACATCTTATTATTGTTTAATACATTTTGCTTTGGGCTTCTTGGTTTTTGTTTTTGTTTTTCTGTTTTTTGGGGTGTTTTATTTTTTGTCACCAAAAGCATCCCATGGATATACTTATCTGACTCTATTTCCTACCAGTGATTCTTTGACATTCCCCTGCATCTCTTCGATATATTTTATTGGATACCAAGTAAGCCCAGACTCAGCCAGAGCTTCTCCAAGTCACATCTAAATGTTGATTTTCGTGGCAAGTGTCTTTTACTTTTTGTTTAAATGCATTTATTTGAGATGAAAATTTTATAACACTACTATAAATGAAGAACCCAGTATTACTTGTCATAAATAGAAAGTAACCAGATAAGTAAATAGGACAAAACTGAAACAACACTGAGTTATAGGGAGATACCGTAGCCTGCAGAAGGCTTGGGTCTGAAGCCAGCGATCTCTTTGATAACCAGCTGGTTGACAGTCTTAGAGAAGCGATAAGACACGGCAGTGAAGACTTTGTCCGTGAAACGAAGACTGTCTATGTTGGGGGGTGTGACACATGAAGGTCCAACTGTTCTGGTTTCCCTGGGACTGAGGGGCTGTCCAGGATGTTCTCTCAGGGCTAGAACTGAGATGGTTCTGGACATCCTATCCCCAGGGCTTCCTATCCCATTCCTTAGTGTCACACCCTCTTGTTTCAGCTTGTTTTCTGGGTTGCCCTTTTCATGGGCTGACTCCAAGATGATCCTCACCCCCTGGATCTATGCGCATGCACCAGGTACCCAAGAATACCCTTGAGTGTGGGTGCAACCTATGACTTGCTTCTAACCTGTAATAGGAGTCCAAAGTGATGGGATGTCACGCCCATGATTAGATCACATTCGATGGTGACATCCATATTGCTGACATACTCTCTCTCTTGCCCTTCTCTGTTTGCATGCTTGATGAAGCAAGAAGTCATGTCAGGCAGGCCCAAGGGCAACCTCTGGCCAACAGCCCACTAGGAATGAACACCCTCAAACCAAAAGCCCAGAGGAACTGAATGTTGCCAACAACCATGTGAGCTTGAAGGCAGATTCTTCTCTTGTTGATCCTGCAGATGAGACAACAGCCCAGGCCAACACCTAGACTGCATCCTCCCAAGAGACCCTAAAGCAAAAAACCCAGCAGACCGTTGCCCGGACTCCTGACTCACAGAAACTGTGAGCTAATAAACATGTGTGTATGTGTGTGTGTGTGTGTTTAAGCCCTTATGTACATACATGGTAATTTGATACTCAGCAATACATGACTAAGACATTCTTTCCCATCCCACTGCTTCTCCAGGTTCTGCTCATCTGGATCGCTCATTTATGTACCCTTTAGACTTGACGCTTTTATATCTGACCCACAAGGAACCCTTCCCTGTCTCGTTCTGGCTGCATCCAGCTGAGGCTGATAGTGGCTTGAGGTTCCCCGTGGTGAACAGAGCTCCATACTTGGGGGATCTTCACTCCCAGCCTGACAAATAGGACAATGACAAAAGATCAAGGCTGGGAGGTGGTGGAGTCCAGGCCACTGGGCATCTGAAGACTGGCAAGCTGCCTGCAGGAGGTAGGGCTGGGTCAGGGCTGAGACCCTGCACCTTGACCCTCCCTCCTGGCCGAGTCCCTAGCTTGCAGAGTCCCTGTAAGACACCGCCAGACCCTCTATTCTCTAAACTTTCTCCTTGCTCTCCCTGCTTCTAAGCTTCTTGCCCATCTCCTAGTTTCCCATCCTGATAGTTTTGTGCCTCGTTCTCTCTTCTCAACCTAGTTCCTTCCATTTGACAAATCGTCTGGATACGCTGCTCAATTTGCAAATCAAAATAAATGAATTTTATTACAAAAATAATTTTTGCACATTTTAGGAAATTGTGGGAAGAAAATAAGCACAAAGGCAAAATTGAAAATCATCTTCGTCATGCTACCCAGAGACAGACTGTCTAATTTTTGTCTTCATTTTTGAGATTCATTTTAACCTGATGTGTTTTCTCCCTTTTCCCTCCTTGAACGTGTTTCATATAAGTGCTTTTTTAATGGTCTCATACTGTAAGTAGTTTCATGGCCTGTAATCTGTTTTTTTCCACTTAGCTTCCTATCATGAACATTTTCCCACAGCAATAAATATACTTCTATGTCACTCTTTTAAATTACTGAATAACATTTCTTATGATTTAATGTTTTTGATCTTGTGTTAAAATTCAAAGAAATATTCTTCGCAGTTCAGTTGTTGGACACACGCTTAATGGCCTCTCTAGACGTGGAACCACTGGTCAAAAAGATGCATGTTTTGGAAGCTTGTAATAAATATTGACAAATCTCCCCAAACAGTATTGGCCCACTCTTCACTCTCCAGAAGCATATGACATTATTCCCCATTCTCTCGAACTAGCTATTCTCTTTGTGATTCTTTTTGTTGTTTGTCATCACAATCCCATGAGTGCATAGCTCCCACTCCCCACCACCACCGGGCACGCACTCTCACATGTTAGATGTGTAAACATCGACAATCCACCCCCGAAACCTTTGTTTATATGTATGCATGAGTATCCCCAAACAATATATAATACTGCTTTGGGAGGGCATTTATAAAACCTCATGTAAATGCTATTGTGCTATGTATTACATTCTATTGTCCCTTTTTGTTCAATCAATGCGGGTGTTTTGGTTTTTTGTTTTTGTTTTTTACTGAGATCTGTGCTAACTTATGTAACTCAAATTCATTTGTTTTAATGACTCCCTGATTTTTGTCTTCATTTTTGAGGTTCATTTTCAGACTGATGGAACTTGTTGCCATCACGTTGCTGTTATAAACAACGCTGCAATGAACATCTTCATGCCTGTCTCTTTATCTCTGCTAGAGTTTCTAAGCAGAAGTGGGATTGCTGGGTGGCAGGATTAACAGTATCTTTCCAACTCTTTTGACTATGACGTGTTAGAAATACAGTTTTTACATCAGAATCTGGTAAGGCTCCCTCCACGAACACAAGTGAAACAAAAGTTTTGTGAAATAGTGCTTATCCTTATCATAAGAAAAACATTCTGGTGCGTTTTATTCTATTTAACTCAATTTCCTTTTTTAAACATTGATCACAACTTACTAATTTAATTTTATAACCTGTTAATGGCCCATGACTCACAATTTGAAAAATAATGAATTAAAATGTATTCAGTTTCATGAAATACTTTGAAATTACATGTCAGAGTAGTTACACTAATTTACAAGGCAGTAGGTTCTCATCTCCCTATGTCCTAGCCAGCACTTGATTTTTTTTTTTTTTTTGCCAGTCTGATGAATCTAAAGCAGAATGTCACTGTTTTGGTTTTTCTTTCTCTGATTTCTAATAATTTGTTTCTCTTCATATGTTTATTCACTACTTGAGTTCCTGTGGTGGGGCTTTGGCCTTGGTCCTCAATTGAGGACATTTCTGAGTTCCTCAGAAAGTGAGTTTGCCTATTTTTCTCTTGGGTTGCCAAATTTTTTTCTTGCTGATTTACTACTAAGTTTCTTATATAATTGAGATTTTAATTCTTTATCATCTGTTATTGTACAATATGCTGCAAATACCTTTTCCCGGACTGTTAATCATTCATTAACTTTGTGATGTCATTTATTGAACGGAAATCCATCAGTTATTTCCTTTATGGTTTTGTATCTTATTTAAAAAATGCTTCCCTAACTCAGTATCATAAAGATTTGCCTTTCAATTTTTTATAGCTTCTTAGTCCATCTGAAATTTGTCTTTACATGGTATGAGATAAGATGTTATTTTATTTTTTCCATACAGTGGAGTCACTTTCCCAACACCATTAAAATAATCCATCCTTTCCCCACCAATCTGTGTTGCCCCCTCTATCACATACCAAATATCCACATGCATAGGTCTCTTTCCGGATTCCTCTCTTCTGTTCCATTGATCTGTAGTGCTTACACTTCAAAAAATTAAACTTTATACTATGTCATAATATCGGGTAGGGTGAGATCCCCACCTTTGCTTTTTTTTTTTTTTTTGAGACCGCTTGTGTTAGCTACTCATGGAAACTTATTCTTCCATGCACATTTTAGAATTAGTTTATCCAATTTCTCTCCCCCAAATAGGAACTGACACCATGACAATGCTGTGCCTTACCTTTCACAAACATATCTCCATTTATCTAAGAACTAAACCTCTCTTTCAGTGAGCTTTCTCTGACATGCTTGGTTAAGTTAATTTCTACATAATTCAGTTTCTCTCCTTCTTTTGCTCTCTTTTTTAATATTCTCCAATTTAATCGTTGGGAATAGTATCTTCTTTCAGGACAGCCAAGTTTTTTATTTTTATTTTTATTTTTTAAAGATTTGTTTATTTATTTATTTGAGAGAGAGTACATGAGAGGGGGGAGGGTCAGAGGGAGAAGCAGACTCCCCGCTGAGCAGGGAGCCCGATGATGCGGGACTCAATCCCGGGACTCCAGGATCATGACCTGAGCCAAAGACAGTCGCTTAACCAACTGAGCCACCCAGGCACCCCCAGGACAGCCAAGTTTTTTAGACAACTTCCCTTCATGACCCTGTCTCCTGGATCACCTCTTTGGCAAGGAATGACCCCAAAGATCTCAGAAACCCAGGCCCCTACCAGGACCAGGCAGATCCAGGAAAGCAGTCATCAGACGGGCAGTTGCCAAGAGTTCTAATCTGTCAAAGGTGCTGTGCATCTCTGAGGCTCTAAAACAGTCTTGCATATGAAATGAGATGGAAAGAATTATACTGACCTGGATTCCTTTCGAGAGTACCATAGGCTCATTTGAAGGGGATACTTAAACTGCTTGGGTATTGGGGGAGGGAAATGATGATTTGCACTGTTGAACTGCCTTCTAAGGAAGACAGCTCTGCTCAACTGCAGGGCCCTAGTCTCATTAAGCCAGTTATGCAAGTTCAGGGCCAGAGCTGAATTGCTTGTTGCCACAAGGGTTCTTCCTTCCCAGCTCTTTTCTTATGCCTCACCCAACCTCCCTTCTAAGCAAATGCTTAGAACATGCATTTAAAGGGAAAAAGAGACACTGGATTATTAGCTGCTCTGGGCACTATGCATCTCAGGCTGGCAAAGTAGGGGATAGTGCAAGAGCAAGGGGGTCCTGGCAAGAATGAAGCAGAAGCCTGAACCTAAAGAAACCAGGAAATCAGGTAGACCACCAAGGTATGAACTTGGGAATGAGGACCAAGGCCAAAGCCCCACCACAGGAACTCTGGCTCATACAGGGGTAGAACAGGACTTCTTGAACCAAGTAATAGTCCAATTATTGAAACACCAGCACATGTCCCAAGAGAAAAAAAATAGCTAAAGACCTGACCGGGCAAATCTCCAAATGAAAAAAAATAAAGGGCCAATATAAGAAAAGAAAATGGTCAATCTCACTAGAAAGCAAAACAACAATAAGGGATTCCCCTCTGCCCCGTCTGATTGGCAAGGTTTTTTTTTTTCTTTTTCCTTCTCTTTGTTCTTGCTTGCTTGCTCCCTCTCTTCTTTATGACGATACTGATTGTTGAGAGACAGTGGTGGAAGGGCGCTCACGCACAGCTGATAGTTCTGTGAATTGGCACAGCTTATCTGGAGGGCAATTTGGCAGACTGTATTAAAAACCCTAAAGACAAGCACTCTTTGATCCAGCAATTCTACTTCTAGGAATTTTTCCTAAGGAAATAATTAGAAGTGAACACAAAGATGAATAATAGCAGCTTAACATTTACTGGGTGTTCACTCTGTGCCAGGCAATATGCTAAGCTCTTTACACTTACCTCAATTAGGCCCCACAGCCACATCCAATGGGATGGGTATTGCCATTTGCGGGTGGGGAACCTGAGGCTCAACAGGGGTTGTAAATTGCACAAATTCAAGCCTGTCAAGCAAGTGATAGGCTGGGGCTCCAACCCCAATCTCTTTAACTCCCAAACCCATGCTCTGAACCACCTTACTATCGTACCCTCCAAAAAGCTGTATAAAAATGATATTCCACATAGTACTGTTTAGAAGAGCAAAAATTCAGAAATAAACTTAATTGTGCAAAAACTGAAGGATAATTAAATAAATCATATATAATCGTATGATAAAATACATAATCATTAAGAAGAAGTTTTGAAAAAATTATGTCAGGAAAATATTCACGATATACTAACCAAAAAATATGTAAAATAGCTAGGTCCCATTTTAACTTTTAAAATGCATATATGCAGCGGCGCCTGGGTGGCTCAGTCGTTGAGTGTCTGCCTTCGGCTCGGGTCATGATCCCAGGGTCCTGGGATCAAGCCCTGCATCGGGCTCCCTGCTCAGCGGGAAGCCTGCTTCTCCCTCTCCCACTCCCCCTGCTTGTGTTCCCTCTCTCACTGTGTCTCTCTCTGTGTCAAATAAATAAATAAAATCTTTTTTTAAAAAATGCATATATGCCATTTTTATGAAGTTCAAAAGTAGGAAAGACTAGAGTGTGGTGATCAAGATTGTGGGGGGTTGTCAATTGGGAGGCCTGCGAGAGTGCTGGAAATGTTCTAGATCTTGATTTGGGTTGCAGGTCACATTGGTCTGTGCATATATAAAAATCAATCCAGTCGTATAATTAAAATCTGTGTGCTTTAGGGGCACCTGGGTGGCTCAGTCATTAAGCGGCTGCCTTCAGTTCAGGTCATGATCCCGGGGTCCTGGGATCCAGCCCCGCATCGGATCCCTGCTCAGCAGGGAGTCTGCTTCTCCCTCTCCCACTCCCCCTGCTTGTGTTCCCTCTCTCGCTGTGTCCCTCTCTGTCAAATAAATAAAATCTTTTAAAAAAATTCTGTGTGCTTTATATAAGTTTATATAAGCCATGTTCCACTAAAAAAGAAAAAAATACGTAAATGAATAGAAAAAGTCCTAAAGGAAAGCAACAGAAGAATGTTAGTAGTGATTGTTGCTAAATGTAATTTTCATTTTATTCTTTATACTATTCTCTACAGTTGACCCTTGAACAACACGGGTTTGAACTGCACGGGTCCACTTATACACAGATTTTTTTTCAATAAATACAGTCTAGTACTGTAAATATATTTTCTCTCTTTTATGATTTTCTTAACACTTTCTTTTCTCTAGTTCATTTTATTGTAAGAATACAGTATATAATACATATAACATACAAAATATGTGTTAATTAACCATTTATGTTACCAACAAGGCTTCTGGTCAACAGTAGGCTCTTCGTAGTTAAGTTTTGGGAGAGTCCAAAGTTATATGTGATTTTCAACTGCTCAGGGGTCATCAATGTCCAAGAGCCAATGGGTACTTTCTTTCCTTTCTTTTTTTTTTAATTTTATTTATTTATTTTGAGAGATCGAGAGAGAGCACGCGAGCAGGAGAGGAGGCAGAGACAGAGGGAGAGAGAATTCTAGCAGACTCCATGCTGAGCGCAGAGCTCAAGGCAGGGCTCCGTCTCACGACCCTGAGATCACGATCTGAACCGAAATCAAGAGTTGGACACCCAACCAACTGAGCCACTCAGGCGCCCCCTTTCCTTTCTTTTTTTTACAATGTCTATATTAGTTTTGTAGTTAGAAAAAAAATAATGTCAAGTTCGTCATTGGAGGGGATGTGGGGAGGAGAGCACACACTTGAGAGCCAGTTATGGTCCAGACCTGGCACTCTGGGGGTGAACTGGAGTCTGGTCTTGCAGGCAGGACACCACGGTTCCGAGGACAGAGAGAATGAAGGAGAGAAGCCTGGTGCCCGGCCCTGCTTGATAGGTAAAGCTGAGAGAGAGGCTCTGGAAGAGCCTGGGATGGACTCGAAGTAACACCCTGAAGACAAATCACTGCAACTTTAAAAGCCTGCCGGGGTGGATGCTGCACAGAGCCGTCCCAGTCACAGCAACAGCTCCTGGCTCCTCAGCTCCTCATTCTGTTGCCAGTCAGACCCGTGTTGCTCCCTGGCGATGACATCAGACCTCCGGGGAGCACACTGGCTGTCAATCAGAAGGCTTTCCTGGCAGCAGGAAGCTGTCTCTGCCTCCTCTCTTAAAGGGACAGCTTCTGCCTGGATAAGGGAGCTGGGTTTGGGCCCCCTTGCCTCTCTCTTTCCATTTAGAGTCTGATTCCAGGGCAGTGGAGAAATGAGACCGGGTACAAGGCAGGTTCTCATGGCTGCTTCCTAAGCCTCAGCTCATCCCTGACAATGAAATCCTGCCAACCAAGAAGTGGATCAGAATATAGAATTTAAGTATAAAGAAGCTTTGTTATATAAGATTACCTGTAAATATTAAATATGCTTAAATATAGAACAAGAAGAAAATAGCTGGGCGAATTAGTTCTCCCTCCCTTGCTAAGAAATACCAATTTTATTAGGTCCATCAAATGTGTTTAGTAAAAACAAAACAAAAGAAACAAACAAACAAAAAAAAAAAAACCCACATTTCCTAGCCTCTTATGCAGCCAGGGGTGACATATAATGCAGTTATGGCCAATGAGATATAGACTAGGAATTTGTGGAAGATGTCTTCCTTTTTTTTTTAAAGATTTTATTTATTCATTTGAGAAAGAGATACAGAGAGAGAGACAGAGAGAGCATGAGCAGGGAGAGAGGCAGAGGGAGAGGGAGAAGCAGGTTCCCTGCTGAGCTGGGAGCCCGATGTGGGGCTTGATCCCAGGACCCTGGGATCATGACCTGAGCCGAAGGCAGACGCTTAACCATCTGAGCCACCCAGGCGCCCCGAAAGTTTTCTTGATAGAATCATTTTCTTCTTCTTTTAGTGAAATAAGGACATAGTGGCTGGGGCTGCAGCAGCTATTTTGTAATCATGAGGAAAACCCCAGGAAACTTGCAGAGACCCCAGTCCTGACATCCTTCAGGCCCTGAACCAGAGGCAGCAACTGTCTAACTCTTCACTACTTGTTTGTTTAAGCTACTGTTTGGTTTTTCTGTAACCCATGACTAAAAGTGATCTTTAACTGTTTCCACCCAACAGTGTAAACATAATAATATAGCTAATACAAAATGGGAAGTTTGGGGAGAAGAGATGAGAAAAAGCATAACAGTGCTAATGTTTCACAGGTAGTCACCACCTGAAATTGAAATATTTAGCTAAAAACAATGATAACTGCAACCTCCTGATGTTTTCTGGAGGGATCTTTGATGAGCTAATACTGCTTTCGATGGAAAAAGAGGATCTAAAGTTCAGATAGTCTTTCACCTTTACTTTCATTTACAAAAATTCTGTTAAATCCCAGTCAAATAAATGATGCAAATGATGAAAGATATTTGAAATGTCTTTCAAAATTGAAGAAGAGTATTATAATATGAAACAATTTTGATAAAATTATTTCTGATTATCTGTGTACATGCATCGAAAAATGCTTGGCATGACGTTCATTTAATTTGAATTATGCAAATTTCAGGCTTTTTAGGTTGTTTCTGTTTTTAGACTTTTAAATTTGAAATGATTGTAGATTTGCAGAAGAGTTGCAAAGACAGTGCAGAAAGTCCCATCTCATTTATTCTTCACTCGACTTGCTCTAACATTAACATCCTTACAGAAGCATGGTGCATTTATCAAAATGAAATTAACTTGGTGATAGGTGTGATGTGATTAACTATACTACAGACTTCATTGGGATTGTCCAATTTTTCCACTGATGTCCTTTTTCTGTTCCAGTTTCTGAACCAGGATACCATTTGCATTCAGATGTCATGCCTCCTCAGGCTCCTCTGGCCTCTGACAGTTTCTCCATCTTTCTTTGTCTTTCATAGTCTTGACACTTTCAAAGAGGAGTGGTCAGATATTTTGTAGAATATCCTCAATTTTGGCAAACCTCATGTTTTCTCATGATTAGACCGAGGTTGTAGGTTTGTGGGGGAGTGATGTACTCTTCTTACCACATCACAGCAGGGGCACATAATATCAACATGACTTACCATTCATGATGTTGACCTTGATCACTTGACTTTCTCACTTTTTTTTTTTTGTACTTTTCCATATTGCTTTACCTGCTATAATAAGGATGCGAAACCAGTGAGTCTGGAAGTACTTCATAAACCGAAGAACTCCAAAAATGTGAGGGTTAAATTTTTTATTTGAAAGAGAGAATTGATGTCCAAGCCTTGGTGGGAAGAGGGAATTGGAGATAAGTATAGTTACATCATCAATGTTTAATTGGTCTGGAGGCTAGCCAGGGTGGCAGGGAAAGATAGAGATGACTTTGGAATTTATGTAACTGCTAGCAGAACAGATTATTAGGGCCTCATCCAGATATTTTTAATATGATATATTTCCCTTTCCCTTGTATGATATATTTCCCTATCCCTGGGTAAAAGTGGAGGCCACTCCACTAGCCTAGTCGGAAATGACCTAAGAGAGGAGAGCTGATTCTGCGGGGAAAGCGAGTGGATGTGGTAACTCACACTGACTAAGCCCCATCTCTGGTCCAGGTGCTTCACCTTATTCATTTCATCCTCACAATGCTGCTAGTTAAGCATGATGATCATCTCTACATCATAAATGGGCAAATTCAGATTCAGAGAAGTGAAGCGACTTGCCCAAAGCCACACACTGCCAGTTAACCATCAAATATCTCCCAGGCAATGTATTGGGTGGGTACAGGAAAGCTGCTGTTTGAATCGAGATCTCCCAGATACCAAAACTTCACTCTCTCTCTTCCACTTCGCACCACCTGCTGCCGGGGAAGAACTGTGATCAAGTCCAGGAATTCCAATCATGGGGAAAGATGGTGAGCTATGGAGACTATCTACTATCCATCAGATTTTTCATCTTCTTCAAAATCTCTCTGTCTCCTTACTGATCAGAGTCACCTCACATGAATTCTGGGTTCAGGACCCCACTACCCTTTGGATGCCTTGGACAGCTATCCTCTGCAATCGGATGGGACCGAAGGCCCAGGGTAACTGGGACAGCCTTTCCCTAGGATGCATCCAGCCAGGATGCAAAGAGAAACAAAGGGGAGAGGGGAAAAGGGAAAGAAAGGGGCAGAGTGGGTTGGGGGGGGGAAGAGAGAGAATGAATTGATTGCTTGGTTTGGGATTCCAGACTCTTCTTCCAGTCTGCCCTAAAACCAGCCCTAGTTTTGTCCCTCCTAAGGATAGATTTGAGCCAAGGAAGAATCCTTTTTTATTGAAGCTGATTCAAGTTTAGTTTTTGTAACTTGAAACCAAAGTGTCCTGATGAGTACATTTGACTTACTCTGGTTTCTGTTCACTCTTAGTATCACTGTGCCTGTGTGGCTTTTGCCTGTCTGGGCCCCCAGATCTGTTTCATGAGTGGCTATGGCTACAGGCTCTGGAGTCAGAGAGACTGGGGGTCAAATCCCAGTTCTTGCACCAAAAAGCTATATGGCCTTAGACAAGGACGTTACCTCCCTGAGCTTGTTCAATCTGATAAAATGGAGTGATAGTATTCCTGCAAGGGGTGTTATAAGACTTACACAAGATAATGTATACAAAGTGCTTAGCACAACACAAATTTAGCTTAGCATTCAATAAATGGCAGCTGTGATTATTAGCATTATTCAATTCTCCTTGCCAACTGGTCACAACTTGTTGATTTCCCAATTCCATGAGACACCTGCAGACCTAAGCCATTTTTTCTCACCACATAATTCATATGCCACTGGAAGCCTATGGGTAAGTCCCCCCAGGGGTAGGAGTCTACCTCTGCCCCTTAAGTTACAACTCAGAGCTGGCATTCCAACAAAGATTTGGAATTGTATGGCCAACCTGTGTCCGGTGCTATGTCAGTAAATATTTCACAGCTAGCGCTCCAAAATAAACGTTAACAAAAAATGTTTTTGCTAATTTCCATAGTGTAAATACTCCTTCCATGTCTGATTCCAAGCTATCAGTGCAATGTCATTCAACACAGAGTTGGGAAGAATGTGTGCAGTTGACCCTCATGAGCTAGAGCTGGCCAGCTCCAGCACACCAGTGTCTATGCGAGGTGGAATTTCTCCCAAGAAGGGGGTATGGGCAGGGAAAGTATTCCAAAAGCTGTCTCCTAGAACCGTGATTAAAGTGGTGGTAGTGTGTCTTAGCCTGGGTTCTCTGGAAGCAAGGTCTGAAATGGGGCTCTTGTTCGAGTGATTTATTGAGGGATCGCTCAGGTGAAGCCTTTGAGGGGCGAAGGGAAGCAGAATAGGACAAGGGAGAAAGATAGGCCAAAAAATGTGGGTTCAGCTGAAGTCTTGCCTCGGTCTAATTTCAAAGAGAACTCGAGGAGCATGAACACTGCCATGGAGTTATCCCAGCCCGCGGCAAGGGGGCGGGGGACTCACACGTCCAGTTAGTCAAGTCGTTGGGTGGTGGCTCCCTTCAGGGGCACAACTTTCCAGGCCTTTCCTGGCAAGGGAGTTCCATTGGCTGAGGGGTAGTCTCAGAAGGGAGTAGCCGTGACCTGTGAGGAACCAACCCTCACAGCAGCTGGGAGATGAGTGCACCAGCCCGGTAAAGGGCGTCTAGGTGGGGTGTCATCTACTATGGAGTGATAAACAGGCTGATAATTTTTACAGTGAAGATGACGGAGATGGAAATATCAGAAGTGGTAGCTGTGGTCGGCAGGCTGCTGCTGCTGGCAACACTAGGCTTGGTTGGGTTGGTGGTGATGGCATTGATGGTACTCGGTGGCATGGTGGTGATGGCGGTAATGATGGTCGTATAACAGTAATGGTAGGGGCGCCTGGGTGCTTAGTCGGTTGGGCGTCTGACTCTTGGTTTTGGCTCAGGTCGCAATCTCGGGGTCATGAGATCAAGCCCTGCTTCTCTCTCTCTCTCTGCCCCTCCCTCCCCCTGCTCGCTCTTGTTCTTTCTCTCTCTCTCAAATAAATAAATAAATATTAAAAAAAAAAAACAGTAATGGTAAATGGTGGTGTTGATGGTAACTGGTGGCTTGATGGGGATAGTGCTGGTGGTGGTGGTGGCGGTAACTGGAGGCATGCTGATGGCCGAGCTCCTGTGGGTGACGATGAATACGGCAAAGGTGCTGGTTATTGGGAGGGACCAAGGATACCAAAATCCCTATTTCTTCAAAGATTGTCTCTTTCTTTTATGCTTTGTATTTCTACAGCAGCCCTGGGGAACAAAACTACTCAGAATTTCATCTTGTCGAGACCAGTGAATGAAAACATGACTGAGAAAGTTGAAATGCATTCATTTCACCAGTGATGTCCTGCTGTGTGTGTGTTTTGTTTTGTTTTGTTTTTTTGACAACACACACATTCTCCAGGGCTGTGATTTATTCCGTTTGCCACTCTATGTCTTGGTTCACTGTGAAATGTAGGGGCGTGGTGACTGCAGACTTCTTCACCCATCAAACCTATCAGCAGAGTTTAACACACCAACATTATACCAGGACATCCTGGAGATTGCTAGAATGAATCCATCCTGCACTCAACGTGGGATGGTTGTTTTCAGCCAAAGAGCCTCGCTTGTAAGGACAAGGGCAGAGTGACTGATATGAGTAAGCAGGTCAGCGTGCTGGTGGGGAGTGTGTCAGGGGAAGAGTCTGCAGAGTGGACGTCCTTTTATCTACCTCGGCGTCTGCCTGGATTTCTCTTCCTTCTCCTCCCTCCCTGGAGGGAGGCAGTGAGGCAGGAGGGGGTGCTCACTTTCCACTCCAAGCACCTATCACGTTATAGCTTCAATAAAGTGGCTCCCTACATGAGAGGTATTCTGGGACAAATGTAGAATTCATTCACTCATTCAGTAAATATGTTTTTAGCCTCAGCTACAAGCCAGACACTAAGCTAGGTGCTGGGGATAGAGTATTTGGAAGGGGATGGGGGACAAAAGTCCTCAACCATAAGAGCTTATGTTCTAGTAGTTTAAATATGTCTCATTCTTATCACACACAGAAGAGGAAATTGAGGCTTTGGTTTGACCAAAGTTCAGAGCTCAGATTTGAACTAAGGTCAGCCAACTCCCAAAACCCATCCCCCTTGACCAATTCTATATTAACCTGCAATGAACTTTTTTTTTTTTTTTTTGGTTTTGCACCCAACATCTTCTTGCCGTTCTTCTGGTACTTGAAACCTCAGGTTGCTTCCAGAAAACCACTCTTTCCGACACCATCTAGAAAGGTCAGTCAAGGCACCCTGCCCTCCTTAACTGTGGAGTGGGCTCATGACTCAAGCTATATCATCCCAATGCTGGTTTCTGCTATCCAGACTGCCTGGAACTATGGTTCCCTTTGTGTTCAAGTTGGTTCTCCAGCTTTGCCTGAAATTCTGTGAGCCATCGAATATTCTTTCCCCAAACTATTTTTTTCTCCAGCTCAACAGAATCCTTTTCTGTTGCATGCAATCAAATAATCAGACTGACATGTGGTCACTTCACCCTCTGAGCCTCAGTTTGGACCTCGGGCAAGTTTTGTGATCTGCTAACTAGGAGGCATAATATCCATCTTGCAGGAAGCAGAAGGGAAGCTCTTGTCAACATCCCTGTTTTCTAGCACCTTCTTCAGACTCTAACCTCCTGGGAAAAGCTTCCCCATTCTTTGCTGGGGCTGCCAGACATGCAGATGCTGCATACTCAGCAGAAGTAGTGAAGGAGCCTGAGCTATATTTGAGCTTCCCTGAGAATACACAGACACAGCCTCTTGTGCTCTGGCTGGCCAAGGAGAGTGTAATTAACAGACTCTTCTTCAGAGCATCGACTGAACAGGTGATAGCTCAGCAAGTTCAGAATCACAGCCATGGCCAATTTCTCCTCCCCCAGGTCTATTTTTGAGTCACCACAGGTGCTTACGAAGGCCACATGTCAAGACTACAGGGCAGAGGAGAGACTTTTCTTAGAGAACCTGTCAGTTAGGATTGCATGAAGTTGACAGAACAGAAATCTGGCCAAATAAAGCTTTCTTTTTCTCATGTAGCAAGGAGCCTGGAGGTAGGCAATCCAGGCTTGTATGGAGGACTTATTACAAAGAGATCACTAAGGACTGAAGCTTCTTCTGTCTTCCTGCTCTGCTATCCTTAGCAAGTGGCTCTCACCCTCATAGTCACAAGATGGCTGCTATACTTCCAGAAACCTCACCTACATTCCAGGCAGGAATGAGAACAAAGGCAATGAGGAAAAAGCTTGTCCCTGCTGACTTCCCCCACCCCTTAGTATGAAAAAGATGATAGATTCCCAAGAAGTCCCAGCCAAAGGTCCACTTACATCTCATTGGTCAGAACCGGGTCAGAGGACCACCCTTAGCTGCAAGGGAGTACAGGCAGGTATTTTTTTTTTTTTTAACTGGGTGCATTTTATTCAAACAAAATTAGGATTCTGTTACTAAGTAAAAAGGGGAGAACAGACATTGTTCAGCAACTAGGAGTGTCCGTCACAGAATGTGAGGCGGAGAATGGATGTTTGTGAGGGAAGTCTCTGAGGGTCTGAGTCAGAAACACAAGAGATGGACCAGGTTCTGGAGCCTCTGAGTGTCAAGATAGAGAGCCATCATCCTCACTGTGACATACAGAGAAAACCAGGCACCACAGAAATATGTTCTGTAAAGACATGTTCCGAAACACGTGAAAGGTAGAGGGGCTTATCAGAAAGAGCCAAACGTCCCGATTTTAAATCTCAGTGCTGCCGGGTACCAACTCTGTGACCTGGGGCAAGTCACTTAACCTCTCTGGGCCTCTCCGTTTTCTCAACTATAAAATGGGGAGGATAATTTGCGCAGTTTTTGTGTGGCTCAAGCAAGACCCCACGTATAAATTGTACATTGTAGGCATCTGACAAATGCGAGTTATTATTGGTCTAACTCCCTCATTTTCTAAATGGTGAAAGTGAACCCTAGAGAGGGGAAGCAAGATGACCTAAGTCACACAGCCAGAGGCAGAGCTGGGACCAGGGCCAGCTTTCCGACATCCGACCTGGGCTCTGTTCCATTTCACCACCACTCTCCCTGTTAAAGAAAACTACTAACTTTCACCAAAGTTTGGAATTAGGCCCGAGTAGTGGAACAAAGTAGCGGGTTCAGAATTCTTTTTTTTTTTTTTTTTAACTGAACAAAGTGCTTTCAGACGCTTCAGATGCCCAAAGTCCAGCAGAAAAGGAAAAGACATCCTGATATACCGCCTCTGGTGAATTCTAGTCTTCATTATTTTTATCGTGATTCGTGATTCGTATGCACTGAGCACACTAACCACGTGTGACGTAAAGTGGGAGTCCACCCCCAACGGCCAGAGCTGACACTGACCGGGCACTGTGTTAGCTTTCTATCGCTGCTGTAACAAATGAACACAAACCCACATGTAGTTAATCACTGAAGTCTCTGTTCCTTCTGCTCCTGTCCCACTGTGTTTTGACAGAGATTTCCTCGAACACCAGGAACTAAAAACAGAAGAAACAAGACACACCGCTCAGAACTGGTGGTTGCCAGAGAGGATGGGGTGGGGGATGGGCACAATGGGTGAAGGGGGTTGGAGGTACAGCCTTCCAGTTACGGAATGCGTAAGTCACAGGGATGAAAGGCACAGTAGAGGGAATATTGTCAAGGGTAATGTCGTAGTGTATGGGGACAGATGGTGGCTACCCTTGTGAGCACAGGCTCAATCACTATGTTGTACACCTGAAACTAATATCACATTGTGTGTCCACTATACTTCAATTACACACACACGCACACACCCTGCTCAGTATGTACAGACTGGCCCTGTGCTGGGGTGCTCCTCGTTCACAACTCTGCCCCAGATGGCACCCCTGTTCGCACTGAGCCATTTTTTTTTTTTAAAGATTTTATTTATTTATTTGACAGAGAGAGACACAGCGAGAGAGGGAACACAAGCAGGGGGAGCGGGAGAGGGAGAAGAAGGCTTCCCGCGGAGCAGGGAGCCCGATGCAGGGCTCCATCCTAGGACCCTGAGATCATGACCTGAGCTGAAGGCAGACGCTTAACGACTGAGCCACCCAGGGGCCCCTGCACTGAGCTGTTTTTAAGTTGCTTTTTTCTTCATTCAGCATTCACTTGGTTGCTCTAAACCTTGACGGTTTTCCAGAGTTTTCTGACAAAGTTAGTTCTGATGGTTTTCTGCTTATTCTTTCAATGTTTTTCTGGAGGAGCTCAGAGCGCCTTGTCTTAGCAGTGGCTTGGACTGCTCCCACAGAAACATCATAGACTGGGTGACTTCTAAAGAACAGGACTTTCTTTCTTCCAGTCCTGGGGGCTGGAAGTCCAAGGTCAAGGTGACAGCACAGTCAGGTTCCGGTGAGGGCCCACTCCTAGGCAGCAGACAGCAGGCTTCCCATCCTGTCTTCACAGGGCAGAGAGCAGGAAGAGGAAGCACCTCTCCCGTGACTCTCATAAGGGCACTAATCCCATTAAAGGGCTCCACCCTCATGACCTCATCTCATCCTCCCAAAGGCTCCACCTCCTAATACCATCACTGGTAGGGGATGGGTAAGGTTTCAACACTCAAGTTTTGGGAAGACACGAACATTCAGTTCATAACATGCCTACTCTGCCATTTCTTTTTAAAAGATTTGATTATTTGAGAGAGAGCAAGAGAGAGAGAAAGCACGGGCGGGGGGTAAAGGGACAAGCAGACTCCCCACTGAGCAGGGAGCCCAACATGGGGCTTGATCCCAGGACCCTGAGATCATGACCTGAGCTGAAGGCAGATGCTTAACCGACTGAGCCACCCAGGTGCCCCGCCATTTTGTTTTTTAAAGGCTTCCCTGCTGACTCTAATGTGTAGCCAAGGTTGACATCCACTACTCTGGGATCCTTGGCATCACTACTTTCAACAAGCTCCTCCGCTGATCCTGGTGTAGCCCATCCAAGCTTTGGGATCCTGAAGATTAAATAAACTCTGGGACTGACCTCAGGAAGTCCATTTTCTCCCCCTTCCTCTAGTTCCTGGGAGCCAGACAGGATGAAGAGGTCAGACTTTGTGTGCATGGCCTTCCATCTGCCCACTGCAGCACGTGGTGCCCATGCAGATATCCCAGAGTGAGTTGTTGCATTTGGGGTTAGTGCAAAGAATTGTTCCCATTTGCTTCCCAAAGGAATCAGAAGGGAAATAAAGAAAGGAACCCAGGATGTGCCAGATTCCTGCCTCCAAGTGTAACAGTTCAACCGAAGCTTGTCAGCACATCTCTGTTGGGACTTGGCATATGGGTCACCTCCACCCGAGCTAGAATCCCCCGGAAATCACTAAGATTTCAGGTCACAAGCTTTCAGGCTTTCGAGCTTTCAATGCAGCCGAGAGGACGAAGATCTCTCAGTCCAGCTGAACTCCAGGGTGTGCCCCCTCACAGACATGAGGTCCTTGAAGAGTAAGTCATTCCGGGATGACCAAGAGATTTCCTCCTCTCTCACCACGTATGATCACGGACAAGGCTTCCATGACCTCAGTCTCCATTTCCTTGCGTGGATGGTGAAAATAATTACCTATCTCACTTGTTATTGCTGGAGAAGATAAAGGCAGGGGAAGAAACACAGTCATAATAAATGTGTAGTAAAGAATAAAATAATGATAAATGTGTACTTTAACCCTGTTTTTGTTAAAAAATTATGTATGTCTCTTTATACATATTTTGATCTTTATATGTTTGTGTGGGTGTATAGGTATATTTACGTGTGTATGTACACAGTGCTGCCTAGAACAATGTTCGCCGAATAGGTAGTGGGATTGGAGGTGATTTTTGTTGTCCTCTTTGTAATTTTCTAACTTGCTTATGATGTGCATGTACCTATTCTTACAAAAGAATACTGAGCTTTTGGGTCAAGAGAGCTGATTAAATCCTTCTATTCATCTCTCCTCCCTCCAAATATCCCATTGAAATAACAAAATGAGCCTTAAAGGACTAATGAAAGCTATCAAAATAATAGTAATAATTACTCTTAGAACTATGAGGTTTAAAATCTGGCCCATAGTGCTTGATGATTATTGTCTCCAACCCCCATCCACTTACAGCCCTAAAAAGAACATTAATGGGGGGGATTCTTAACCCTTCTTATGCCCCGGACCCCCTGCAGTCTGGTGAAGCCTGTGGACCTTTTCTTACCATCATATTTTTAAATGAATAAGCGTCTGTGCATGAGATTACAAAGGAAATCATTTATATCAAAAGGCAGTTATCAAAATATTTTAAAAAACAAATCTCTCATATAGTAACATATGTGCTTCTGTATTAGAAGATTTAGCAGTGTGTCTAATAACCACCATCATTTCAAAGTCGTGATGAGCATAAGTGGTATTTTGAAATGACTTCAACAGTAGCATTATGATAGAAAAATATCTGGTTTCTATGGGTGATGAAGTCACTGGAAGTGCTAATACTACCACAGTTTGTTGCTTATGTATGTAAGTGAAGAAAATGCTGTATTGAAATTGAGCTTTGTGAAAATAAAGACCGTGTTTCTCCTCCAGCATCATAGACCTCCAAATTTAATAGAATATGTGTTCCCAGAGATCTTTGCTTAGATCTGTTCATCTGTCTATTTGATCTCTTTCTCATTTACATTTTTCCTCAAATGTACGAGGGTCCTTGGCTGTCTGCTCATATGGGAACATGGGACCCAGACTAAAGTTTATTGGACACCATGTGATTGGCAGGAGGTCTTATTCACTGCCAGCTTCGGTAAGACTATTAGGAAGCCCCCAACATATCTTTCGGTTCTTCCTCCTGAGCTGGTCAAATTCCCCAGAGACGGTTCTTCTAGTTTCTTTTCCGGAGCCCATAATTCTCCCTGCCAGCGTTCTGGAATCTAGGTCAGGAAAGAAGCCTCTAAGGAGAAGTTTGGGTGGGGCACGTCAGCTTCCAAAGATGAACTGTCGCTTAATCCCTCTGCTTTCAGGATGATGCCCCATCGTCCACCACACGTGGTGTTTCCCGACCCAGATGCCCTCTTGTCACAGCCCACTGCCATGCCATCCAAGACAGCCGCTTCTGCCACGTGCCGCTAGTTAGATTTAAATTCATTAAAATAAATGAAAGAAACGTTCAGGTCCTTAGTTGCACTAGCCACCTTTCACGGGCTCAGTAGCCCCACGGAGCCAGTGGCCAGCTACTGTATTGGACAGTGCTTGACATCTCTGTCGTTGCAGAAAGTTCCATTGAACGGTGCTGCTCTAGAGCCAGGGTGGGCATTTTTTTTTCCCCCTGTTAAGGGCCAGATAGTAAATATTTTTGGCTTTGCACGCCATATGGTCTCCTTCGCACCTACTTAACTATGTCATTGTAGCCTGAGAGCAGCCGTAGACAATACATGGAACATACATTGGAACGCATGGCCACGTTCCCACCAAACTTTATTTATGAGCACTGAAATCTGACTTTCATAGCATTTCCACGTGTCACCAAATGTTATTCTTGTTTTGATTTTTTTTTCCTAACCATTTGCAAAGATAAAACTATTCTTAGTACGGGCTGTACCTCACCAGGCAGCAGGCTAGATTTGGCTTATGGACCATAGCTTGCTGACCTCTGTGTATTGCCTTAAAAAAAAAAAAATCCCTGTAACAGTTATTTTAGTTATTTTGGTAGGTTCAAGGAGAAAGCAGTAGCTAAGGTGTATAGTCCTTTTTACCTAGAAGTCTCATTACCATTCAGGGCCTGTCTTCTCCCAGCATCTTAGGACCTATCGGCACAGAACCCTAGTTCTCTCACTCTGATGTTCACCTGTCTGTTTGGTCTCATATCATTCACTATTCTCCACCTAGTGTCCGGCATAATGTTGGACATGCGGTGGGCTCTTCATCAGTAGAGCTGAATGATCAAATGCTCACCAAGCTCACCTTCTTTGTATAATTTGTATAATTTGGCATTTCACTGCCTTCACAAAAGAATGTGCTGGTCGTGCTGATGAGAATATTCCAGTCTGCTCCGCAATTATATTTCCCGTTATCAGTGAATACACTGACGTTCTGATTTTCCACATCAGTCCCGTGAGCTTGGTAAATGTAATCCCACCTCGGAGAGAAGACATCAGCTTCTAAGCCCGTGTAGAATCAAACAAATCTTGGTTACAGAAGCGTAAGTCTCAATTGAATTTGGTAAGAAGACTTGTAAAGAGAGGGGAAATAATCTGACAGACATAAGTACTGGGAGGTTTTACATGCAGGGCTGAAAAATGCCTTCTCAACAAGATAAGGGAGAGAAGGTTGCAGAATGTTAACACTGCCAAGGCCGTAAGAGGACAATATGCCCAGGGCATTGTTGGAAACCAATTGGATGGGGCAACAGCCACAGGTTAGATAAAACCTTACGTATCCCAGACTCCTAGAAGATAACAGGAGAAAAACTTAAGTCTGGTGATGCCTTTTTAGATATAACACCAAAGCCACGATCCACAAAAAAAATCATTGATTATTAGCTGGATTTCATTAAAATTTTTTTTTAAAGATTTTATTTATTTATTTGACAGAGATAGAGAGAGAGCACAAGTAGGCAGAGAGGCAGGCAGTGGGAGAGGGAGAAGCAGGCTCTCCACCGAGCAGGGAGCCCGATGCGGGACTCGATCCTGGGACTCCAGGATCATGACCTGAGCCGAAGGCAGTCGCTTAACCAACTGAGCCACCCAGCCACCCGGATTTCATTAAAATTTAACACATCTGCTATGCAAAAGATAATCTGAAGAGAACGCAAAGACAAGCAAGAGGTTGGGAGAAAATACTTGCAAAAGACACATCCGATAAAGGACTGCGATCCAAAATATGAAAAGAACACTTAAAACTGAACAATAAGAAGACAAACAATCCAATTAAAAAATAAGTCAAAGACCCTACCAGACACCTCACCAAAGATGATACATACATGGCAAATAAACATACGCAGCTATGTCCCACATCGTACGTCATTAGGGAAATGCAAAATCAATGCAATGAGACACCACCACACAACCATGAGGCGGGCCAAACTCCACAGAGGATCGACGACCCCAGACGTTGGTGAGGATGTGGAATGACAGCAATTCTAATTCACTGTACAGTGTCTGGAGAAATATCCCCCTTCCTACTGAGTGGCCTTCCACCTCCCAGTCTGCCTGACATCAGATCCCAGAGCCATAAGTTGTCTGGTTAATTGACTGCCTTACCTGTTTTTATGCCAAGTCCACGAGAGGTAAGATAAATATGTGAGAACGATTTGGGGCACAATGGGTCTTACAGACTTAACAAACACATACTAGGCACCTGTAATCTAGCACATTCTTTCAGTTGTATCTTCACTCACAGTTTACAGCTGAGGAAACATTTATCCCTCAAGAGGATGAATGACTCGCTCCATTTATATAAAGTTCCAAAAACAAAAGGAATTAATTGACAGTGTTAGAACAGAAGAATGGGTAATCTCCGGGGAAAAGGGATAGGTAGTGATTGGGAAAAGCACAGGGGGCCAACTTCTTGCTGGTAAGAAGCTATTTCTTGACTCGGTCTTGTTCTCTGGCTGTGATAATTCATCCATTTGTACACTTATGATTCATGCTTTTTTTGTTTGATATACTTACATCAATATGTGTTAAAATGCCTCATATGTTATTGCTAAAATGAAAACTGATAGATGGTTGAAATCGAAATTGAAGAAAGTCCTCCTAACATAGAACAAAAAGATGCAGATGGAAAAGACAGAGAGAGGGGCACCTGGGTGGCTCAGTTAAGAGACTGTGTCAGATACAATACATTTTAAAGATTCTAAAAGTTTTTCATGGATTAAAAATATATTCATCTATGAAGAAAAAAGACTCAGACCGGTATTAGATTTCCCATCAGAACGGGGCACCTGGGTGATTCGTTGGTTAAGTGGCTGACTCTTGATCTCAGCTCAGGTCTTGATCTCAGGGTCGTGAGTTTGAGCCCCATGTTGGCCTCCACACTGGGCATGGAGCCTACCTAAAAAACAAAAAACAAAAAGAAGAAGAAGAAGAAGAAGAAGAAGAAGAAGAAGAAGAAGAAGAAGAAGAAGAAGGAGGATTTCTCATCAGAAGTGAAAAGCCAAATGCCCATAATGTAGTATATTAAAAGTTCTGAGATTTCTAACCTAAAACTCTATTCCTGGCCAAGTGTAATCAAGTAGGAGGGTAAATTTAAGACATTTTCAGACTTGCCAGGACAAGAGAAAGTTTGTCTTTTTTTGTAATCTGTGTTTTTAAGGTATGGACAAAACATGGAAGTCTTGGTTATGTTTGCAGGACAGAATATAATAATGTTCACTGCATCAGTTAGGATATGCTTGGTTATGCCGCAGTAATAAATAACCCCCAAAATCTCAGAGGCTTAGGACAACAAAGATTTACATCTCCCTCATACTACACGTTGACGGTCTATGGGTGGGGGTGCTCTGCTCTCCTGGGACCCAGACGAACGGAGGCTCTTCCATGTGGAATGTTGCTAGGTGTAGCAAGAAGCAGGAGAGCATGCGTGTCTTCGTGCAGGGCATGGAACTCCCTCAGCCGTTAGACGCTCCAGCCGAGAGTGACAAAGATCACTCCCTCCCACAACCCCTCGGCAAGCACTAGTCACATGGTTACACGCAACTAAAAGGGGGTGGGGAACTCCTGAAATCAGCGAAGCTGACAAAAGGTGGAAAATAGAAGCCGGGAGGAAAGACTGAAAAAAAAATACTGCTCATGCCTTCCCCTTTGGGCGTCAAAAGGGATTGTCCACGTTATGGAAGAAGAAAATAGAGGTTAGGTTTATTGACCTTACGGGGAGAAATGAGAACTACAAGTAAGTATATAAATATCAATGGTAGAAGAAAGCAGAGAGTATAAGTAAACTTTACAGGCAGTAAATATTGTCTAGCTATTGTTCACATTTAGGGAGATTATCACTAGAAAATCAAAATGAGTACAAGAGGTTGCCCCAAGGGAGTTGGGAGATGGGCACGAGAGTTTGCTTTTCATGGTAAACGGTCCCGTGCTGTTTGATATGTTATCACGTGTGTGGACATATTCACAGGGCTCTCCGGAGAACAGATGTGTCTGTACCTGTGTGTGTCTGAGAGAGAAGGAGAGAGACTTATTGCAGGAATTGGCTCACACACACACACACAACCTGATGTCTGTAGGCTGGAAACCAGGAAAGCCAGTGGTGTAAGAGACCAAAGGCCTGGGACCCGAGGGAGCAGATGGTGTAAGTCCTGGTCTGAGTCTAAAGAGCTAAGAACCGGGAGTGCCAGTGTCCAAGGGCGGGAGAAGAAAGATGGCCCAGCTCAGGAAGAGAGAGCAAACGCACCCTCCCTCTGTCTTTTTATTCTATTTAGGCCCTCAACAGATTGAGTGATTCCCCCCTCCCAACACCATTGGCAAGGTTGATCTTCTTTATTTAGTCTCCGGATTCAAATGCTAATCACTTCCAGAGACACCCTCGCAGACACACCCAGGGAGAACATTTTACCAGCTCTCTGGCCATCCCTCAGCCCAGTCAGGTTGACACAGAGAACTCACCATCACAATGAACTCCATTTTGTTTCAAATAACATAGTCTTTGAGGTCGCACATACAAGCTTCACCATGTTGGGCCACTTTCCCAGACTTCGGCTTCTTTTTTTATAAAGTGGGGTGAGACTTTTATGAGGATTACGTGAAATCATGTATGACAAGAGCCTGGCAGGACGCCTGACATGCAGCACACACGGGTTAGATTGGCGACACATCACAGACCTCAGGTCCAGATTGGCTCTGTGCACAGAGATCTGGGCCCCAGGTCCTGACAGAGAAGGTTCTGGGAGACCGTCCAACCCACCTGCTTAGGCACGAGTGGCCTGCTCATATCCACAGCTACACAAGGAGTCAGTCCACAGGACCAGAACTAGAATGGGCTCCTCTCTTCCCGCCCAGGGCCCTGCTGACCAGCCCTGCTGGCCACCCCTACGGTCTCTGAATCAGAACCGAATTTGGCCCTGGACATAGAGAAGCATTCATTTGGGAGGGACGGAATCATTTCCTCCTGTGCAAATTTGTTTCTTTTTGTGCTGGCAAGTCCAAGGTGTTCTGACAAAGGTCAAAAGTATTTATTTTCTTTAATACTGTGGGGATCAGAGTGAGGCACAGATGAGGGTGAGCCAAAGCGGGGAAAGGAGAAAGAGGGGTGTTGCCAACTTTGAGAGCTGAAAGAGCTTCTTATCACAGGAAATGGCTGTTTTGGGGACACAGACGCAACCTTTGGTTTTCTATCCAAAACAGCAGAAATACCAAGGAGGGAAAACTAAGAAATCATTGAACACAGATGATATGGTTAAGGCCACCCTCCATCTGGTCCTGCCCACCTCCTCAGCTTCATCTCCCCCTGCTCCCTGCCCCATCTGACACCTGAGCCTTGCCGGTCCAGGGGCTCCTGAACTGCCCTGTGCTATTCCCTCTGACTGGATTGCCAGACCTCAGTTCCTGGGCCAGTTGGGCCCTTCCTCTAGGACTCAGATCAGGCGTCTTCTCCTTCTCAAAGATCACAATGCCCCCCCACACACACCGCCCCCAGCTCTTCTGTGTACCCACCACATCCCATCTTGCCGTTTTTAAACTTATCAAGCTGTGTCAAAATTGCCCATACACCCATCTGTCTTTCCAATTGGACTGGAGATCATACACTGGACCCTAAGGCTCAGATGTGGCATTCAGACAGAGTTATATTTTATTTGGCCTGCACTATTTGGGCCCACATGGAGTTTTTACTTTTTTTTTTTTTTTTTGCTGTCATTGCCAAAAATTAAAAATTAAGAGATTGCGCATAAAAATTCCAACTTCTGGCTTCTCTTGACAAATTGGAAATCCAGTAAGATGGGTACAGTCCTTCACCCTTGAGGCAGCAGCCCCCTTTGGATTGAGCATGGTTCCTCTATTTCTCTGCAGTCCCCACCATGCCCTATGGTCTCTGCATTAAAGCCTCATATCAGAGCTATTTGTCATAACTCTTGCAATACTGGGTTTGTTTTTTTTTTATAGTGGATTAAGGAAGAAAGTAAAATATTTATTTTACCCATGTTCCCTCTTCATACCTCATCCACTTCCCTCATTTCCATCACCAGGTTAGACCCTTAGGTACCTTGGCTTTCCACCTTTGCACTAGGAGCGCCTTGAAAACACACAGGATGCTTATTCAGCTCTCTGGATCCAACAGCAAGCCCAGTGCCACGGTCAGAGTTGGTCTCCATAAATGCTTGTTGGAATCATGAATGTAACTCTTGCTGTTAGAAGAGAATCCCCCTTAGCCATCCATTCAACAAATTTTACTGAGTTCATCTGTGCGTCCCTTTCCCTGACTTGGTGTTCTCTTTGCTTTCAGAGTTCTGGATCCTCTTGTAACCCCCAAATAATCAAATGTCTCTGTAGATTGCCTCTAATAAAACCTTGCCCTTAGCAATTACATCAGAGAAGATCATAAGAACCATTGATTGGTAGTAGTAGTAGTATTATTAGTAATAAATATTTATCATTTAGTGAGAGCTTCCCGCGTAACCAGTCACTTGACATACATTTCCTCAATCAAGCTTTACAACTTTATTAAAACAGCCTCTTTCCTGAACGATCTGGCACCGGCGCAATACCAGTGTCTAAAACTTGTCTTTTCATCTCACAATCCAGCCTTCCAGCAGAGGCTGGTAATTTTATTTCTTTTGTTGTTGTTTCTTAATCACTATGACGCTTTGGAAGAGATTTAAAGCTGCCCTTCGGCGGGAGTAAGTGCTCAGCAAGCATTTGTTGGGGAAGGGATGAAAGAATAAACAATAGAATAGTCAGCACTTGGTAAATAGTTGATGAAGGAGAATCAAATGAGCTAATGCAATGGGAAACTGATGTATATATAATCTGTGAGTAGTGGAAATTGTAACCGCGAGGGACAGCATTGCAGCATTGTCCGCTGGCGCCATCTGCTGGACATAAGGTAGCACAACAGGTCTGTTTCTGCTTTAGTGGCGCGTGGGGACGCAGGCTTCTGGAAATGCCCGCAAGGAGCTGAGTCAACGGGGCGGGGTTGGGGGGGGTACATTTCAGCAAAATCTAACATGCGCCGGATACCGTGCTAAGTGCTTTACATGCATTATTTCTCTTCATCCTCTGCTGTCACTAGAAGAGGCAGATACTACTATTATTGCATCTTTAGAGATTAAAAATCTGAGACTTACAGAGGCTTACAGTGGATTCATAGTGCGTGAAGCCATATAGCTAGTGGGTATTTGAGATAAGACTCAAACCCAGCTCGGTGTGACTTCAGAGCCTATTGAGGGTGAGGTTCCCCAGGAATCAGGCTCTAACGTGGAGGTGTGCATGCAGAAAGCTTACTGCAGAGTGCTCTCGGGAGCACAGTTGGAAGGGACAAGTCAAACTGCAATGCAGCCTTATGGGAGGCCTCAGCTGATGCCCACCCTGGGGGGAGGAGGGGAGGAGTACGGAGCGGGGATGGCAAGGAGGCTGGACCTTGGGACTCCCACTTCATTTAGTCATTGGATGCAGTACTTGGGCTAGGTTGAGCTCTTCAGCCAAGGGCAAGTCCCCAAGAGGGACTCAGTTGAGCACCGTCAGCCGCCAATGCTCCCAGCAGCTGGGGGATTAAGTGCCTTGGTCCCGGAATGCGGCTTCTGGGCAGCATGCCACGGTTTCCACTATGGAGCCAGGCACCTATCTTATCTGCAGTGCTGCTCAAATAAGGGGAACAGCTGGTAGGTAGACACATCAGTGGCATGCACAGCGGGAGGGGCACTAAAATCGCGAAAGTGGTTCTGCCCACCATCGGCTCAATGAACCTGTGGCTCAGGCCAGGCCTGCCATCCAGCTGCAAAAACCGGTGTGTTTTCACCAGTTCATACAGAAATAATATAAAGATTATTTCATGGGTTCCAAGCCATTAACAAAAAAGTAAAATGCAATGTTCGGCTAGCTGGGCAGTTGTTCAGTGATTCGTCACATCCTCAGATAAGGAACAGAAGGATTGAGGGCCACAAACTTGACTAATGCATTGGAGTAACTGATTTTTTTGATTTTTTTGAAGATTTTATTTATTTATTTGACAGAGAGAGACACAGCGAGAGAGGGAACACAAGCAGGGGGAGTGAGGGAGGGAGAAGCAGGCTTCCCGCGGAGCAGGGAGCCCGATGTGGGGCTCGATGCGGGGCTCGATCCCAGGACCCTGGGACCATGACCTGAGCCTAAGGCAGACGCTTAATGACTGAGCCACCCAGGCGCCCCTGGAGTAATTGATTTTTAAAAATTCACTTTCTGTTGGGGAGATTGGAGTTAGAAAACCCAAGTTTTAAACCCAGCACTATTGCTGATGAACTGTGTGATCTTTTTTTTTTTTAAGATTTTATTTATTTATTTGAGAGAGAGAGAGCATGAGCAGGGAGTGGGGTAAAGAAAGAGAGGGAGAAGCGGGCTCCCCATTGAGCAGGGAGCCCAACGCAGGGCTTGATCTCAGGACACTGGGATCATGACCTGAGCCGAAGGCAGACGCTTAACCAACTGAGCCACCCAGGCGCCCCAAACTGTGTGATCTTTGTCATATTTCTTCCATTGGTACAGTGAGAAGGTTGGAAGAGGAAGCAGAATCATCAATAAACATAGGAAAAGATGCTTACCTTCACTAGGAATAAGAGAAATGCAAATTAAGACAAGCAGATACACGCCAATCAAATTGGCAAAATCAAAAAGCCTAATAATTCCAGGTGTTGATGTAGATATGGAGAGAACAGGGATTTTCATACAATGCTGGTGGAACTGTAACTTGGTACAATCAACGTAAATTAACGATTTGTGGTAAGGCTGGAAAATGTGCATATATTATGATATAGCAGCTCAACTTTTAAATATATACCCTAGAGACATTCTTGCGAGTGTGTCCCATGAGATCTTCTAGAATGTTCATTGCAGCTTTGAGGAAACAACTTATAATCTCAATGTGTGTTATGGAAATAGATTAGATAAATACGTTGTGATATATTCAGGCAACGGAGTACTGTCACAACAGTGAAAAAAATTTTTTTAAAGATTTTATTTATTCATTTGACAGAGATAGATACAGCAAGAGAGGGAACACAGCAGGGGGAGGGGGAGAGGGAGAAGCAGGCTTCCCATGGAGCAGGGAGCCCGATGTGGGGCTCAATCCCAGGACCCTGGGACCATGACCCGAGCAGAAGGCAGACACCCAATGACTGAGCCACCTAGGCACTCCCTGAAAAAAATTTTTTTTAAATTTTTTTTAAGATTTTATTTATTTGACAGAGAGAGCAGAAGCAGGCAGAGTGGCAGGCAGAGGGAGAGGGGGAGGGAGAAGCAGGCTCCCCGCTGAGCAAAGAGCCCAATGTGGATGCTGGGATCACGACCTGAGCCAGAGGCAGACGCTTAACCGACTGAGCCACCCTGGCACCCCCACAACAGTGAAAATTAACCATATCTGTGAGTATGAGCATGTTTAGGTCTTGAAACCCTAATGCTGAATGGTAAAAGCAAAGTACACAATGTTACATATAACAAGATGGCATTCATATAAAAAATTTTAAATCCAGAAAGCAATTCTACGTATTGTTCATAGATATAAATGTATGTGATAAAACAATTAAAATACGGTGGGAAAAAATATATAACCAATTCCAGATAGTGGTTTCCCCTGGGGAGATGAACTGAGGAAGGATATGAAAGTGATTTCAATTTTATTTACAATGTTCTGCATCTTTACCATTTAAAATTAGAAACAAAACTGACAAGAGATTTGTCTCATTACTGCCTTATGATTTTGTATGTTTAAACCTTTGAATATATAAATGAAAATGAAAGAATTGGAATAGAATGATCTACGGTCTCATTCAGCCCTAAATTTATATGCACAAAACATACACAAAACATGATACAGTATACAAAGAATGGGGTTCAAATCTCAGATCAGTTGAAGGTCTTTCAGTTATGAGTGACCAACACACGTGCATATCACACCCACAACAAAATTTTCTGAAAGAAAAGGGAATTCATTGGCTCATGTTACCAAATAGTCATGTGCAGCCTTGGGTAAGGCTTGATCCAGGACTTGAAAGATGCCACCAGACCCATTTCTCAGCTCTTCCTGTCCCCTGGCCCAAATATGATTACACAATTCCCGAAGCAGTATCCAGAGAAGAAGAGACAATCTGTGTCCCTGAATTATCAGCAGATGTCCTTGCTAATAATTAGAGCACCTTTTTTTTTTTTAATTAAGTAGGCTCCACACCCAGTGTGGGGCTTGAACTCATAACCCTGAGATCAATAGTCTCGTGCTCTACCAACTGAGCCAGCCGGGTGCCCCCAAAATGCACTTTTAAGTATTGCTTTTTGCTTATGATACTGGCAAACAAGTCATTTCTTGTCCTGTGGGTAGGAGAGTGGGGGGGGGATGTCTTCTATTTGGTTCTCCAGATTGGCTCTCTATTCTCCCCTCCTCCTCCGTGTCCTAGGGTAGGGGGCAGGCCTGCATGGGCTATAGCAACAGACTCCCTGTCCTCAGTCATCTGGTTCAGTTCCCAGTAGCAGACCAGAGGGAAAAGAGTGATTTGAGCCATTTATTCCCTCAGCTCCTTCCTTGTGGGGCCATACTGGGCTGGCTTCACCCATCCCATTCCACATGACTCCCCTCCCCGTTCTACTCCCGGCTCTCTCACCTTGCTCCTTCTGGCCCAGGGCTGGTGATAGCTCCGCGGTTACCAGCCCTGGAGCGCTGCACTATTCTTTGTAAACAGTCTTTGTTAAACTCTCTTTGGAATTCTCCTGTGAGTGTGCCATATTAAGATTCAGAGATATTCATCAGTCATTCCACTTCTCCTTACCCACCCTAGAGAAACACTTGCACATATGCCTATGGGGCAAGTGCAAGGATATGTGCTACACCCTTGTTTGCAATAAGAAAAAATTAGAAACAATTTAAACGTCTTCAAATAGGGAAATAGCTAAATAAACTATAGTACATCCATATTATGGAATATTATGCAGCTGTTTAAAAAGGAGATGGATCTATTTGCATAACATGGAAAGACTTAGACGTCTAAGATATATTTTTGCATGCAGAAAGTAAGATTCAGGGGTGCCTGTGTGGCTCAGTCAGTTAAGTGTCTGTCTTTGGCTTGGGTCATGGTCTCAGGGGCTTGGGATTGAGTCCCACATCGGGCTCTTTACTCAGCGGAGAGTCTGCTTCTCCCTCTCCCTCTGCCCTTCTCCCCACTTAGTCTCTCTCACTCTCTTGCTCTCTCTCTCTGTCTCAAATAAATACATAAAATCTTAAAAAGAAGATTCAGTACCATCATAAATTATATTAAAATGATACCTATTTCTATAGTTTTATGAATTCTATAGAACTATGGGAAATTTTTCACTGCCCCTCCCTGTGGAAAGATTATACATCTCTGCCCCTACTGAAGTGGGGCTTGGCCATATGATTTGCTTTGGCCAAGGAAATGTGAGTGAAAATGACGTGATACTTCTAAGCAGAAGCTTTTTTTATTTTTAAAGATTTTATTTATTTATTTGACAGAGAGAGACACAGCAAGAGAGGGAACACAAGCAGGGGGAGTGGGAGACAGAGAAGCTGGCTTCCCGCGGAGCAGGGAGCCCGATGTGGTGCTCCATCCCAGGACCCCGAGATCATGACCTAAGTTGGAGGTAGACGCTTAACGACTGAGCCACCCAGGCGCCCCATAAGCAGAAGCTTTAAAAGCTTCCACCGTTCTTTGTTTTCCCTCTGCCATGAGATTAGCACATCCTGGCTGATCCTTCAACCTATGGCCAGAGAAACAGCTGCAGCCAACCCATGACAAACATGTAAGGATCAAGAAATAAATCTCTGTGGGGCGCCTGGGTGGCTCAGTCGTTGAGTGTCTGCCTTCGGCTCAGGTCATGATCCCAGGGTCCTGGGTTCGAGCCCCACATCGGGCTCCCCGCTCTGCAGGAAGCCTGCTTCTCCCTCTCCCACTCCCCCTGCTTGTGACAGGTCAACTCAGTGAGGTCTCTATCTGCTCTCTCTATCTCTCTCTCTCTCTGTCAAATAAACAAATAAAATCTTTTTTAAAAAAAAAAGAAAGAAATCTTTGTTGTTGTAAGGCACTGAGATTTTGACGATCTTTGTTATTGCAGCATAACCTGACCTACCATGACTAACGAGCTCTGCTCTATAACTGCTACTTGGTTACTTTCGGGGAGGGGGATGGGGGATGGCATTGGGGAGCAGGGATCACAGGGGACTTTAATTTTTAATCTTTAATATTTTAGTTTTCTTACAATGAAAGTATACCCGTGCATCACCATGTAACAAAAATATATTATTTAATATGAATACAGCAGGTGTTTTCTTACTGAAAATTAAATGCTAAAAAATATCATTCTTAAAATACACACACAAACACCCAACAAATTAATGGTTCTTTTTGCCCAGCTGGTACTCTGAAGAAACAGACTGGAGGCAGATAGCTCTGAGAACTTTCCAGGGCTAGAGGAAGTACTGGAGCATGACAATGCCTTGCCACTTTCTCTGCAGGTAGAAATAAGCAAAACCTAGACACACCGTGAAACTTCTTTCTGGTTCATTTATCATGAAATTGAAATGCAGATTCATAATCTTTTTTTTTTCTTCCTTTTCTTTAGGTTAATGATGACTGCCTTCTCAATGACCTCATTTATATGAGAGCAAAGTTGATTATATGACCAAGATTCAATTCAGCAATCTTGGAGAATTCTGGTCTCCTGACACAGTCTACTGTTCTGTGGCAAAGTTAGTGAGAGCCGTGGGAGCTCTGTTTCTGATCATACCGATCAATCTAAGTCAGGATTTCAGCCTTTGTTCCATTAAAACAAAAAGCCAAAATGGGTTAGATGGATATCAAAGACCTCACTGAGTTGACCTGTCATAGACTACCCCACAATTTCAACTTCTTATTCAAGCCAGACAACAACTCTCTGGTCTTTGAACTCTACTTTTGAACCAAATGTCAGTGGCCAGATGTGCCCAGTCCCCAGCTTCACGGGCAGCAGGAGTAGCCCTAACAACCCTTAACCTCTCAATCACAGTTGTGGTGACTTTAAAATGAGAGTTGTCCCTTCCCTCCCTGCCCCCTTCCCGCCCTCCCCAACTTGGCAATGCCAACTCTCTCAGCAAGTCTGCAAGCACCTAATTTCCTATATTAAATTCCTCTCTGCTTAAAATATCTTGAGTGGTTTCTGCTTCTGTCTCCTACACAGAATTCTGACTAAATACAGGTTGGAAGATGATATTCAGAAAGGAGACCCAAACACACACACACACACACACACACCCCTAAGAGAAGGGGAAAAAACAAGATTAGAAAATCATTCCAAGAGCTCAGATATGTGAATAATTGGGAGTTCCAGAAAGTAAAGACATAGAAAATAGGGAGATGGAAGAAAGACATCTTCAAAGAAAGAATTCCCAAAAATATCCCAGAGCTGAAGTTTTTCAAATGGAAAGAGATAATTGAGAAGCAATTAGACATTATGTGCCTCCTGATATGATGCAATAGGAAATACACAATCTCACCTGTAAAATATTCTTGCCAAAAACTGAACTGAAATCTACTACAGGATATTCAAGGCATGGTGTCACATTTTAAAAAACACCACAAGGGCCCAATCAGCCAAATTCAAACTGTGAGAAATTCTATGGGATAATTTACCCAGGTTTTTCAACAAATCAATTGTATTAAAAAAAAAAGAAAAGAAAAGAGGAGGAGTAATTGTTACAGATTAAATGAGAATTAGCAACTAAATACAGTTGGTGGACCTTGAATCCTGACTTAAGTAAGCCAATATTTAAAAAGTCATTTTTGAGACAAATAGGGAAAATCAAACATAGACGGTATGTTAATTTCCTTAAGTGTGATCACAGAATTGCGGTTATGTCATTATTAGTTTTTAAATTCTCATCTGATAGAGAGATCTGTTAGAGCTACATACTAAGGTATTTACAAATACAATGATAAAATATCTGGGATTTGCTGTAAAATCCTCTTGCAAAAACGGTATGAAGGGTAGGGGTGGCTAGGTGGCTCAGTTGGTTAAGAATCGGACTCTTGATTTCTGCCCAGGTCATGATCTCAAGGTCATGAGATCAAGCCCCACACTGGGCATAGAGCCTGCTTTAAATTCTCTCCCTATGTCCCTCCCTGTGCACGTGCTCTCTCTCTCTCTCAAAAAAAAAAAAAAAATGGTATGAAAGATAGATCAAATATTAAAATAAAGCTGGGTGACGGGTATGTGGACTTTACTATTCTACTTTTGTGTTTGAAAATTGTTGTCATAATAAAAAGTGAAAGAAAGAAAGGAAGAAAGGAGGGATGGAGGAAATAAGGAAAGAAAGGGAAGGGAGGGGAAGTGAAGTGGGAGGAAGGAAAGAAGGAAGGAAGGAAGACCACTAGGTGTCTCAAGCCTATTAACCATGAAATTTCAGGGTAATAGGAACAAAAAGAAACTTAGAGAAACAAACTATGTTCTTACTTTACACATGTACATAAGAATGGCTGAATTAAAAAACAAAACAAAAACAAAACCTGACAACACCAAATGCTGACACAAATAGGAAGCATCAGGCACTCTCTTTCACTGCTGGTAGAAACTCCAATTCCGCTTTGGAAGACAGTTGACAATATTTTACAAAGCTCAACACAGTTTTGACATGCGATTTAGCAGTCATGCTCCTAGGTGTTCACCCAAATGAGCTGAAAACTTATGTCCACACAAAAACCTGCACACGGAGGTTTATAGCAGTTTTATTCATAATTGTCAGAAATGGAATCAAGGTATCTGTCCCTCAGTAGGTAGATCAAGTATTGCTAGGGCTGCTATAACAAAGTACCACGAACTGGATGGCTTAAAACAACAGAATTTCTTCTCTCACAGTTCTACAAGCTAGAAGTCTGAAATCCAGGTGTCAGGAGGGCTGGCAGGGTCAGAGGTCCCCCCGCTCTGAGACTCTGGGTAGAGTCCTTTCCTGCCTCTTCCTAGTTTCAGGGGTGGCTGTGGGTCCTTGGTGTTCCTCGGCTTGTGGCTGCCTCTGTCGTCATAGGGCCAGTTTCCTTTTTTTTATGAGGACATCAATCATAGTGGATTAGAATCCACCCTAATGATTTCATCTTGCCTAGATTACATCTGCAAAGGCTTTTCCAAATAAGGCCACGTTCACAGGTACCAGGGACTAAGACTTCAACATATCTTTTTGGAAGACATGAATCAATCCATTACAGCAGGTGAACGGACAAACTGCAGTGCATTCATACGATGGAATATTATTCAGTGATTAAAAGAAATGAGCTCTCAAGCTATAAAAAGACCAGGCAGAACCTTGAATCATACTGCTTAGTGAAAGAATCCAGTCGGTAGAGGCTACAGACTATATGATTCCAACTACAGGACATCTGGAAAAGGCAAAACTAAAGCCAGTGTGAAAGAGAAGTGATTGCCAAGGATCAGGGTGAGGGCAGGGGGTGAGGGTTGAATAAGTGAATAGTTGAGTTTTGTTTGTGGGGTTTTTTTTTGTCTTTTATTTTTTTGGTCTTAGCCTAAACGTTATTTAGAGAGAGCACAGAACCCCTGCGGACAGGATGGGGCAAAACAAGCCACACAATTCTGCCTCCTGCTCAGCATCTTCTCTTGTTGCCCCAGGGGGCAGAAGGCACAGGGGAGCTTTAAGACGGTGAAACTGTTCTGTATGATACTGTAATGGCAGATACTGGGTTATGCATTTGTGAAAATCCACTGAACTGTACAACAAGAATGAACCCTGGGGCACGTGGGTTGCTGGGCCAGTGAAGTGTCTGACTCTTGATTTCGGCTCAGGTCATGATCTCAGGGTTGTGAGATAGAGCCCTGAGTCGGGCTCCACGCTGAGTATGGAGCCTGCTTAAGATTCTCTCTCTCTCTCTCGGGCGCCTGGGTGGCTCAGTTGGTTCAGCGACTGCCTTCGGCTCAGGTCATGATCCTGGAGTCCCGGGATCGAGTCCTACATCGGGCTCCCTGCTCAGCGGGGAGTCTGCTTCTCTCTCTGACCCTCTCCCCTCTTGTGCTATCTCTCATTCTCTCTCTCTCAAATAAAATCTTAAAAAAAAGATTCTCTCTCTCCCTTTCTCTCTCTGCCCCTCCCCTACCCCTGCTCATGTTCTCTCTCCCCCTAATGTAAACTTGAGTTAATAATAACATATCAATATTGGTACATCAATTCTAACTAATGTACAACACTAAACTAAGATGTTAATATTAAGGGAAACTATGGGTGGGTAGAGATTGGGTATATGGGAACTCTCTGTACTATCTTTTTAAATTTTCTATGAATCTAAAACTGCTCTAAAAAATAGTCTATTATTTAAAAAAAAAAAGTACTTTATGGAATCCAAGGCTCAAGTATCTTCCCTTTTAGAAAGTCTTTCCTGTTCTCCCACCACACTCCCAAGATGGGTTGGGGCCCTTCCCCGAGGCTCCCATAATATCCTGTGCATTTATATTCTTATGGCTGCATCTGTAACATTTTAATATCTGCTTGTGTCTGTCAATTAATAGCTGTGGTTTGCTGACCTCTGGCCTAGAATGCAGAGATGGTGAAAGCAGGTAATCCATGCAACCCGTTAGCAGATACTCAGGGATGCCTGGCAAAGGGCACTTCTGTTCCCTCAGTGTACCGATGACATCACTTGGGTGTAATTTTCATGAGCCCTCTGACCCACCAAGGCATTTTCTGGATGGGGACAGAAGGCACAGTCCGATTATATTAAGTCTTATTTCAACCTGAGCAATCTCTAGATTATTGACCTTTTTCCTTTGCCAAAGATGGATCCTCATGGAGGAGTTTTTGCACTGGGAAACTCTTCCAGGGTTCAAATCCTGTATTTTTTTGTTTTTTTAAAAGATTTTTTTATTTATTTGACAGAGAGAGACACAGCGAGAGAGGGAACACAAGCAGGGGGAGTGGGGTAGGGAGAAGCAGGCTTCCCACAGAGCGGGGGAGCCCGATGTGGGGCTTGATCCTGGGATTCCGGGATCATGACCTGAGCCGAAGGCAGACGCTTAACGACTGAGCCACCCAGGCGCCCTTTTTTTTCTTTTTTAAAGATTTTTATTTATTTGACTGAGAGACACACATCGAGAGAGGGAACACAGCAGGGGGAGTGGGAGAGGGAGAAGCAGGCTTCCCGCCGAGCAGGGAGCCCCATGCGGGGCTCGATCCCAGCACCCTGGGATCACGACCTGAGCCGAAGGCAGACGCTCAATGACTAAGCCACCCAGGTGCCCCAAATCCTATGTTTTTAATGTCAAATCCATGCTGTTTACATTACCCAACATCCTCTTTCACTCTTGCTCAAGTTAAAAGTGTAGGGGTCACTGGCACAAATGCCTGTATGACAGATAATATAAATGAGAAAAGCAGACTCAGGTCAGGACAGATAACGTAAATGAGAAAAGTAGACTCGGGTTAGGAGGCGACCCTGGCACTTTGGAAAAGTCTATGCCTGACCTAGAGTGGGCAGTCACTCCTTGGCTTCAGCCAATTGTTGCCACACAGAAATGTAGACACAGTGTTGCCAGACAAGGCACTGAAGCAGATTTCTGGTCACACAGAAATCGCTCAGTCTTTAAAAAATGTTGGCAACTAACACAAATGGTTTAGAAATACTGGAGCTGGCATAGTGGGAGGATAAGGCATCATCCAATTGAAATGGGGTTTTATGATGGAGGGGAAATAGCAGGGAAAGGTGGAAGGTTAGGGGCAGCTTCTGGAGAACCTCGACACGGTCACACTCGAGGAGCTTATCACTTGTCTTCCAGGTCTGAGTAACCACCAAAGGATTTAAGCAAGAAAGGGAAGATAAGAATGGCATTTTTTAGAGTTGATGGGGGCAGGGCTGAGGGTAGGGTGATGAGTTAGAAGTCTTTCAGCTAAGTAAGGGTAAAGGAGAGATGACAAAGGCCTATTTACTTTGTTCTTTCTCCTACCAGACTGTAAACTCCAGGACAGCAGGGCCGGCCCAGCAGCCTTGTGCTTGCTGTGTCTCCAGCACTAAGTACAAAGCCTGCTCCATAAATATTTGTTGAAAGAATGCATTAAAGGGAGGGAGAGGAGGTGAGAGACATTCTGGAGAACTGAGTGAGGGGCTGTAAAGGCCAGTTTCTTTTCCTTAAGCTTCCCCTAGCAGCCTTGGGAAGGGCGTGTCTCAACGAAGAGATCGGAGACACGGGCTTCAAAGACAAAACAAAACAAAAGACTTGGCCGGTTCAATTCCTGGCACTTCACGTGGCCTCTCCTGTCCACAAAAGGAGAAAATGATGAGTGCCTCGAAGGGCTGAAGGGAAGATTAAGCGAAAATTGAGGGATGAGCAATTTCTGTCCTTCCCTAGGTCCAGTATTCCCAAACCACACAGCCAAGGGGGTTTGACCTCAGCTTCCGAACCGGTGGCGATTCCTTTTTGGGTGGGGAGGGAACCGATGAACCCGGCGTCTGTGGGCCTGGCCCTGCCGGGTTCGAGCCCAAAGAGGGAGCGCAGCACCGGGGGCTCGGGCCCGCCCAAGCCCTCGCTTCGCCCAGTACCCCCGGTTCCCACACTTTCTTCCCCCTCCAGCTCCGCCCCCTCTTCTCCCACTGCCTCTTTCCGCCCCCCGCCTCCATTTCCGTCCCCCTCCGTCCCCCCCCCCCCCCGCCCCGCTCCCGGTCCGCGGCGTCCGGGTCTCCGCACTCCTTCCTCCTCCCTCCGTCAGCGCCCCTCTCGGGCGGCCGGGGCAACCCCGTGCCCCGCTCGCCCAATGAGGAGCCGGCGAAGGGGCGGGGCGGGGCTCGGGCCGGAGCGGAAGTGGTGACCGGAGCGGAAGTGGAGCTGCCGCCACCGCCGCCGCCGATTCCGGAGCCGGGGTAGCTGCTGCCGCCGCCGCTACTGCAGCCGCCGCCGCTGCCGCCTGAGTGGGCTTGGGAAGGAAGCGGTCACCGCGCTCGGAGCTTCGCTCACAAGCGTCTTTGCTTCCTCTTGCCCTCCCCCGGTGAGTGCGGCGCGGGGTCCGCCCGGGGCCCCTGGGGGCCCAAGCGCGAAGGGCCCCCCCCCCCGGCAGCGACCGCCGTGGCGACGCGGGCGACCCGCGGGTGGGCCCCGGGAGGTGGTGGCGCGCAGCTTCCCCGGCCCTGCGCGGCCGTCTGTGGCGCGGGCCCGGCCTGGCCGCGGCCCCTCCCTGTTTCCGGGGCCGGGCCCCTTAGCTCTCGGAAAGGCCCAGGCAGCCCTTGCCGCCTGCGGCCCTGCCCTGCAGGCGGGGTGCGGCTCCATACGGGGTCGCGAGGGACCTTGAGCGGCGGAACCCCGACCCTCCCTCCCCAACTACCTTCGATGCCCGCGCGACCCCTCCCTGCTCCTCGGGCGGCGAAACCCGACCCTTTAAGCCCTGTCACCCCTGCTCCTTGCTTTTTGGTTTCCAAAAATTAAAATTTAACCAAATACGGGCGAGTTTTCGAGCCCCAGGGCCTCTGTTGACCCCCTCTGGATGGGTAAGGGGTTTAACCTTGGGAGAGAGCAGAGGGAAAACCCCCCCTCCCACTTTGCAGTAAAGCCATTTCATCATCGTTCGCTGGTTTGGGAGCCTGGCAGGACCCGAGATTTCCTGAGAAGCACAGGGTTGACGGTTGAGTCAAGAAAATGCATTTGTTGGAACCGATTACTGAGTCAGGCCCGATCTCCAGGAAAAAAAAGATCGGAGGCTGAAAATCGGGAGTGTTTTCCCACGGTATTTACCGTCATTTAATGCCAGCGTCTTTTGTCCTCACCCCAAATTCCCCCATACTGTGTGTTACCACGTTTTTAGGACTGAAATTTGCCTGGTGGCCTCCCTGGTGGTGGGGAAGGGATAGGATTGATTGGGCCCCTTTTCTTCAAAGGATTGAGTATATCTTTGTCTGTTGCAAATGGAGAATGCACGTAATGGGGTTTTCAAAGGTGGCAGTATTGGTAAGACAATTTGCCAACCTTTCCATAAAAATGCATGTCTCTTGTCCTTGTCTTCACTTCTTTTCTTTTTGGTAAGGTTAGATAGCATCAGACTCTGATTTTACTTGCCGGATGTGGGAGACCGGATTTGGCAGGATGATGTTAGGAACATACAAAATCAGGTCGCCACAGGATCCAAAAGGAAAGATGAAGCACTTTCAAGATTTTGAAAATTGTCTGCATTTCTCACTGTGTCTCAATTGTTCATATGAAACCACACATATAGGCAGTTTATAGAACTGGACACGTGGCTACTCAGCTTTTCGCATTTTCTCTTTGGAAATGTGTATGTATAAATAATGTTTGATTCTTAGTGATTTTCTTCTTGACTGCTTCCAGTGTACCCCATTTCTCAGGAATATCTCAGTTGTCTGAGCCCTCATTTTTCTTGGATCTGTTTCCTTAGAAGCATACAGGAGGGTGAGGGTAAAACCTCTTAGTTTTACTAGACCCAACTTAGAATTTTAGGTGTGGTCTTCCAAATGAAGAGTGATAATCCAGTAGCAACTGCTGAATGATCTTCCTAGTCTCTCTTTTCAGTGAGATAAGAAACCATTAACCCATATTACAGATGAAGTCTTTATGAGAAACGAGGTAATTTGGCCTAGACCACACGCCTAGTTTTTAGATTGAATATCCTCATTCATCAGGAGCAAATATTTCTGGACTGTCAGCCCCTGGAGTATGGCCCCTACCCTATAATCTGTACATTTCCCATCATGCAGTGCTTGTGTTATGTTGAAGCCATTTTAGAATTGGAGCTCTATAGATCAGGGAGGCAGCCTCCATAAAACCAGGCTGAGCAAATCCCATGATGCTAGTTCCGGAGGCAGAGTCTCCAGAGATTTGAGCCACTGTGAAAAGTGCCTTTTGCTCATTTGGCTGTAGATACAGAAACAAAGAGCACTGGACCTGGAGTCAGATAAATTTGATTCAGGTCTTGCCTGCAGCATTTTCTAACTGTGGGATATTCAGTATGTTACTTAATCTCTGGTTCTTAGTTTATCTCTAGAGTTGTCTTGGGGCCTCTTTACAAACTGTAAACTGTTAAGTATAAGCTTTTGGTTTTGTTTTTTTAATCACAGAATTCACTATTAATGGCTTTTTTTTTTTCTCCAGCTGCATGCTGATGAGACCCATCCCTGCCTTGTATACATGTTGCTTTCAAAAATTGATATGTTATTGTAGAACTTTATTTTGTGTACAGCATCTCCAGTCTTTCTGAGCCTGTTTTCTCATCTGTACAATGCAAATGGTAATAGTCTTTGTTGTGTTCTTGTGATAAACTCAGTAATCAAAATAAGCATTTGGGGTATAGTAGGTGTTTAATAAATATTATTTGACCATATCCGTGAATATGCATAGAGACTAGATACAGCGTATTGCTGTATAGCATAGACACATAGAATCTATCTGTGATTTATTCAGCAACTGATGAGGTAGCATCAGGGCAAATAGTCTATAATAAAAATAGTATCACGTTGCCTACTATGTGCCAAGCTTTGTTCTAAGCCCTTTACACATACTAACAAAGCCTTCATAACAACCAGTGATAGCTAAGTATTATTAGCCCCATTTTACAGATGAGGAAACTGAGGCACAGGAGAGTTAAATATTTTTCTCCGGGGTACACACACACACACACACACACACACACACACACACCCCACATGCATGTGCACGTACCCACACAGCACAAGGTAAGTAAGTACTGGAGCCAGGAATCAAACCCAGGCAGTCTGGCTTTAATGATAAGTGTCTACCAGTGGTGGAGCATGTTTCATGTGAACACCGTTTAGTCCTTAATTTTTCTTTACATGTATCCATCCTATTGAATGTGTTTGGACAAGAATTTTAGCTATTTTTGAAGATACTTGTGTAATTTATTGGAGGGACTATACTCCTTCTGGCCTGTGGGGATGATACTGCTGGTGTGCATCAGGAAGCAAGCTTGTGAAAAACCCAGTGTTTCTAGCCTTTGCTTCATACTAGGGAGACAGTTCATCAGTTACTTTGTTCCATGCTGATTTATCTAAGACTTGGTTCTTCATCTAACAGAATTTGGTCAGGACTCCCATCACTAATTTTGGTTTATCATACTACTTTTTCTGTAGATTTTTAGATTTTCCATATTTTGTCGGGGAGGAAGAGATGAGGAAATAGTAAATTATAATAGTGAATTATGTCCTATTCGGCTTCCTGTTCTTTTGGTGGCACCAAACTGGGCAATTTTCCTTTAAGGATTAAGGATACCCCAAAATGAACTAAGATTGACTTGTAAAGGGACTTTCCGTTCCTTGGTTCCTACATTTTTCTAGGGAGAGGTGACAGACAATTCACACTAGCAGGGGGGGCAAGAAATTCATTGGATAAAAGCAATTTTTAAGCATTACAACCATCTTGGTCTCCACACGAGTATGGTTCTGGCAGTCATCTGTATGTCATGGGGGAGAAACATAACAGTTGGAGCTGGATTCTAAGGGAATTTTTCTAAGGGGAATACTTAGGGAAGAAAAAGAGACTAAAGTACTTTCTATTTTGGGATACGTGTGCTAAAAGCCAAGTAAGAAAGCTTACTGCTTTCTGGGCTAAAAGATCTTCTAGTATAGGCATAGTTACGTGTTTCTAATATGTACTTATAATGAGATGAGATTGATTGATGGCCTCAAGAGAACGAGTCATTCCCAGCAGACTGTAGGTTAGAGAGATGACTTTTTTTTTTAATATGGCCAATCCTCTCTTATGTAAGTTTCTTCCTGTTAGTTTTATTTTATTGTTTTCCCTAAGAGACCCAGCAGTAAAAAGTTATTTCTGAATGGCCTTGACCTGGACAGAGGTGACAATAAAGTAGATATGAGTCCTGGCCATTGTTACTATTTGCCCGCAAACCTCACCTTAAAGCTTATTTGACAGTCTGTTGAGCTTTTGGCATGTGCTGTTTTTAACTTAATTTTGATTTTTAAACTAGATAAATTAAGGCCAATCCCTGAAACCTCACTGTAATAACTGTATTTTTTTTTTTTTTGAAAAATTGTCCATTCTGTCTTTCCCAAAAGTAAGCATTGAGAATCATAGTTGATTGTTAGGAGTTAGTGCCACACAGAGGAAAGCGTGTGTGCCCATTTTACCATGTGACCCTGGGCAAGTTACTCTTGGCATCTATAAAAGGGGACAGTGGCACCTACCTCATAGAATGTTTAGGATTAAATGAGTTGATAATAAAGCCCTAGTGCTTTACACATTTGGGTAAACTATTAATGATGGGTATTTTTGTTATGTTTACTGAATCAGCTGGTATGGACTTTTGAAAAGAGATGGACAGAAAGTACTCCAAGGGCTTGTTGAAACTCAGTTCGAATCTGTAAATATAAAAATTGGTAGCTGAGAAATATTAGTCAAAAAGCATAGTATTGTTTCCTGATTGGAGCTGGGGTGGCTCTATTCTAAAGTAGACTAAGGCAGAGGATAAATATAGTCTGTACTTTATAGGTCAGGTGTGGTCTACTTACCTCTGTCCACATAGGAAATAACAGCCTTGTTCACTTCTTTTAAAAAGTGCACCAAGTGATCAAATAGTCATACGCAGCATGGCACGCATTGTGCCACATGTTGCGTACCCAAAGATAAAAGTCTGGGTTCCTACCTTAAGCTCACGGTCCAGTGTGGGAGTCAGTAAAGACATTTACAGTAAACTATACTAAGTGCTACTTTAGAAATAGGCATAGGTAAGTTAACATATGCCTTTCTTGTAAAAGTCTTTAAAGAAATCCATCTGGATTTAAAAGAAATGAGGCGTGTAGGAAGTGTCCCTTCCCTGGCTGACCACGTTCGTTAGAATTTTGTGTGGCTGCCATTTGAGTGTTTACAGTGTGTAGAGACTTAAGTATTTTGCATCATGAACTGAGTTACTCTTTCCAAGAACCATATTAAATAGATTTGCCTGTTTTATGCATGAGAAAACAGATCAGGTAACCTATGGCGTTGGTGTATGGTACTGGTAAATTGGGCTGGGTCAGTCCATTATGTAGGTGGGCTCAAAGTTTTTGAACCCTATTCACAGAATTGACCAATGGAGCTGTGTTTATGGATCAGAATTAGCAGATTGTCTAGGATTGATGACCTAACACCAAGAGGTTAGTTTGTTGTCCTGTCTGCTGTTGATTCACAGTGCGTGACCTTGGGCATATCATTCAGTACCTCCATTTTTAAAAGTTTAATTCTGGCTAATTGGACATAATTAACAGTGATACTGAACAACTGATGTGGAAGAAGGAAGAGATTTTGAAGTGGAAGTGAAGTTTGCCTCCACAGTTCTGTGTTTGCTGGACATCAGTGCTAATGATTTTGTATTTAGGACATGCTGTGTTTAATTTTCTAACAGAGAACTGGCAAATGTTTGAATGGAGTTCAGTTTATGACAGGACTGTGAAATTTGTGTGTAGAATGGCACGGAGACATTTTTAGAGTGGGTGTTTTTCAGTGAATAGTTTTCTTTAAGAGCTAGGAGTACTTCACTTTTTCTGGGTAACACCCCCTAACCACCCGGCCCCACTGACTTTCTCAAGTCGCTCCTGCTTAGCTTGGCATCTGTTTTTCCTTCAGCAGAGTGACTCCGGAACTGTAACTTTGGCCTTGTGGTGCTGTGGGTGCTGTCTGGAATGGTACGACTGTGAACGCTAGTCAGAATTTATTGTCAGTTCCTTACCCCATGCAAGCTTGTGAGTCTAGATTTTTAAGATGCACCTGTCAGTTTTTTCTCCAGATGCATAACTCTACTCATCTCTTTATCTGCTTTGGCCTTTGATTTTCTCAGTTTCATCTAGAAAAACATAATGTGCTCTTTATTCATACATTGGTGTTCCTTGTACCTGCCTGGAGTATCCTTTTTCTCTCCTGGCAGAACCTCTCTGGCCCAGAAAACCAGGGAGGACCCAGCCACTTTTAAACCAAACCTCTTCCCTCTAATTCTAGCTGGTTGCTTCTTCAAGAAGCTTTATAACCCTTAAATATGTGCCGTCTTCTGTTCCTACCAGGGGAGTGTAAGCTCTCAGAGGCGAGCACCACGCTGTTCTAATTGTATTTCTTGTGAATTCTGAGAAAAGTTCCTAGACATACTGGTAGTGTTTTCATTACAGTGGTTTCAACACACATTAAATTATATGCAGTACATTTTTATGAAATAGCATAAGAGTAAGAATGTGTTGGAGCGTCTAGATGGCTCAGTCAGTTGGGTGTCCTACTCTTGATTTCAGTTCAGGTCATGATCTCGGGGTCGTGAGATCCAGCCCCGCGTGGGGCTCCACGTACTGAGCGTGGAGTCTGCTTGAGATTATCTCTTCTTCTGTCACCCCCCCCCAAAAAAAACCCAAACCAAAACAAAAAGGGTAAGAATGTGACTACTAAGCCTTTACTCTGACCAGCATCATCTAGCCATTTTTTTGTACATCCTTGATAACTGCTAATGTTTCCTTTTAACATTTAAGGAAACTGAGGTTCAGAGAAGTTACTCTAAAAATCGCCTAATTTCTCTTTAGAAGCTGAGATTTGTAGTATGTAGGGCTTTCCTAGAAACATTCCACTCCTGTGTGTTTCATGATGGAGGTTTAGTAATCCTCACACATGATAGATAATGGAATCTTCAATTTTAAATTTCTAGGAAATTATCAAATTCAGTTAAAGCTCAGTATTTCAGAATTGAGCATGGGGCGCCTGGCTGGCTCAGTCAGTAGAGCATGCAACTTTTGATCTCAGGGTTGTGAGTTCAAGCCCCACATTGGGTGTGGAGCCTACTTACAAAAAAAAAAAAAAAATGAAGCCTCTTCTTTTCCTTGAAAATAAAACATAGCTGAAAGTTCACTACTTCTAAAGGTCACATTTCACAAGGGCATTCTCTTCCTTTGCAAGGCTGCTTTTTTTTTTTTTTAATACGGTTTAACAGTGGGTAGTCATTTGTATTTTTATTTTTTCCATCTTATACTTGGATATCTGCTTCTGGCCCCTGGGAGATGGCCTCTGAGTATCCTGAACCTGGATAAGAGAAATCCCTTAGGCAAAGAATTTTGAAATAGAGGGCCTTGATTGGTTCATAGATAACTCTTATTTCAGCATTTACTGTCAGACTTGAGGTTTTATGTATTTGAAGGAAATCCTGTTATTTCATGGGCACCTTTAGAATTATTTTTCATAATGTTTTTTTAGGGGTGTTTTACGAAAATAAAATACTTTTGCACATCTTTTTCTCCTTATTCTGATTATATGTATCTCTTTAACAGATCTATGACATTAAATGTCTTCTTTAGACAACCACATAGTCTTGGACCACCTGTTCCTCTTAACCTCTCCCCTATTAGATATTTAGATTGTTTCCAGTTTTTCACTAAGCATTGCTGATTTAACCAGCACATGCTTCCCATTCCTCTGAAGTGCTGCATCCAGTGGCTTAGAACAGATAGACACCCATCATCATCCTGTGGCTGTGCTTGAGAACTGTTCGGAGGCATCTCTGTGTCTTCCAGATCTGTGCCCAGCGCAAGGAAAAGTTTGCTCTGGTGTCTTTGTGCTATTAGTGCCAGGCCTGATGGTGAAACTGCAGTCTTTTAAGGTTTTTTAGGAGGCAAATAAAGGCTCTCTTGCTGAGGTTTTTCTTGGTGTAGGACGTTGGTTGAAAGTTAGAAGAAAAGTAGATCCTGATTATAAACCATCACTTGTTAGCATTCAGTTCAAGAAAATTCAATTAGGAACTATTGGGTAAAAGTGTTACAGTTTGAGGCTATTGAAGGGTGGAGTCTTATCTAGGAATGTTAACGTTAACACTGTAACGTACTCATTTCCTGTAGGAGATGAATCTAGACTTGCTTTCCTTTTCATGGGTTGTATGTTAAATAAATAAGAATCCCAGCTCACACTGTGGTCTGAAACAGTGATGTGTAGGTCCTGTGAGATGAATAATAGTACTTCGATTTGGTTTGCATGATGCATTTTTAAAAAAGATTTCCTTTAATTACCTGCATCTCCTCTTCACAGCACGTCTTCTGAGGAGGGTGCTGTATCTCCAGTGTACAGATTGGAAGGCTGACGATGAACAAGTGCATATGGCTTTGTAGTACACATCCCTCTCTTAGACCTAGTTGTGCTGCCTTTCTGCTCTTCCGCATACAGCTGCCCTGGGTTCTTTCTGCTCTCTCAGTACTGATTTGTTGAGAAGATTTACAGGGGCGCCTGGGTGGCTCAGTCGGTTTAGGCGTCTGCCTTTGGCTCAGGTCATGATCCCAGGGTCTTGGGATCGAGCCCCTCATTGGGCTCCCTGCTCAGCGGGGAGTCTGCTTCTCCCTCTGCCTCTCCCCTCCAGCTTGTGCTTTCTCTCCCACCCTCTCTCTCTCTCTCTCTCTCTAATAATTTTTAAAAAAAAATTACAGCTACTTATCTGAGCATTAGTTTTGTGCTTGGCACAGTGTGAGACTTAAATGAGAAACACATGTGAAGCTTTCCTTTGAGGACATATACACGTGGAACTGCTTGTAAAAGGACACTACTCCTTGTCTGTACCAGCAAACATGTAGTGTAGGCCCTGGACGGTGGGATAGGCTACAGGTGCACTTGGATTCACAGGCTGGTACCTCAGTGGGGGGCCGGGGTAACCATGGAAGATTTTTTAGCCAGTTGGATGGATGGGAGTTTGCATAGGCAGGAAGTAAATGGGAGAGCATTCTAGATGAAGAAACTAGAAAAGCAATTTCAGGGGTGTTTGAGCGTGACATTTATAGGGTATTCGAGATGTCCAGCTGGAGAGAAAGGTACATTTTGGAGTGTGGCCAATGATAAAGCCTGACAGGTATGGAGGAGCCAAAATCATGAAGGACTTTGAAGGCCAGGCAGAGTTTAGATGGAGCTGCCCGAAAGAGAGTCATTCAAGGTGAGTGAGTGAGGGTGACGGCAGGACTAAGAGTCACTTTCTTCTTTTTTTTTTTAATTGAAGTATTGTCGATACGCAATGTACATTAGTTTCAGGTGTACGAGATAGTGATTCGACAAGTCGGCGTGTTAATTCTGTGCTCACCCAGATGTAGCCACCGTCCGTCACTGTACAGTGCGGTTACAGTACCACTAACAACATTCCCTATGCTGCACCTTTGACTGAGTAATTTTGAAGTAGGGTGAAGGAATACAAAACATGGGGATTTAATGTGCTTGTAAAGAACAGGTGCTTTGAATTATTTGAGCAGAGAGAAAACTGCCAAATTTGCAGTTTTATTCTTTCATTTGGGGATCTGTTCATTCAGCAGATGCTTGTTCATACTAATTATGTGCAAGACAGTGTGGGAGATCTGCCCGAAAGAGTTGATGGTGTGGCGAGGGACTTCAAGATATATACAAATAATTTTAGTACTGGAGAAATGTGATAGGACGTTAAGAGAGGTATAGATGAAATGCTTTGTTGAGAGTATATTACAATTTCCACATGTGACACTAGCTACCTGTGGCTGGTGGCTATCATATGAGACATCTCCAGCTTAGCGGCTTAAGAAAGGCTTCATGAAGGGGATGGCACTTGAGCCCTGCTGTGAAGAATTTTGTATGCTGAGTAAATGGGAAAAGACATTCCAGGCAGAGGGAGTGGCTTGGTGAGCAAAGACAAGGAGACAGAAAAGCAGACTGTAAGAAAACCAGTTTGGCAGAAGCACAAATTGTGTGGAAGGCATGTTTTGGCAAAAGTCGAGGAAGTTAGGTTGGAAAATCTTCAATGACAGGAGGGAATCTGACTATATCAGCAGGAGGGAACTTTAAAGAATTTTGAGCAGGAAGTGACTCGATCAAGGTTTTAAGAATGGGTCTGATCATAAAGACATGAAGGAGACTGCAGGTAGTGGGTCTAGGGAGAGGGTGAATGGGAGGCTTAGTGCAGATGTAGAACTAGGAACAATTCCAGATCTCCCTTGTCTCCTGCCTTCCTCCAAACTGCTGGGTGTTGTGTAACCCATTTCCTGTTGAAATTGGTCTAGCTGCTTCAAAATCCGTGTTATATAAGTCAAAAGTTATGTAAGCAGTAGGCATCAGGACATTTAGCTGTGGATTTTGTTTGTTGTAGTTGGTGTGTGTGTGTGGAATTAAATTTTTTTTAAACAGACGGATACATTTTTTAAGGCATGCATTTGGTCTTACCATATCATGATGGCACTCAATGTCCAAGGGCTCTTCCATTGATCCTGAAGAATCTTAAAATAGTTGGCCCCCCAAACAGGCCACATTTGATTTTGAGAGAAATAGGGCATGTACCTTTGGGAGCTCCCAAGGAGTAGTCAGGATTCTCCAGAGAGGTGTGATTTAACTTTCAGTGTTTGGGAGGGGAGCTTAATTGGGGGGCCTGGTAAGGCCAAAGAGTTTCATGGCATTTTTAGCAGTGTTGATCCTTTGTATTTCTCTATTACTCTTTTATAACCCTGCATGGGGCTCTGAATTGGCTTTTGGCCAGTACTTTATTAATCGGAATCTTTCCTGGTAATAGTTGCGCAGGTGCTGTTGGATGAACTTTGGAATGGGCCACTAAGTGACTGCTAACTTTGAATTTGTCTGCAGACTGGACATTTCTGAAGTTGTGTGAAAGTTAACTTCTGTCTTCTCACTTTGAGGAGCAATGAAGTAGAATTATCTGCTGCTGGAGGTTGTGTCCTGATTGAAAGACTTAGTGGTCAAGAAAGTTAGACATAAACTGAGAAAGTATGTAATTTGAAGCCGAAGAATGGTGTCCTTTTGATGTACCTTTTTTTTTAAGATACTGTTTATTTGTCAGAGAGAGAAAGAATGCACACAAGCAGGGGGAGCAGCAGGCTCCCCGCTGAGCAACGAGCCCGATGTAGGACTCGATCCCAGGACTCTGGGATCATGACCTGAGCTGAAGGCAGACACTTAACCAACTGAGCCACCCAGGCATCCCTTTTTTTTTTTTTTTAAGATTTTTATTTATTTATCTGACAGCAAGAGAGGGAACACAAGCAGGGGGAGTGGGAGAGGGAGAAGCAGACTCCCCGCTGAGCAGGAAGACCGATGCGGGCTCGATCCCAGGACCCTGGGATCATGACCTGAGCTGAAGGCAGACGCTTAATCAACTGAGCCACCCAGGTGCCCCCCTTTTTTTTAAGATTTTTATTTATTTATTTGACAGAGAGACAGCGAGAGAGGGAACACAAACAGGGGAAATGGGAGAGGGAGCAGCAGGCTCCCTGCTGAGCAGGAAGCCCGATATGGGGCTCCATCCCAGGACCCTGGGATCATGACCTGAGCCGAAAGCAGACGCCTAACAAACTGAGCCACCCAGGCGTCCCAGACGCCCCTTTTGATGTACTTTTCTCAGAGTAGACTAGGCTGTGTTGTGGCAACAAACAGCACCAACATCTCAGTGACTTCACCCAACAGATTTCTTTTTCACACTGCCATGGCCAGTGCCAGCCTGTAGGAGTCTCCGCACAACAGTCCCTCAGGGACTCAGGCCGCAGGCGCTATAGCACACCGTCGAGAGCACATGGCCTTCCAGGCACCTGATGTCAGAGAAGAGAGCCTGGCCAATGACACACAGGCTTTTCACGGTTTTCTCCTGGAAATGGCTTCATTTCTGCTGTTTCATGACACAGAACTCACCCTGTGACCCATCCTGAGTGCCTGGGGGCTGCCAGGAAATGTAGGAGAGCAAGTGGAATGTTTCGTGAGGATTATTATCTCTGTTGTAGTCTCATTCCAGTGACGTGGGTGAAGATGTCAGGCAGATCAGGTGAGACTCCCTTCACTGAGTGGAAGCTTAGAATTGGCAAGCCTTATGCAGGACGCAACTCAGGTATGACTTAGATAATAAGCCATGGGAAGAAAAATAGGATTCCTGGACTTAGAGAACCAACTCCTTCTCAATTGTTTAGATTTGGGGGAGATCTTACCATTGTGCTCCATCTAATAAAACAGTTTCATGTGGTAGGGCCCTGTCTGTAGGATTTCTCACTTGAAAATACAGAAATGACTTCAGGCAAAACCATTTTCTGAGGAGAGGGCAATACTTCTTTTGCTATTTTATTTTATTAAATATTTATTTGGCAGGAGGTGCGGTAGAGGGTGAGGGAGAAGCAGGCTCCCCGCTGGGCAGAGAGCCGGATGCGGGGCTCGACCCCAGGACTCCGGGATCATGACCTGAGCTGAAGGCAGCCACTTAACTGAGCCACCCAGGCACCCCTTCTTAAGCTATTTTAAAATTATTAATTGTTTTCAGTCTTAAATTGTGATCCTGTGTATATTGTAACGAAAGAATTTGGGGTTTTGTGGGTTTTTTTTTAAAGATTTTATTTTTAAGTAATCTCTACACCCAACATGGGGCTCAAACTCGTGACCCCGAGATCAAGAGGTGCATGCGCTACTGACTGAGCCAGCTAGGTGCCCCTGTAAGAATTTGTTCTAAGAATACTGATACTTCTGCTACTATTTAAAGTAGTATTTACCGTATTATGCTTCAAGATAGTAGTGTATTTTTACACTGTGGCACAGATGGAGACATCGAAATTTAAATTTACAGTGCATAAAACTTATTGGTTAACAAATTTTTTTAGCTGCATATTATCCAAAAATTAATGCATTCTCTCTAAATGGTTATTATTATTATAGTGGGGAATTGACTAAGGTGAGGTGAATAACTGGAGGGGTATTTCCTGATCGGTGTATAGAGGATTTGGTAAGCTGAAGTCACTAAAATTTTTGTCTACTTCAGAAAAAATTTTAAATGAACTCAATTATGGTTTGAAGTTGCATCTTGAATATACTCCTATCCCTTACAGCCTGTACCATATAGAAAATTAGTGCCTGATAATTTGTACCTAATACTCTAAACTTCCCAAAGCACCTTTACGTAGATTAGATCATTTGTTCTCACAGCAGCCCCACGGAGAGTAGGTAATGTTCTTACTTTCCAATAAGGAAATTGAAGTTCTCAGAGGTTAAGTGATGTGACCAAGGTCATACTCCACTTGCAAGTAGCAGAGCTGGTGCTAGAAGGAGCCAGATCAGCCTGCCTTTAGTTTATGCTCCTGTCTACAGTGTGTCTTCCCACTTAGCAAATTGCAGAAGATAACACAAAAATGGCTCCTATTTTTTTAGGTTCCTACTGCTTGATGGGCACTGCCAGATGTAACATTTAAAGTCCTGTCTTTGCTTTAAGATTGAGGCAATCCTCAGACTTAAGGTGTTTTTCCTGATACTGTGGGGGAAAACCAGATTTGGCCAAAACCAGACAATTCCTGAAAGAAGTTAAGGAAGTGTATTTAGCATAAGCTTCTAAAGAAATAAGTTCTTCAGCAGCCTGCATGTGTTGGGGACGCAGATCAGGTTCGTGGGGACAGAGAGACTGGAGTCTGCGGTCTCTTAGCATTGTTGCCGGGCACAACCCTTGCCTTCTCTGAACCTCCGTTTCGTCACCTCGAGAGAGGGGGGAAGGGATTGTTGTGAACATATCTTCCTTTAGACTGTTGGGAAAATTAAGTGGCAAAACAATTAGCAAGGTACTTAGCCCCGTAAGTGCTCACGTTCAGTATGGCGGAAGGCATTTGCAAGTACACGTTTCATATTTACACATGATTCTTGCCAGACGGGTTGGAAGGAGGTTCACACATGCATTTCCAGGGCCCTGAAGCCTGACACTTGCTTCTCTCTCTCTCTCTCTCGCTCCTGTTCTAGGGAACGACCATGGATAAAAGTGAGCTGGTACAGAAAGCCAAACTTGCCGAGCAGGCTGAGCGCTATGACGACATGGCTGCGGCCATGAAGGCTGTCACGGAACAGGGGCACGAACTCTCCAATGAGGAGAGAAATCTGCTCTCCGTCGCCTACAAGAACGTGGTGGGTGCCCGCCGCTCTTCCTGGCGCGTCATCTCCAGCATTGAGCAGAAAACTGAGAGGAATGAGAAGAAGCAGCAGATGGGCAAAGAGTACCGGGAGAAGATAGAGGCCGAACTGCAGGACATCTGCAATGATGTTCTGGTAAGAGACCAGGGTTTCGGGTTCAAACGGCGATTTCCAAACAGTATTAACGTAACGTTCAAACGCAAACTCTCCAGTGGCTCATGAGAGAAAGGTGTCTGAATATACTGGAAAGCTGCAGTCGGAACTGATTTTTAAGCATATGATGTGATTTTTCTCACCTCCTATTTGATCAGAGGTTGCTCATCACAAATGGGGTATTTTCCTCTCCCTTGAAAAAGACCTGTGACAAACAGGAGCGTTGCATCCACATCCCTCCATCTTTTCTTTAGAAATTGAGTGCACATAGGCAGGCTCTCAGGTAGGTGCAGCCACAGATAGGCTGTTCTGTGGCCAAGCCATGATGTCCTCTCCAGCCAGGGAGGCGGGAGCAAGAAGCCAAGCTCCCGGTCACTCTCTCCCAGTCATGTCCGCACAGTGTAAGGTCCTGAAAGTAAGCGACGTCTGTCAGTTCGGCCTGCGTTCCAAAGCCAAATCAAAAATGGTCTGGGGATCGTCCTCTTCTGGGTTTTATGTAAGCCTTAGTCAGATGATTGATTCGTAACTATTTCGCTTTGGCCACAGTCTGGGGTTGGACGGGAGGGGTGCGTATCCTAGAGCAAATCATGATCATATTGTCTTTCCCTCACATCCTGAGCCCACTGGGAACTTTCTTTTTCTTCCAGGTGAAATCAGGTAAAAATGAACGGTAAGGGCTGCTTTGAAGGGAAAAGGAATTCACACTTGTGGATCTACCTCCTCCCCTGCTGGCTGCCTCTCCGAATTACTGCCCATGACACCTTTCTTTTGAAAACCAGTACAAAGTTTGTCAGCCATCAGGCAGTACTCCTCCTCCCTAAACCATAAGGAGTTACACCCTGTCTGTCTGCACAGAGTATTAAAATGACTACTGCCCCTTGCATCTTCTCACTTTGATTGATTAAGTCCCCTTACAACTAAGCTTTTGCATTGAGCTGCTCTTATTAGACTCGTGGTGTAAGAGTGTCACGGCTAAATTTGTTGCCTGTTGGTAATTTGGGGGTTTGTTAATGGTGCACTAATTCCTGAATGTTAGGTACATCTGGTATTCAGATGAAGTATGGCATGCATTCCAAGGGCAAGAAAGTTCCATAATTCCTGAAATGTAGACCAGCTTTTAAGAGCATCTGAAAGAATGTGAAGAAAAGCATGGTACTTACTGCCTCTTAACCAGTTTTTCAGGATGCCACATTCTAAAACAACTCTTCGAAAATATTGCTCTGTATACGAAGCTTGGACTCCTTCAGAACTGCTTTTGTTGTAAGCATAAATGTTTAAAGGAATTTATTATTAATAATAGTATTAGCTACTTTTTGAGTGCTTACTACGTGCCAGGCATCGTGTTAAGCGCTTTATGTACACTAGCTCATTTATCCTCATAACTACCCTAGAAGATGGCTGTTGTGCTTCCCCATTGTATAGCTGGGAAAACTGAGGCTCAGGGTGCTTAAATCTTTTGTCCAGGGGCACAGATGGTAAGCAGCAATGGAGGGATTTCTACCCAGGTCTGATTGATTTTCGACTTAGTTTTTGGCAGTTTTGCTCTATTATCACCTTTTTCCTCCCCAAAGAAAGATTTTTTTTTTTTTTTTTAATTACAGAAATAATACAGGTTCATGGTTTTAAAAAAGGGGGCGGGGGGTGACCAGGCAGACGAGTGTAAGTCAGAAAGTAAAAAAAATCATTTCTAATCCTATCATATAGAGAATCATTATTAACATATTGATAAATATCCCTCAAGAGTTTTCCCTTATGTATTTGTGTGTACACATACATATTTTAATATTAAAATAGGATTCATGTGGTACTTACGATCTTTTTGTTTCACTCAGACTTCTTTTGAGAACCTTTCCATGTTACCGGTGTAGTTCTGCATCATCATTTTTAAGGCCTTACGTGGCATTCCATTGTATGGCTATACTTTAATCAACCCCCTGTGGATGGTCAGAGTGATTTTTAACTGAAGAATACAGGCATCTGCTGTTAGGACCTGGGCTAAAAACCACTTAAAAGCTTTGGATGCAAATTATGTTTGTTTTTTTTTTTAATCTTCAAAATTATTTAGAAGTGGTAGTGTGTCTTGAATCTCAAACATAGTTTTAACATCTTGTAAATAATATTTCCAGATTCTTAACAGAATGTGAATCATTTTTTAGGAGCTGTTGGACAAATATCTTATTCCCAATGCTACACAACCAGAAAGCAAGGTGTTCTACTTGAAAATGAAAGGAGATTATTTTAGATATCTTTCTGAGGTGGCATCTGGAGATAATAAACAAAGTAAGTAACTTTTTTTTTCTTTAAGAAATTTGACCAATAGTGGAGCCAGTTCTCCTTAATAATTTTAAACAGTTTTTGCGTTGTTTACCATAGATACGAACGTCACAGTACTGAGAATTTAAAAGACCATTAGCATTATGCGGACCTGTGGTTAGCAGGTCAGCATAACGGGGGTGGACAAATCAATGTATCTAAGGGGAAAGTGCAGGGAACATTAAAAGTGTGATGCAGTATTTAAAGAGATCTTTTTCTTTCTTTTTTTTTTTTAAGATTTTATTTGTTTATTTGACAGAGACAGCGAGAGAGGGAACACAAGTAGGGGGAGTGGGAGAGGGAGAAGCAGGCTTCCCACCGAGCAGGGAGCCCCATGCAGGGCTCGATCCCAGGACCCTGGGATCATGACCCGAGCCAAAGGCAGACGCTCAACAACTGAACCACCCAGGCGCCCCTAAAGAGGTCTTTTTCTTAAAAAAACAAACAAAAAACAACTTTTTCTTGAGGATTATCCGGTATCTCTGTTTTTATTTTTTATTTTATTTTATTCTATTTTTAAAGATTTTATTTATTTGACAGAGAGAGACAAAGCAAGAGAAGAAACACAAGCAGGGGGAATGGGAGAGGGAGAAGCAGGCCTCCCGCAGAGCAGGGAGCCCAACGCGGGGCTCTATACTAGGACCCTGGGATCATGACCCGAGCCAAAGGCAGACGCTCAAAGACTGAGCCACCCAGGTGCCCCGATATCTCTGTTTTTAGAAGTAAAACTTTAAAATGTCTGATAGTACAAAACCACCATAGTAAATAGTGATTCGTTTTCTTTTCTCACATAAGCGTTTTGTGATGGTGAGAACTACAACTCTGCTTTATTAAGTGCCTACTATGTGCCAAGTATTTTAGTCTCATTTATTCCTTACACATTCTAGGAGTTCCGGTGGGGATCTGCCCGTTTTTCTGATGAGGAAACCAAGGCTCACGGAGGCTTTCACTTATTCCAGGATTCACATTTAGTGAATGAGTGTTGGGAATTCGAGTTTGAGTTTGTTGACTCTATAAAGTCCATGATTCTTCCACTGGAGCATATTGTTTCCCATGTCCTATCTTGTTAAAGGTTATTTCTGCTTTCCCCCAAAGCATTTAATGCAGTACTTGGCTTAGAATAAACATGTAACAGATGGTTGTTAATCAGATGGTGGAGACACTGACCCCTTGTTTGATCAGTCCTTGTTCCTGCGTGCTGTGGTAAAATGACTGGATGGTCATCCAGCATGTGATGACCTAGGAAAGAACCTCCCCTTTAATGTTCTTATCTTTCTTACAGCCACTGTGTCGAACTCCCAGCAGGCTTACCAGGAAGCATTTGAAATTAGTAAGAAAGAAATGCAGCCTACACACCCAATTCGACTTGGCCTGGCACTGAATTTCTCAGTCTTCTACTATGAGATTCTAAACTCTCCTGAAAAGGCTTGCAGCCTGGCGAAAACGGTGAGAAAGACCCTCTGTGGTTTCTGATTGTAGTAAAACACTGCTTGTGTGTGTGTGGTGGTTTTTTTTTTTAATAACTTCTTTTTATTGCCTGAATTTAACAACTCATTGTCCTAGATCTCTCTGAAGATGTTCTGGAGAGAGGAGTAGATCTTTTGTGACATAAATACAGACCTATCACTTTTTGATTTCTTCTCAACATCTCCTGCTGATTTTTGTTTTCGTTGTGTAATTACTGGTTTGGGGGTCGTTGTGGAAAAATCAGGGGGAAGGTAGTGTGTTGTTTCTTGTCAAGCTTTGGGCTCTGTAGGCCTCCATTATGTATTGTAGTCCTTGTACTGGGATTTGAAGTTACAGCTGTACGAAAGAACTCAGACCAGGTTTTCTTTGTGCCGGGTTACCTCCTATCTTCTATTAATTCAGCCGCCTTTTCTACATATTTTTTAGTCTTTCAACATGCACAGTGTTATTTAAATTTTTTTTTTATTTTGGAAAAAGTACGTGAAATGAATTCTCTAAGGTCTGTCACTTAATTGAATCAGATTTAGTGGTGTGAACTTCTGTTTTCCCTTTATTCCTTGTATCCAGACCTTTTGAATTTTAGTAAAGAAAGAAAAGGATTACCAGAAGTATCTTTGGCAATTAAAAAATTATGTGGATTTGTGCTGGGTTGACAGTAATACCTGCTATCTTATCACATACAGTGAAGTTCTTATCTGGGAATTTTTTGTCATTGTTGGTTGGTGCTTTATAAACATGCATTATCTGTTGAAACAACTAGCAAACAAGGTCATTAATAATAGCCTCAGTTCCCCCAAAGTAATGTACAGGAAAAGAAAGTATATTCATTCGTTAACAGAAAAAAATTGGGCTAAACTAGCTCGAGAGAACCTGTGACAGTCAGCTAAAGGCTCTTTGTTGTAGGCATTTGATGAAGCAATTGCTGAATTGGATACACTGAATGAAGAGTCTTACAAAGACAGCACCCTGATCATGCAGTTGCTTAGGGACAATCTCACAGTAAGTACTGCTGGTTTACAACACTGCTTTTGGAGGGTTTAGAGTCTTGTTCCTATCACCGACCTAAGAATTCATTATTGCCTAAGACTTGAGGGGATTTGTACCCTGTAAGTAGTTAAATGTACTAAATTGTTAAATTGGTTGTAAATGACTGCTAAAGTTTTGGCCTTCGCAGTTCTTGCGGCCTGCAGTAAGACAGTAAGAATTTGAAGCAGTTAAGTGAGATAAGGTGGTCCAGACTGGACCTACCTCCCTGAGTGCATTTTAGGAGCCCTGTTTTGATTAGAGCTCTGTTTTTCTCTTGCAGCTGTGGACGTCGGAAAACCAGGGAGATGAAGGAGATGCTGGGGAGGGAGAGAACTAATGTCTGTTGTGCTTCGTGATCTGTTCAATGTCACTCTGTACCCTCCACATATATCCCTTTGTGCGATAAAAAAAAAAAAAAAAGAGTCGTACGTCGACTTTCAATTTTTCACAGCCTCAGCCTAGCAAAATGGTCCATGGGATAAACAGCTGGTGTTTGTATCTGAAACTCAGATTGGTCACATAAATGCCACGGCATTCTGAAATTTTGATTTTGATTAACATTGATAGGATTACTGTGTGTTGAATTTTTTTTAAACTGAACACTGTGATTATGGGGTTTTGTAACTTAGCAGAACTCTTACTGGTAGAAAAACTAGACCTGAATTATGTGTAACTTTTTGGAAAGTTTAATCTGATACCAAACTAGTCACTGAAATAACAGTTCCATTGTAAAGTTGTACAGAAAGTTATAGAGATTATATTGGGATGTGGAGTGAGACACCCGTCCTGTGACATTCAAATGTGACAGCAACTCACAGTAGTTCTGCCTGTTTTTGGGGGATTACAGACACTTGGCCAGTTTGGGCTGTTGCCACTCGAAAGTTCATGACTGCAGATGTCCACAGTGTCTTCCTCTGAGTAAACTCGAAGCCTGAAATGGAAACTCCTTGTGGCAGATAATTGGGTTTTGACACCAGGAAAAGGTCCAGTGTTCCTAGAACACGTGACTGACACCCCTTTCCCACAGCCATCTTACTGATTTGCAACTTGTGCTCCAGTAGTGGAATCTGTTTTCCTTGTAACCAGGACCTGAAGAAGAAAAAAGCCGTGTATCTTATGAATGGCCTTATCTGTTTTCCTGGGTAATACCTTTAAGAGTCATGTTCTGCAGAGATTGCCTTTCACTTAAGAAGTACTCAGTCTTTGGGTGCTTCCTAGCTTGGGGCTTTTAAATTTTGAAATCAAACATTCTTCCCACTGTCCTTTTTGACTGTTGACTTTGGTTTTTCTTTTCCCTCTTTAAGTTTCTGTCCTGTTTCCTTACATTTTTTTCTTTTTGAATTCTGTCGTTGTCTTCTGTTCTTTGTTTAATACTGTTTGGGCAGGGTGGGGGCCTGAAGGGAGTGAGCAAAGATGGTGAGCACTTTGGTCAGCAGGCCTCGCTTCAGAGTTGAGAAGAGCTTCCAGCACACAGCTCTGGCTTCCTCCGGTTCTCAGCACGCTTGTTGTTCTTCAGTCAGACCGAGATTGAATCAAAAAAGTGTTTTTAAATACCCATGATTTCTCCCTGTGTTGCAGCCAGCCCTGATAACGCTTGTTAGTACCTGTCACCAGATCTCCCAAGTGTGCTCCTCCAGCCAAGTTCACAGACCTGTTTGAACAAGACCCTATAAAGCAGGGAAGTTGCATGAACACCACAGTGGGGAGAGTCCAGAATAGCCAGGCCTACCAGTCTCACAGTACCCCCTCTCCCTTAAACATTCCATGTAGCTGTAGTGTCCACCTGTTTGTCCATCTGCTGAAATGAGAAAAGAAACATTCATGCACTGATTTAAAACCAAAAAAAAAGAAAAAAGAAAAAAAATCCCTCCCCCCTTTCTAGCTGAACAAAAATGTGCAGTTAATACTTGGCGCTTGAAAATGCAGTAGTGAATGTGGAACGAGCCTGTCTGTATATCTGGTAGCTCTTTCTTGCTTCCGTTTTTCCTTACCAGTATTCTGCCTCACGTTTGCTTCTGTGACGGTTATATTGCCTAGCAAGCACTCCTGTGGTTGTGAAAATAGTATAGCAAAAGAAAAAGAAAAATCCCCGGTTATTGATGTACTAGATTTGTGTATGTCTTTTAAACAGTTCTAGTTTCCACCTTAACACGGAATAATCAGGAAAAGTGTAAAAATTCAAAAGTGAAATAAAAAATTTTATCAGTTGCCTGTGAACTGATGTATGGCGCCATCTCTGTCACTGCCAGGACTAGCTACCTCTTCTAGTCACACTCACTCGTGGCTCTTTCTTTAAAAGTAGGGAACATCTTTATTTCATCCCTATTTAGAACCAGAAGTCAAGGTGTTGTAAAGGGGAAGAAACTACCATTAATAAACAGCCACTCTCCACCTATTAGGGGACGCTTCTCCATACTCCACAACAAACCATCCAGGTGTTAGGTCCTCTTCTGTAGCTTCGAAGATATGCTACGAACAGTTATTTTGCATC
>NW_027397100.1:2272675-2417848 GCF_003265705.2 Callorhinus ursinus | reverse complement strand
ACACACACACACACACACACACACTTTCTTAACCCTGAGGTGTAACCAAGCCTGTGAGAGATGCTTGCATAAGGCTTGGTCATCCCCAGGGTTCTACCAGACTGTTCTCTCTCCTAACACTTTCTGGGAGCCCACAGCACAGACAAATGCCTCATGGCATTTGTCCCCTTTCTAAAAACTTCCACACTCCCATAAGGAGAGGGAAGAAATGAGGGTTATTTTTCAGCCCAAGATTAGAATTAAGTCTGGCGCTTGCTTGCTTGCTACTGCATGTATGTTGAGCAACCAGACTAGTTCAGAGCTCTTCCGCCTGTGGAAACCACACTCAAGCAAGGTCAATGGGAGCCTGCCTGCTTCGTTGCAGTAGGGAACCGGGAGAGTCCCTGTGAGGGGCAAGGGGAAATATTGGGGAGTACGACTGGCCCACAGTGCAATGCAATTTTGTTTTAAGTGCCTCCACACCACCGGTAGGTTGAGGCTGCAAGCGCACCTTGGGGCTACTGCCACAGCCTTGTACTGTCAGGTGCCTTCTGTCCCCACAGAGTAACAGTGAAGCTTCCTGATGGAATGCAGGTAGAATGGCTTAGTCAAAAGGAAGTTGGGGTGGGGTGGGGTGGGGGTCGCCTGGGTGGCTCAATGGGTCAGGAATCCGACTCTGATGTCCTCTCAAGTCACGATCTCAGGGTTGTAGGATAGAGCCTTGTGTTGGGCTCCACACTGAGCATGGTGGAGCCTGCTTAGGATTCTCTCAATCCTCTGCCCCTCTCCGCCTCTCTCAAAAAAAAAAAAAGTGGGCCAGGAATATCCCTTGGTGATACGAGAGCCAGTGTCAAGGAAGGCCTCGGTCTCGAATTCTCAAGTGGAGCAGTCAGTCCCAGGTCATAAGGCCGGTTCCAGAGCGGGTACTGGATTTGGGCCATGTTGAGAAAAAGACTCCTTTCAGGAGGCAAGGGGCACGAGCTTTGAAACTGGGTGCCCGGCTCAGGATTCTCTTCGCCTGTGAGACGCCCAGAATGCACCGGTCCCCTCTGATCCCTGAGCAGAGCGCTGTCGCCGTTTTACTGAGAAGGAAAATGGACCCAGAGGCCCAGAAGGCAATGACCTTCGGGGCTGGAACAAGTCTTGGGCCGTCCCTGACCGGCGTCCCCGCAGCCCGACCCGCGGCAGGGTTGAGGGCGCGCCCCGCCTCCGGAGGCGGGGTCCCAGAGGCCTCACCTGGGGCTCCTGGAGCGCTGAGGGGTCCCAGGTGGGGCGCGGGGCGGGGCGGGGGCTAAAGGGAGGGGCGGCCGCTCGGGAGGAGAGCCCCGCCGCGGCGTCTCGGCGAGCACCATGAACGCCAGCGGCCCGGGCTACCCGCTCGCCTCGCTCTACGTGGGCGACCTGCACCCCGACGTGACCGAGGCCATGCTGTACGAGAAGTTCTCGCCCGCCGGCGCCATCCTGTCCATTCGCGTGTGCCGCGACGTGGCCACCCGCCGCTCGCTGGGCTACGCCTACGTCAACTTCCAGCAGCCTGCCGACGGTGAGCCCGGGGGAGGGGGGACAGACGCACGGACACCCGGACGCCCGGGCCTTCCGACAGCAGCTCGGGGCCTGCGCTGGCATCTCTGGCTCGTTTTGCAGCCAGGGAAACAGGCCCAGAGGGCGTCGGAAGGGGCCCTACCCCTGAGACGGGAACGGGCAATTAATGTGCGCCTACTGTGTGTTTTACTGGTGCTCCGTCTTAACAGAGGACAAATATTAAGGCTGAGTGAAAACAGCCAACCAAGGGCTTTGGGGTTGGGCCGACCTTGGATTAGCAAGGCGGCAGCTGTGTGACTTTGAGCAATTAGCCATTCTGAGTTTCAGTTGCCTGTCTGAAAAATGGGGAGCGTACCTGCTTTTATAGAGTAGTTGGGAGGATGAGAAAGTCAAAGCACCTGGTGAGGATGCAGGTGATGAGTGGGGAAGCCGGGAGCCCCGGGCCTTGGGCTCGCACCTTTCCCAGCTGCGAGATCTGAGTTTGCGCCAGATCTGGTCTCCACTCCCGGCCCCAAAACCGGTTTCTCAGAGCTGATAGGATTGATTAGAGGTTCTCAGGTGGTTATGGCCACACTCTCTTTGACAGTGGAGAGGATAAAGAGTAAGAGCACCGGGTTTTCCGAAAGCTCTGCCACCAGGGTGTGAATTTGAGCAAGAGTTCACGAAACTCCACACCTCTCCGTGTGTGAAAAGGGGCTAAGGCTTGTTCCCCAATAAATAGCACAGAAGGAGTGAGCTATGTCAGTGAAGTATTTCCAGTACCCTTTGGTGCATGGTAAAACACCCTGGGTTGATGGGAAGGCTTCCCAAACGAGGGTTTGCCGGGGTGGTTCTGCCTGTTTCCCAGCAGGTGACTGAGCTGGATTCGAGAGCCTTCTCCTTTGCTCTGCTTTACCCACCGCTGCCTCTAACCTCTTCCTCCAAGCCCTGCACGCTCTGACCTTTCTGCCAGACTTCACAGATGAGATAAATGGAGCTCCAGGGAAGAGAAAGGATTTTGCCTCTTAGCTGGGAGGGAACAGGCTCTAGCAGTGGCAGGAGGACGGGCGTAGCCTGCTGTTTTCAAACACACTACCATTTACCAAACTCCTCTTTTGTGCCAGGCACAAAGTGTGAGGCACCTTGTGTATCTTATTTAATTTTCAACCTGTCCGACCCCCTGGAGGTAGATAGTATTATCCCCCTTTGTTAGAGGTGGAAAGGGGGTAACTGTCTCCTCATCCCCACTTCACAGGTGAAAGAAGCTCAGACAGGTGTTCTCCCCCAGAGCCCTACGACTTGGGATTGAGTCTCAACTCTGCCGCTCAGTACCTCTGAGCTCTGGTTTCCCCTAACTGCTGCCACTCTTTGTCTTATGATGGGCTATCCTTTACGTTTTCATCTACTCCGTGTGCCTTCGAAAAGCGCAGTAGACCTTGCTCCGCCACGACCCTCCCCCTTTCCGAGCCTCTGTTTTCCCTCTGTGAAGTGGGGGTAGCAGTCCATGCTCACGTGGCTCTTGCAAGGAGCTGAATGAGACCCCAGTGGGAAGGTGGGAGGAGCGCCCCGCACGTCAATTCTTTCTGCGTATCTCTCCTGAGGCTCCAGGTTCTTCTCTCAAGTGAGACCCAGACAGTGATCCCCCCCCCTTTTGCTTCCAATGAAGCAACTCGGGGCTCAGGGAAAGAAATACCCTTACTTGCTCCTTTTTCTCCTCCTCCTCTCACCCCCTCCCCGGTCCAGCGGAGCGGGCCCTGGACACAATGAACTTTGAAGTGATCAAAGGCCAGGCTGTCCGCATCATGTGGTCGCAGCGAGACCCAGGACTCCGCAGGTCAGGGGTGGGCAACATCTTCATCAAGAACCTGGAGGACTCCATTGACAACAAGGCCTTATATGACACCTTCTCCACCTTTGGAAACATCCTCTCTTGCAAGGTGGGTGTGTGTGTCCTTGCAGGGGAGGGTAGGTATCAAATACCTATGTGGCAGAAGGATCCCAAGCAGCACCCCGCTTCACACCTTGCTGAGCTGTCAACAACCAACCCTTTCTTTAGCTCATAATTCTGCAGTTGGCCATCTGGGCTGTGTTCAGCTGGGCACTTCTGCTCTCAGCTGGCTCCTTCGTATGCCCGCTGTAAGCTGACTGGCTCTGCTTCTAGAGGGTGGCTGGCTGTCAGCTGGAGCACCTCGGCTCTCTCCCTGTGGTCTTTCCTCCTCCAGTGGGCTAGCCCAGGCTAGTCTCATGACAAGGGCAGCGTCCCAGGAGACTGGAAGCTCACCAGGCCTCTTGAGATGTAAGCTCAGAACTGGCCCGCCTTTCCTTCCACTGCATTCTGTTGGCCAAAGCAAGTCGTAAGACCAGTCCAAATTCAGAGAGGGAGAGAGGACAGTAGACACGACAGGATAAAGGGCATGGATACCGGAAGGCTGCTAATTAAGGCCATCAGGGCGGTCAAGCCTCGTGGCTTCCTCTGGGCCACTGAGGATTGGTCAGAAAGCTGGACGTGACCCGGGCGAGTCTCTGAGGCCTAATGAGGACCCACTGTGGTGGTGGGCCAGGTTAGATGCAAGGCACACAGTATGGGGCCTACCCTGGGAGCTCTCAGGCTGGTTGGAGACGGTGAGACTTTTAGGAAAAGCTGGAAATTGGGCTCTGCGAGAGAAGCCTAGTGAGCCGTGTAGTCAGAGGCTCAGGATAGAAACCAGTTCCACGGGGCTGCCCTGGAAAGGTTTCTGTAGTGCGGTGGGAAGAGCACTAAACCCGTGGAGTCCGGCCAGCTGCTGAGAAGTCAGCACAACAAGTTGGTCAGATCTTGGACTTTGGTGCTGACTGTGTGGGGTTCAAATCCCGCCTCTTCCACTTCCTGGCACTGTGACCTCGGACCAGCTGAGTAACCCCTCCATACCTCGGCTTCCTCTAAAAGGGGGCCGTGGTAGAACCTACCTCATAGGCTTGTTGTGCATGTGTTTTAAGTCTGGTAATCTTCACGACATTGAAAGGACACCTGGCACCCTCTAAGTGGTAGCTATCATAATCAGAAACTTTGGTGGCTAGTGCCCCTCGACTAGTCCTTCATTCCCATTTTCCCCCATCAGGCAGTGGGGGCTCAGAGGTTAAGAATTGCCTGGAGGGGCTCTTATAGCAAGTAGGACAAAATAAGCGTGTGATCCCCTTAGCAGGTGCTTGGCCCAGAGTGGGGCCCCAGTCAACATGATTAAATCTGGATGGAAGAGCTCGGGCTGGAGTGGAACGTGGAGGGACCCTGTGTGGGGCACAGCGTAAGCACTCAGATAGTAGTCATTCGTTACCTTTGCCATTCTTCTGTACCTGAGCCCTCTGTGGGGTGCCCCCCAACCCCGTCCTTCTCCCCTGTGGCACAGGTGGTGTGTGACGATCATGGCTCCCGAGGCTTCGGCTTCGTCCACTTTGAGACCCATGAGGCTGCGCAGCAGGCCATTGCCACCATGAACGGGATGCTGCTGAATGACCGCAAAGTGTGAGTGGTGGGACGTGGGGGGCCGGAGGCTGCCCGTCACCACCTGCTGGGCACCGGACACTGAGCCTCAGCCAGAACTCTCCTGGCGGTGTGACCTCGGAACAGTTCAGTCCCTCGGGAGCTCCCTTTCCCCAGGGAAGATTGGGTCTGCTGATATTCCTTAAGAGGATTGCTCTGAGTCATAAGTGAGGGGCTTTTGAAATTCCCGCAGGAACAGCTAATGGCCAGATCACCGCTGGATTCAGTGATTTCATCTGTTTTCCAGCCTTCTCGGCATGGCTGTGAATTTTTTTCTTAAGCCTCTTGTGTTGTTTCATGGGGTTGTTGGACGGGAAGGGAAGTAGGCCCAAGCTTAGCCTGCCATCTTCATACATGTAAGTTCGACATCCCCCGTGCTTCACGGGTGGGCCAGTTGAGCTGCAGATGCTGGCGAGAATCCCCCCCCCCCCAGTTTGGATTCTGCCCCCCTGTTTACCAGCCCCATGCTCAGTGCCGGGGAGGGAAGGAGGCTCTGAGCTGGAAGAGGCACTGAGAGTTGCTTCGTCCAGATCGTCTCAGCGGAGGCTCCGGTCAGTGAAACCAAGCCTGGCGGGCTTTCCCCAGTTCTCAGAAGGACGTGATATTTGTTAGCTACGGCTTGCCCAGGTTCACCTTTGCTACTCCATGTTCTGTAATTTTTAATGCCCGCTACCACTTGTTTGTGCTGAGTGTGCTACAGATGCCATCGAATTTTCTTACGTTTTTCTTTTTTTTTTTTTTTAAGATTTTATTTATTTGTCAGCACAAGCCGGGGGTGGGGGGGAAGCAGGCTCCCCGCTGAGCAGGGAGCCCAATGCGGGGCTCCATCCCAGGGCCCCGGGATCATGACCTGAGCCTAAAGCAGATGCTTAACCAACTGAGCCACCCAGGTGTCCCTCTTATGTTTTCTTCTTAATCTAGGATACTTTCCTAAATGTGTTTACATGAACTTGGAAGTTACGATTTTGAAAATTAATATCTTCAGCCCCCCCCCCATAGTAACCCTCGCGTGGACCATGTCTGGTTCTCTCACCACTGCTTCCCGGGTGCATCCAGTACCTGTTACATGAATAAGCAAATGCCTGTGATCAGAGTTTCATCCCCAGTTTTTATTTTATTTTGTATTTTTTAAAAAAGATTTTATTTCAGAGAGAGAGAGCAAGCATGCATGAGCAGGGGGAGGGGCAGAGGGAGAAGCAGACTCCCCGCTAAGCAGGGATCCCAGTGCGGGGCTCGATCCCAGGATTCTGGGATCATGACCTGAGCCGAAGGCAGACGCTTAACCGACTGTGCCACCCAGGCACCCCTGTATTTTCTTTTTTAAGTAATCTCTACACCCAACGTGGGGCTTGAACTTACAGCCCTGAGACCAAGAGTCGTATGCTCCACTGACTGAACCAGCCAGGCACCCTTCATCCCTTTTTATAGGAATGAACGCTGAGGCTCAGAGAGGTTAAGTAACTTGCCCAGGGTCACACCACTAGGCAACTGCAGCGTGAGGATTCAGGCCCTCATCTGTATGACTCTCAAGTTCATGCTTGCTCTTCTCTCCTGCATACTCAGCTGCCTTGTGTATGGTAGGAGTTCCCTGTGCCTTTGCCTCAAGAATGAACTCTTCTTAACCTTATGCTTAGAGAATAGAATCTTGGCTGTTGGAAGTGGTCCGGCCTTGACTGTAGTCCATCTAAAGAGTATTGCCCTGCCCAGCCTCCCGATTCGGGATACAGGGGCCTTGGAGGCTGGCAGCAATTGGCGCCAGTGACCCAGGGTTGCCGGGTGGGATGGGGGTGGCTGCGGGCTGGCAGCTGCCTACCCCGTCAGTGTGTCCACAGCTTCGTCGGCCACTTCAAGTCCCGACGAGAGCGGGAAGCAGAGCTGGGAGCTCGGGCCATGGAGTTTACCAACATTTATGTGAAGAACCTCCATGTGGACGTGGACGAGCAGGGCCTGCAGGACCTCTTCTCCCAGTTTGGTGGGTGTGTTCCCCAAGGGAATCGGGGATCACTTTGTCCTCTATCCCCAGGTTGGGCTGGGAGGAGGGGCAGCCTTTTGGGGGCTTCCTGAGGAGTCAGCAGGGGGCAGCACTAAGTAGTCTCAAGCCCCCAGGGGGTGGGGTGGGGTGGGGGGGGTGGAGGCAGGGGAACATCCTGGGGCTTCCCAAACTCCCCCTTTGAGCCAGGTTGGCCCTTCCCAGGGAAGATGCTGAGTGTGAAGGTGATGAGGGACGACAGTGGCCACTCCCGAGGCTTCGGCTTTGTCAACTTTGAGAAGCATGAGGAAGCCCAGAAGGTAGGAGCCTCCCCATGGCTCTGTTTCATGGAGGAGGCACCAAGCCAGCACTAGGAAGAAAGGAGATCAGGCTCAGGGGGCCCCAGCTGCCGTGGAGGAGAAGAAAGTCCCTCCCCAGCCTGGGCCCACACCAGTCAGGGCCCTTCCTGCCTGTGGCAAAGGCAGAAGAAGGTTGTAGCCTCCTTTGGGTGCTTCCAAACCCTAAGGCCGACTGCTTTCCGTAGATTCTTGCCCACATGGGAGGTGGAAGGGCCTCTGAGATAGCCACGGCCCTCTTCTTGAATTGATGATGGGACTGAGGCTGGGGAGGGGAAGTGCTATGTGATTCCTTGGGGAAGTGCTATGTGATTCCTAGCTCCCAGGTCTTTGCAAATGCTGTTTCTCAAAATGTTTCCCTTCTCTTGCTCCTTAGATTAGTGCTGTCCAATAGAAATATAATGGGAGCCACATTATTTTCCAGCAGCCACATTAAAAAGGGTAAAAAAAAACCCAACAAACTGATTTTAATAATGTCTCATTCAACTTAACATATTGAAATTATCACTCCAGTGTATATTCAATATAAAAATTGAGATATTTTACATTCCCCCTTTTTTTGTATTCTTTGAAATCTGGTACTCCCAGCACATGTGAACTCAGACTAGCCATAGTTCCAGTGCTCAGAGCTACGTGTGGCTAGTGACCGCCATATTGGACAGTGTGGCTTTAGACAACTTAGCGCGTACCCTGTGGGTTTCCGCTTATACTTTCCCTCCTCCGAGAAGCCTCTTCTAACCTCATGCTTCTGGCGAGGTACCCCTTCTGCCTCTCTCCATCAGTAACACAGATCTCCATGTATAGAACTAGGGGTAGAGACTGGGTCTCGTTTCACAGCTAAATCTCTAGCGTTGCACCTGCCAATGGGTACCAGCTACCTATTGGCTGAACAAGTGAATGGAACGAGGTCATATCATGACAGAGCTGGAGAAATGTTTTCCTATTTGGCTTCCCACTCTAAAGCTCTTTCCCAGGCTGCTGCCCCATTAAGACCATTGGACATGGGGGATCTCAGCTCATTGTGGATTCTGGCTAGAGAGATCTGACCCGGTGCCACCTTGATGGCAGCCACATCTCCCCGAGCACTTAGCATGGGCCAGACGCTGTGCTAAGGGCTGCATACTCTCTCTTCTCTGTGCCCCACGAGTGTGGACTGGGCACTTATCACCAAGTGCTCCAAGGGTGTAGCTGGTAAGAGGCATCACTGAGATTAGAACCCTCTCTTTCTGACTTGGAAGCTTTGTTCTTAAGTGCAAATGGCCCCTTTCAAAGGTGACCTCTTACGTGCCCTTGGACAAATCCCACTCTCTCTCTAGACTTTGGTTTTCTCAACTGTAAAATGACAAGTTGAGTAGGTGGCTGAAGCTTCAGGGGTCCATAGACTCCAAGGTCTTAGAGACTTTGGCAATGACTTTTATTTATTTTCTGTAAGTGTACATTTTTTTTTACAGTGTTATATTAGTTTCAGGTGTACAGTATAGTGATTCAGCAATTCCATACACACCGGGATGTTTATAGCCACATTATCTACAATAGCCAAATTATGGAATTAGCCCAAGTGTCTATCAGTTGACAGATGGATAGAGAAGATGTGGGGTGTGTGTGTATGTGTATACACACTTACACCGTGGAATATTACCTATAAAAAACAAACTCTTATTAAATAGGTGATGGGGATTGAGGAGTGCACTTGTTGTAATGAGCACCAGCTATTGTATGAAAGTGTTGAATCGCCATATTGTACACCTGCAACTAATATTACACTGTGTTAATGAACCTATTTCACCCACCCCTCACCCTCCTCCCCTCTGCTAACCATCAGTTCTCTCTAGTGAAGAGTCTGTTTCTTGGTTTGCCTCCCTCTCTTTTTGCTTTCCCTTGCTCACCTGTTTCTTAAATTCCACGAGTGAAATCATAGGATATTTATCTTTTTCTGACTATTCTGCTTAGCATTATACTCTCTAGCTCCATCCATGTCCTTGAAATGGCAAGCTTTCATTCTTTTTTATGGCTGAATAATAATCCAAAACTGTAGTCATCAAAGTAGTATGGTACTGGCACAAAAATAGACACACAGATCAATGGAACAGAATAGAAAACCAAGGTAACGACCTTTTAAGACTGAGGTGGAACTAACTTTATTGGGGCCTGAGAGTATGTTTACACGGATTTGCATGTTTAGGAGGGGATGCTAAAGTCACTATTATGTGAAAATATTTTTTTATTTATATATTTTTTATTTTATTTTATTTATATTTAATATTTATTTTTTTAAAGATTTTATTTATTTATTCATGAGAGAGAGAGAGGCAGAGACAGAGGGAGAAGCAGGCTCCCCCAAGGAACAAGAAGCCCGATGCGGGACTCGATCCCAGGACCCCAGGATCATGAACTGAGCCGAAGGCAGACGCTTAACACCCAGGCTCCCCGTGAAAATATTTTTTTTTAAAGTGAGTGAGAGAGAGGGAGAGAGAGAGCACAAGTCGGGAGCAGGGGCAGAGGGAGAAGCAGAACCCCCTGCTGAGCAGGGAGCCTGATGTGGGGCTTGATCCCAGGTCCTGGGATCATGACCTGAGCTGAACGCAGACGCTTAACCACTTAACCGACCAAGCCACTCAGGCGCCCCTATGTGAAAATATTTACTAACTAGCTGACCACTTAAAAAGTTCCCTTTTGTTCAAGCCCCACTTTGGGCATAGAGCTTACTTAAAAAAGTCCCCTTTCAAACATTTCTCCTCACTAATGCTAGTGTCTAATCCTAACCATTGAGCTGGTATACACACGAGTCTACCTTTTGCTGATTTTTTGCAGATGAGTCCATGTAAATTCAGTTCAGTATAAATGCATTAAGAGAAGTTGCATGTCTTGGAGAAGAGAAAGCCACTGACAGTTTAGGACATGGAAGTCTTAGGTGTAGATACAGTTAAAAACCTAAATGTTAAATATGGGAAGTTTGCTTATTTCAATTTCACTTTTTAAAGTACAGCTCCAATCAAATTTTTTATTTTTATTTTATTTTTTAAAGATTTTATCTGCCAGAGAGAGAGAGAGCACAAGCAGGGGGAGCGGCGGGCAGAGGGAGAAGCAGGCTCCCTGCTGAGCAAGGAGCCTGATGAGGGACTGGATCCCGGGACCCTGGGATCGTGACCTGAGCCGAAGGCAGACGCTTAACTGACTGAGCCACCCAGGTGTCTCCACATTTTTTAAATCTGTGGTTTACTCTGAAATTTTGTCCCATGTTTTCAAAAAGTGGATCCACTTTAAATGGCCTTTATCCTCTTTCTAATTATTCTCAGCCAGCGAGGCTGGCCTAGCTTGCAGGTGGCCCCCTTCAGGCCCGGGCACTGGGACTGGAGACCAGGGCCTCGGGGGGAGGTGGGGGTTACCAAGGACTCTGTCCCCTTCCCTGGCCAGGCTGTGCTGGACATGAATGGGAAGGAGGTGAGCGGGCGGCTGCTGTACGTGGGCCGGGCCCAGAAGCGTGTGGAACGGCAGAATGAGCTGAAGCGCAGGTTCGAGCAGATGAAGCAGGACCGGCTGACCCGTTACCAGGTGACAGCCCCCTGGTGACAGCTCCTGCTAAGTGAGCGTGTCCATGTATGGAGGGCCCTGGATGGGAAGCCTTCCTCCAGCAATCCCACGTCTGGGAACTTGGCTTTAGAGGTTGTGGGGGTGGGGGGTGGCTGTAGCTTCCAGGGGATGGGCACGCTGAGTGATTGGGGGGCATGGGTGCCCTGCAAGACTGGAAACAGGAGGCTGGGTGGCCAGGGCTTCCAGGGCCGCCCATGGCCTGCGTTGGCCCCTGACACCTGGCAACCGGGGGCTTGGAGGGGAAGGGACACACCAAGCAATAACCTTTCTTTCTAGGGCGTGAACCTGTACGTTAAGAACCTAGATGACTGCATTGATGATGAGAAGCTGAGAAAAGAGTTCTCTCCCTATGGAGTGATTACCAGTGCTAAGGTGAGGACTAGGGGCACCTGCAGGGGATAGAGAGCCTGCCGGTCCTGTCCTGCTGCCTGCACAGCCCTCCCTCCTTCCCTCCCTCCCTCCCTCCCTCGTGGCTTCCAAGGAGTTGGTGCTGCGCCTCTCCTTTTAGGGTTTGGGGGGCTATGTCTGACCCCCATTGGAGCTTGATGTCCATCTGCAGCCTTGTCTGCTCTGGAGGGGAAGAGGGTGGAAGTCCAGTCCCAGTCGCACAGCTGGACTTACCGGGGCTCCCTGTAACTTGGTTCATTCGAAAAGCATTTATTGAGTGCCTACTGTATGCCAGATTCTAGAAATTCATGTCTCAGAATTTCCACTGACTCTTGTCTTCTGGACCTCAGTTTCCCCATTTGGAAAATGAGAGGGTTGGGCTGCTTCATTCGTCATTCATTCTTCCCCACTTATTGAGCACTTGCCACGTGCCCAGCCCACGTAGCACCTGATATGTGATGACTGGCTGTTCTACTTTTTAGCCCATGTCTTCAGAACTTCATCTATACGATGAGAGTGTCGGGCTCATTGGATGTTTCTCAACCCCCTGGCTTATTAACCGCCCCCCCTCCCCCGCCGGGGAGCTCGTACAGACAGACACCTGAGTTAGACAAATGGAAGATTTCAGAGTAGGGCCTGGGCATTTTATTTTAAAGCTCCTCAGATGATTTTCATATAATTCAGTGTTCATTCATTCCATACTTAAGCACCTGTCTTACAAGGACCTCTAGGAAGCCTATAGTAATGAGTTAGATGTGGTTCTTGCCCTTGACTAGCTTATAATCAAGTGGGGGAAGTCAGATGCATCACTAACTCAAATCTATTATAAGGTGTTTGTGGGGTGGGGTGGGAGTATTGGAAGCAGAGCTGTGGTAGCTCAGGGGAACAGGAAGGAGGGCTTCCTGCGAGAAGTGGCAGTGACAGAAGCATTTGGCTTGACTGTGAGGAGGTAGGGAGCTGCAGGGAGGAAGGAGGAACTTTCCAAAGATATCAGTGTGAGTGATGGGGCTGGAGACCAGCATATGTGATGTGATGGTTGGGTTCTTGGGAAGTGGTCTAGAAGTTCTTTTGCCTTTTTGAATCCAATTGCATTGTTTAAATTTTTAAATCTTTTTTAAAGATTTTATTTGTCAGAGAGAGCACACACAGGGGGAGTGGCAGGCAGAGGGAGAAGCAGGCTCCCCGCTGAGCATGGAGCCCAGTGCATGACTCAATCCCAGGACCCTGGGATCACAACCTGAGCCAAAGGCAGACGCTTAACCGACTGAGCCACCCAGGCATCCCTGTTGAGTCCAATTTTAAATGTCCTTCAGGAAGCCTGGTGTTTAGGGCAGAGATTCTAACAATTTTTGAGTTAAAGATCTTTGAAAAAATGACAGCTATGGGACATGTAAATAAGCATCAGTAAATTTGCTTAAACATTATAAAAAAGCTATGGGCCCTCTTTCCCAGCAAATATATACTTTGTGTAGTATTGTGATTGAAAACTGGGATGTTAAAGTTAATTAGAACTAGGTGTAAATCCCAGTCCTATATTAACTAGCTGTAGAATCTGACGGAAGTGGCTTTGCCCTTTGGAGTCTGTTTACCCATCTGTGAAATGGGAGCAACATTCCCTGCCTCTCGAGGTATCCTGAGCACTAAGGAGCCTGCATGCAGAGCACCTGCCCACAACAAGTAGTGAAATGATCTGATTATTCACACGTGGTGTCTAATTTCTGGAGATTCACCGGCCTCCTTGAGGGAAGGGAATTGTAAAAATCTGGGTTGCTCAGAGTTGCGGCACTATCTTGTTAATTGACCGATTAGGTTATAAAGTGGGGATTTTATGTAAGTTTATACTTATGATTTCGATTGTATATAAAATACAGTGAGAATGAAAATGAGTTAAAGCATATAAAGTGCTAAAAATAGTATCATGTTTATAGTAAAGCTGCATAAATGTATTTTGTCATTATTTACTACCTAACAGGAGTTCTTATTAACTTAAGACATTACTTTTGTGCCAAGAAAATCTGGGTTATGAAAGCCTATGGATCCCTTCTGAGAATATTTTTCAGTGCATAAAAGAAAATTCAGAGGAGGGGCGACTGGGTGGCTCAGTCGTTAAGCATCTGCCTTTGGCTCAGGTCATGATCCCAGGGTCCTGGGATCGAGCCCCGCGTGGGGCTCCCTGCTTAGCGGGGAGCCTGCTTCTCCCTCTTCCTCTCCCTACAGCTCCCCCTGCTTGTGCTCTCTCTGTCTCTGTCAAATAAATAAAGAAAATCTTTAAAAAAAATTCAGGATTACAGAGAAACAATTATATTGAAACAATTATCAAAATATGGAGGAGACAGCAGTATGTGCTTCATTATTATATTCAACTATAAGATCTAGGGAGGTAGTAGTTAGCGTAGATGATATTTTGAGGGCAGCAGTGATTAACATGATATGAAAATATTTCCTTTCTCTTCCTGACAAAAATCCCAAGCACAGCCAAGACTCCCCTATTTTTGTTGTCCGTATTCACGATAGAAGGTTGGAACGCTAATGTGAAAACAAAGAGGCCATATTTTTCCCCATCCAAGTTCATAGACCCCCTGACTTCTATCCCCTGGCCTTCCTGAGGGGGTTTCTGTGAACCCTCAGGCCCAGGCCCCCATGTGAATGGGTGGCAAAGTGCAGTTTGAACACCAATGATGTAGAACATGGGCTCTAATAAAGCAGATTTAAAAAGTATGTCAGTTCAAGTCCAAATGTGTGAGCCAGGCCAGTGTCTTGACCCCAAAAAAGATTACGAACCATACATGCAATGTGGATTGGATCCTGGAAGAGAAAAATGTTAGAAAAACTAGTGAAAGCTGAATGAGACCTGCAGTTCAGTTAATAGCATTGTGGCTGATAATTAATAGTATCATCCCAATGTTAATATACACATGTACCCTGTTCACGTTGGAGCAAGCTGGCTGAAAGATAGCCACTCTGTACTATTTTTGCAACTTTTCTGTACATCTAAAGTTATTCCAAAATTTAAAAGTTATCTTATTAGCAAAGCTAAGAACCTCTTCCCCAGACTCCTAAAGAACTTGGCTCAGTGCCTTGGAGAGGCAATGGACATCTACCAGAACACTGCATTGGGTTTGAATCCTGGCTGATGGGTGTCCACAGGCTGGGTGACCCTAGAGAAGTCGCTCTTTTTTTTTTTTTTTAATTGTAGTAAGGACTGTTATTTCTACCACGAAGAAAATAGAATAAGTCACACAAAATATAAATTTAAATCATTTTTATATTCCATACAAATCTAATTGGACTTTCTAGGAAATTCACTCTTAAGAACATTTTATGCTTTCCCTAATTCCCAAATAAACCGAAAGAATTGTATGGGTAGTTTAAAAAAAAAACCAAAAAGTAGTCGAAATGCAGATTTTCATCACAGGGACCTCAAATGGAGTGTTTAAGATTGTGGCCCTAGGTAAAGAACGCCGCCCTGTTCTTAGATTTTAGGCAATCCTAAACTATCCTTTTCCTTCATGATAGCCCATGTGATGCAGGTAGATTCCGTTTAAACCAGCTTTCCATCACAGCTTAGGAAAATCATTTCAGAAAGAAAACATAAAAATCCTGAAATGCAGCGGTTCCCACGGACTCTGGGGAGTGTCCTATTAAACGGCAAGCAGCCCCCAGTTAGCAAGTGGCCTGATCTCCGCCAAGTCACTCTTGAGCCCCGCTTCCGTCGCCTGTGAGGTGGGAGTGGCGCCCCCCCATCAGGTGGCCCCCCATCAGGTGGCAGTACACGTGACATGAGAAGGTGCATCCATTATCTGGCATGCGGTGGGCCTCAGTCAATGTCGGGGAGACGGTTTCTCGGGGCCTGCTCAGTGCCGGGCTGGGTCCTGGGGCGGTGGGGCGGGGTGGGGGGGAGGGGAGCACAGCCCCCAGGAGTCTCCCTTCCCCACCCCCAGCAGCCTTTGTCTTGTCTTGCTTTTAGGTGATGACAGAGGGTGGCCACAGCAAGGGGTTTGGCTTTGTGTGTTTTTCCTCTCCAGAAGAGGCGACCAAGGCCGTGACCGAGATGAACGGGCGCATCGTGGGCACCAAGCCACTGTACGTGGCACTGGCCCAGCGCAAAGAGGAGCGGAAGGCCATCCTGACCAACCAGTACATGCAGCGTCTGTCCACGGTGCGGGCACTGGGTGGCCCCCTCTTGGGCTCCTTCCAGCAGCCCACTGGCTACTTCCTGCCCGCCGTGCCCCAGGTGATGACCTGCCTGCACCCCTTCCCTGACAGCCAGGTAGAGCAGGACGACAGCTTCCCAGGTAGATGTGGGCTCTCAGCGTGTTTCTGCTGGAAACTCGGCAGGCAGGCCGTTTTAACCCCGTCTGTAAGAGGCGGGTAGGCGTGTTGCTGTCAAACAGCCCTGCCCACCCAGGGAGAGAGTTGTGTTCTGCTCAGAGACTCTTTCTGGTCAAATAAGTTTGGGAAACAATGCATTAAATAAAAGGGACCTAGCTTTCTATGCTGTACGACACTCGCCTATGCACATTACTCTCCCCTAACGTGTTGGTATGCATTTGCACTTCCCCACCCCAGCAGAGAGCGTGTAGCATTTCCCTGGCTTAGCCGGTCCTGTCTGTGGGCCGCCCGCCAGCCTCCCTGCTGGAGGTCTGTGTTCTGGAGGGAGCTCACGGGGCTTAGAGGAAGCAGAAAGGTGTTGGCCATGAGCAGCTACTGGGATGGGCATACCGGCTGCTTTTAGCAGTAGCTTCAGCCGGCACAGGTCCGAGTAGGTGTGACCATCTCGTGCCGCTTTTGGGCTGCCAGCTCTGATCAGGGTCAAGGATTGAACCTAAGACCTTCCCCCGGAGGGTTCAGGGCTCATGGACGGCCTGAGCTGAGCAGCAGGGGCCTCATCCCAGCTTGTGGGGCCTCACTAACCAGTCCCTGGAGAGGGCAGTGGCGTTCCCTCAGGGGTGTCCGGGAGGGGATGCGGTTTCTCACCTGCTGCAGGCCCCTGACTACCAGTCTTCTCCCTCACAGCCTCCAGCCCAGGCTGCATACTATGCCTCCGGCCCCACCATGCAGCCTGCCCCCAGGTGGACGGCCCAGCCTCCGAGACCCTCCTGTGAGTGACTCAGCCCCTGGTACCCTCAGCCTGGCCCGCGGGGGTGGGCCCCACAGGGCAGTGTGGAACCCGGGGCTAAGAACACCGGCTTTGGGGGCAAGCCTGGCTCTGCTAGTCCCCCGGGTGTTAATTCGGTGGGTAACTTCACCTCTAGTTTCCTCTTCTGAACGAGGCGTATATGAAGCGCCATGCAGTGCCCAACTTGTAAAAGACTCGCGGGTGTAGCCATTCTCTTCAGTTAGCGCCCAAGACTGGTCTGATCTGTGACCGTCACAATGAACTCCTGGGGCTGTGTTGCTGATGGATGGCCCCTCCCTAGGAGGGGCGCTCACCCTGATTTGAGAGTGTCTTGGGGGCCCTGTGGGCGTGATCATGATGCCTATGCCTCCTGGGGCTCTGGGTAGGAACAAGTTGGCTTTGTAATTGTAGATTTCCACACACTCCCCTTCCCCGGAGTTCTGGGTCTGCCTGACTCGGTGAATTCACTCCTCTTTTTGCTGAGAACGTTCTGGTTCCCCCTTCCCATTCCCTTCCTCACCCTGGAACCTTCAGGGTGCAGGGGGCCACTCAGATTGTCCTGCCCCGCCAACTTTTCTGTCCATGTTCTTTGTGCCACAAGCCACCTACCCTCCAGCTGCCTCAGTGGTCCGGCCACCAGCCATGTTGCGGCGCCCCCCGGCCCAGGTCAGCAGTGTCAGGCAGGCCTCTACCCAGGTGCCACCCCTGGTGCCCCACACCCAAAGAGTGGGTGAGTGTGGGCAGGGCCAAGAGGAATGGGGGTGTGAGGAGGGCGGGGCAAGGGCTTGGTGCTGGGTCGTCACAGGTGGGGAGTCAGGACTGGCTTCCACGGTGACCTTGTCGTGGGCCCTCTTGGAGAGTAGAGCTGACTGGAGGCTGTGTGGCATAGGAGTTCTCATGGGCCCCGGAGTCCCACAGACCCAGTTCTTGGGGCCAGCTCACTCTGTGACCTTGCTAACTATCTGATCACCTCATCTTTAAAATAGGGATGAAAATAGCACTCCTGTTTGGTCCCGCGGGTGAATGAGATCACATGTGCCAGGGCTTAGCCTCAGATCGGACCGTAGCGAGTACGCAGGAGCCGTGTGTGCACATCTATGTGCCGGCCTCCTGGTTGGCGCTGGCCTACTACATGGATGCTCATCTTTAGGCTTTGGGGCTTTAGATCGCTGTCAGGCCTTAACACTCCTGCTTATTTCTTACAGCCAACATTGGCACCCAGACCACAGGAGCCAGTGGGGTGGGATATTCTACACCAAGCGGGCCTCTCCTGACGCACAAATATTCCTCAGCAACACTCCACCCTGGGGTAAGGCTGGCCTGACTGCCCTCTTAGTCCAGGCTCCGGGAGGCTTGGCTCAGAACCTTGGCTAAGGCATTGGAGGCATTGGCCCTCTCCAGGCCTTGTTATTTGTTTTTGTTTTTGTTTTTTTCTTTTCTTGAATTGTGAAGTATCATTTACTAATGTGTACAGTCAAGAAACAATCCCCTTTACTAACAGAAGGAGGGAGAGGACCAAGATCACATTTGGTTTATTAATTATGATTTGCTCTGCCTGGGTTATTAGAAAAATTAATCTGGATTTCTTTAGTATTCAGCGTTGAGCAGCAAGGAAAGATCTTCTAGAAATACGCTGAATATTTGAAAGGTTGTGATTAAAAAGCTATGTATTTATCTCCCTGCCCCCTGCCCAAGTCCCAAACTCGGCATTATCCTATCCTGTCTAGAATTTCAATGCGTATACTTCAAACTCTTTCTTGCAAAAAGAACAGGTGTCATCTTTAAACGGCAAAATGTGCTGGAAGTTACAATGTGGAAGGGTCAGGAGTATGCTGGGGATGTGGCCATAAAGCTACGTGATAAAAAGTACGTTATCTGGCACAAAGTGAATAGTAACGCTTTCCTATGGCAGCATTCAGGCGGGGGCCGTTCTAGGTTCCTGGCACCGTGGAAGGCATCTGAGTTAGAGTGTGTCTAGCCCACTGTGCCCTTGTGAGGGACATTGTCCCTACTTTGCCCCCTGCCGCGCTCTTCCAGAGCTTCCCTGGAGGCCTGTGCCCCGCTGACAGGGTAAGCGTGGCGAGGCCTTGCCTGTCCATGGTGGTTAAGGGACGTGTCCCGGCACCGTGTACAGGTGCAGGAGCCCGCTGTGCGCATCCCGGGACAGGAGCCCCTGACGGCGTCCATGCTGGCCGCGGCGCCGCTGCACGAGCAAAAGCAGATGATTGGTGAGTGGCTGCAGCCGGAAGCGGGGGCTGAGAGGGGGCCAGCCTGGTGGGGGGAAACCTCGGGTGGAGGTCAGACGTGTGGACGGGGTCCAGCATTGCTGTGGACCAACCTGCTGGATGACCTTGCTGGGGTCGCCTCGGCTCTCTCGGCCTCTCTCTCTCTCAAAACACTGGTCAGACCAGACGGTCCCGAAGTTTCTTCAGCTCTGCTGTCCCAGGCACCCGACGGGCTGGAGAGAGCCCAGCTGTGGGCAGATCGGGGGCCAGGAGCTAGGGTGTGATCTTGGGCTTCTGCCGGTGGGTGTCGCAGCTCCTCACCTCTCCTGAAGGGGAAGAGGCTGTCCCCACACACGTCGTCTAGCTCCCAGTGGCCACTTCAGGGAGGCGGGAAATAAGTGTGCATGGGGCAGGGGGCAAACACACGTTCCCTGCTGGGCTGTGAGTTCCTTGTGTGGTTCGTCCCCAGCCCAGTGTCTACGGCAGGCCCTGCCAAAGGATGCTACTCACTGTCGAATGAATGACAGGCTTGCTACTGGGTGGCAGGTTCTTCCCTCCGTGGCCACCAAGATGTCCAGGGTCACTCTGAGGACCCCCTTTGCCACCACCCTGTTGTTTCCTCAGCTCACCTGGGGTTTTGCCACTTCCCACTGCTCAAAGGAAATTCTGCATGGGCTTCATGGAGGCAGGAGGCTGTTAGCCGTTCCCTGTAAACCTCTTCACTTTCCTCGCCGGAAAACCTCTCACCCCAACACCCCAGCCTGGCCAGACCCTCCACACATTGCTGAGAGGGGCTGGCCACCAGTGCTAGGCCCTGTCACTAGAAGTGCCTGACAGTGGAAGGTGAATTTATCTCGTGTGTGTGGCTCCCACCGCCCCCTCAGAAGTCCAGTTCGGCCTTAGCATATCTTGTCTAGAATTTTGGTGTGTATAGGGGAACTATTTCTTACAAGATGAGCAAGAGTAGTCTTTAAACCCCAAGTCTGTGTCCGGCCCTGTGTAGGTGACTTCACCTAGAATATCAAATTTGATTCTTCAAATTAGCCTCCGAAGCAGGGTTTGTTCTGCGCACTTTATGGTTGGGAAAGAGGCTCCCAGTGGAGCTGAGGGACACAGCCTAGAAGGAGCAGTTCTGGGACGAGCCCCCAGATGCCTCACTGCTCCATTCCACAGCACCCATCACCCTCCCCACCGCCCCTGGGCTGCTGGGGTATCAGCCAGGTGTTCTATACAGGTGAGCGTCTGTACCCCCTTATCTACGATACCCACACCCAGCTGGCTGGCAAGATCACAGGCATGCTGCTGGAGATCGACAACTCGGAGCTGCTGCTCATGCTGGAGTCCCCAGAGTCCCTCAACGCCAAGGTGGTCTGGGGTCTGGGTGCCAGGGTGCTCTGCGAGAGCTCATGACAAAGACCTCTCCTAGAAGGGCTCCCAGGCTGTGGCTGGGACGGTTTCCCTTTTCCCTAATGCCAGCTAGCACTTGCTGAATCTTTGAGCGACGCGGTGGGGCGGGGGTGGGGTGGGGGGCAGGGTGCTATCCCAGCCCTTCCAGATTAATTCTCTGCAGCAGCTCCCCGTGCAAGGTTTTGGTGCAAGGAGCTGTGTTGTGACGGAGTATAGGGTTAAGATTCTCCCAGCTGTCCAGCAGTGGACACCTGTCTGGAGCAGGTGACTGGGGGTTTCCGTCAGGGGCACTTGGGGGCAGCAGCGCCATGGAGGGAGGGGACTTCGAGTACCTAGCACACTTAGGCACTCCCCGCCGGGCAGCGGCACTAACCACCAACCCCCCCTCCCCCCCCCCCCCCCCCCCGTGTCCCACAGGTGGAAGAGGCTTTGGCAGTGCTGCAGGCACACCAGGCCACAGAGCTGAGGACGGTGAACGTGCTCTGAAACCAGGTGGGTGGCTCGGGGCGGGGGCCAGGGGGACAGACGGAGACGGAAGCAGCTGAGCCCAAGGGAAGCTGGGAAAAACTAGTCAGGGACTGACTCTCAGAAACTGTGTAGCTGGCTTTCTCTGAGGCACCAAGGAGTTTGGAGGAAGCTGTAAAGATCAAAGGAAAGGGACAGACGGTAGGATTAGTGCAAAGTTCGGGCGTCCTCCTACCAGCTACCCTGCCTGGCCTCACTGGGGATAGGCCAGGCTGCCCCTGTGCATTGGCCGGCTTCACGCTCCTTGACGGAAGGCCTGCCTTGGCCCACCACCTTCTTAAGTTGAAGGCCGCGAGTCTGCTCTATGTCAGAAACATTTATTCCTACCGTTTCATCCCCAGAAAATGGAATCCTCACTCCCTTGGCTGACAAGAGAACGGCGCTTCCTGCTCTTGGCTCTCCGTCCCTGTGAACCGTAACTTACCTCCCCATGGGGCCACATCTGCACTGGAGCTCCGGATGTGGGATGAAGGCCAGTCATCCCGCCAGCCTATCACCTTTTGCTTTGTGCATTAAAAGTGCTGCAAACTCTGTCTTGTCTCCCAGGAGGCCTTCTTGTGTCTGAGGGAGGTGGGGCAAAGCTAAGGGTGGGGGTTTGACTGGGTTGGGGAATTGCCTGGAAGGAACAGAAACCCAGAGAGTGCTGAAGTAGGTGTGTACAGCAGAGCAGATCCGCACCCAGCGGTGGTCCTCACACAGCACCGAGAGAAGGAACTAAAGCTACAGGTGCCCGTGTCTGACGCACATGGAGGTTTCTGGATGCCTGGCTTGAGTGCCCTGCAGCGCAGGTATACACCCCAGAAACACCAACGGCTTCTGGGCTCTGGCTGACTGGGTGATTGTGTAACATAATTCTAGAAGAAACCACATAGAATCGCTTTCGGATACCTTCCCCAGTCATGATTTTACCTTCTATGTGTTCATTAGCAAATCAAGATGCTTGCCTTCTAGACCTTGGGAAGAAAAAGTCAATTGTGAATGGAGGTCACCACTAAGCCTGCCTCCCATCAGTGAAGAGTCTTGCCTGAGAGGTGACAATAAAAGGGGTACAGCTCCCCACTCTGGTCCCTTGGCCATGCACATGGGTCTCTCTGTGAACCCTAAAATCTGCTTAGCCCAGAGGTCTGTGGACTCATCCTTCAGAGGTCAGAAGCTGTGCTACCAGCTGAATGGTGCTCAGCACTCCTGTGACAGGAAGCAAAGGGACAATGAAATCCCTCTGCTCTTAGAGAGTCCTCAAACTGCTTGCTTCTCCATTAAGGGGAAAGCAATTTGGGCGCCTGGGTGGCTCCGTCGGTTAAGCGTTTGCCTTCGGCTCGGGTCATGATCCCGGGGTTCTGGGATCGAGTCCCTCATCGGGCTCTCTGCTCTGCAGGGAGTCTGCTTCTCTCTCTGCCCTTCCTCCCACTCGTTCTCTCAATTTCTCTCTCAAAAATCTTAAATTCCGCCCCCCCCCCTTTTATTTTTAACTGGGACACAGCCCAGGAAAGCACTTTCTGCTCCCGGTCCTCACCCTCTTCTCCTAGCTGAGGCCTTTACAAACGTCTGTTTTGTCTGCTGGGACTGCCTTTCTGCCCTCTTCACCAGTTCAACTCCCACGTTAGAACTCAATGCAAGCTCCACTTACTCGCGGACCCCTTTACCCCCAAGTCAGGGGGGGAAGGCGCTGTGTGAAAGGTTCCCTCTAAGATGCGCAGGCTGCAGTCTGTTCTGGGGTTCTCTGATCACCTTCTTCCCTGCCCACCAGAGCCCCAGCCGTCCGAGAGCGGGGACCGTGTCGGTTACTGTGGTTTCCCCCGCACTGGACACAGAGCCTGACCCATGCACACATGCCAGGAAGTCTGGTCAGCCGAGGGCACAAATGCTCAACACGCTGCAGCTCTTTATTCCTGCAAAGTTCCAAGCACACAGCTGAAAAAGCACACACGGAAGCACAGCAGACGTTTATGTACCAGAAAGATGTTTAATGCAATAGCTTGAAGACACAGTTCAACAAAATCAGTCCATTTTTAGTTCAAATTAACTTCACATGACAAAAAACCAAGAAGCTTAGGGGGGACCACTGTTGAGGTCAAAAGGAGGTCCCTGCCCAGAGTGGAAGGCCACAGACTTCAAGAAGGCCTTTCTCTCCATCCCACCTTCAGGGAGGGGCCACACCTCCGGACTCTTAAAACCGCTTAGGCACACCTCCCCGCCGGAAGCGGCAGCAGCCCAGAGCTACAGCCAAGGCCACCCGAGCGTCAGGATTGTGTGTCCCTACCAGAGCAGGGCCCAGCCAGAAGGCGCCGGAGCTCAGAACACCAGGAGCTCTGCCACGGACTGGGTGGGGACGGCAGCCCTGGAGAACCAGCTCAACAGGCCGCTTTGGGCTCTAGTTTACCCCTCCCCCACCCCCGACCCCCGCGCTCAGTTTGCTCAGGTGAAGCCCAGTGAGATGGGTCTGGGGGAGCTAGGGGGGCAGCCGTGGGGAGCATGCTCGGGGCAGGGGCAGACCGAGTGCTCTGCGAGCTGTCCGGGGCAGGCGGCAGGGGGGACGGTTCCAGCAGAACAACATCTGGGGGTTTTGTTTGGTTTTTTCTTTTTACTACTCTGAGCTTAATTGTGAACAAAGCAAAGCCTCCTAAGGGGTGGGAAGCCATCACCTCTGAGTGGCCTCAGAGCTTGCTCGGGGGCATGCTGGGTCCCGGGAGCAGGCACAGAGGAGGGAGCTCGGGCAGAGGCTTCCCGCTAGCCTTCTGGGGCTTTAGTTTAAACTCTGGTTAACTTCCTGCTGCAGCTTCCGGGCAGGGCCATTCCTGGGCTCAAGCTGCAGAAGGCTGCTGATGTCTGCAAAGCTGGATTTGTAGTCCTGGGAGGAGAGACAAAGGCGTGAGAGGATGGAGACCGGGCCGAGGTGCGCCGCGGCTGCCAGGGCACACAGGGTCTCGAACCCCAGCCTGCGGGCCTGCCCTGGGCCACCACCTGGGCTCCCCTGGGAGGGGAAGGGACGTGCCCCCGCCCGCGCTCTGGAGGTGCCACCACAGGCACAGGTGTCTCAGCGGGGGCCCGGCAGTCAGGCTCTTTTTACCTCGAGTGCCTTGTAGGCTTGCGCTCGTCGGTACAAGGCCTTCACGTTCTTTCCATCCAGCCGGAGCGCTTCCGTGCAGTCCCTCGCTGCTGCCTTGTACTGCTTCAGGGCCAGATGGCAGAGCGCTCTGACGGGAAAGGCCGTTGGGGAGGGTTCGCTCACTGCTTGGCGGCCGCCCACCAGCCGTGAGGCGGTCGGAGCGGTGGCCTGGGAGGCGGCAAACACCGCTCCGGGCCGGTGACCGTGCGGCCTCCTCCCCCGCGCGGCGAGGCTGGGCCCGTCCCCGCAGCCGCGACCCGCCGGCTCGGCGCGGAGGGGCGAGGGGACCGGCGCCAGCCCCGGGGGCGGGCGCTCCACGACCCGGACCGTCCTGACCGCGTGGCCTGTCCCTCGGGCCACCTCCGGCCCGCTCCCGGCCTGCGCTCTTTTGCTCCTGAACCCCGCCCCCGGCGGATTAAGAAGTCATCTACCGCTAGGTGCTGGACCCGGAGCACGTGCACGCGGACACGGTGGCGGGCAGACGGAAGGGGGTCTGCAGCTCACCGGGAAACGCGCCCAAACCGAGAGGCACCGGGTCAGCGGCTACGTGGCCACAGAGCAAACGTAGCAAAATGTTAACGGGGAATTCAGATGGTAGGTGTATGCGTGTCCACTGTACAGTTCTTTCAACCTTATATTGTGAAAACTTTCATAATCATGGAAAAAAAAATAGCAGCATACATCCGTACAACAAAATGTTCTGCATCTACGGGGGAAAAAAGTGTGTACATCTCCCCCATTCTTTTCTCTGGAGATGGCCACTAAGAACAGGTGTCTTGGCGCTCCTGTAACTCCATCCACTCCATCTCACCATTCCCAATGGGAGCAGAGCAGTATTCACTTAGTTGGATGAACCACAACTTATTTTGCCAATTCCTTATCTGGAGATTATTATTTTCATCGCTTCCAGTTTGCTAATACGAGATGCTGCCATGAGCACCCTTGTGCATAAAACTTAAGATGCCTACCGGGAGGAACGGATGGGTCAGCAGATACGTGCATTTATAATCGCGACTATCATTGCCAAAATGCTCTGCAAAGGACCTGTTCTCTTAGGCTCTATCAGTAACTTTCTATTTTCCTGTAACTGTACTAACCCTGGGGTCAATCTTTAACTTCAGTCAATAATGGAAGAAAACAAGGTCCATTTTAATGTAGTTCCTTTAACTATAGGCAAAGCTCAGTATCTTTACATAAGGCTTTTTAACCTCATGAAATCAAATTTACCTTTCCTTTAACGCCCTCTCTGGTCCCTATCCCCCACCCCACAACAATTTTATTTTAATACTTTCCCCACTGCAAGATAATTAACCCATGCATTCTTCTACGACTTGGTGGTTTTATTTTCTACATTTGAAACTGTGATCCCCTTAGAATTTGCTTTAAAATACACAGTGAGGTAAGGACTCAGGTTTATTTTTAATTTTAAATGAGACTCTTCTGAAGGTCCATTCAGGGCAAGCTGTAGGTGCTGGGCACCCGAGTGATATCCCCACTCAGGTACCAACTGCACAGAGAGAAGGGAAGGAAGCCAAAGACGAGGAGCTGGTACACAGAGCTGCAGAGCCACAAGGCGGAGCATTAAAATGGCATCCAGGATGTGGTGTAATTTCAGCCACAACGGATGGAAAATTCAGTTTTGTGTCAAGTTATCAGTCCTTGAAATTAAATTTATAAATTCAATGTAACCACAACCAAAAGCCCACCAAGATACTTTTTGGAGTCATCAAAATGATCCTAAGGTTTAGCAAGAAGAACAAACCTGGGAAAATAGCCAGTGATGCTCTGATTAAGAATAAGGAGAAGACCAGCCCTACCAGATAGTATAAAGCACTAATAATTAAAACAGTGTGGCACAGGGGGCGCCTGGATGGCTCAGTCATTAAGCATCTGCCTTCGGCTCAGGTCATAATCCCAGGGTCCTGGGATCGAGCCTCGCATTGGGCTCCCTGCTCCGTGGGAAGCCTGCTTCTCCCTCTCCCACTCCCCCTGCTTGTGTTCCCTCTCTGTTAAAAAAAAAAAAAAAAAAAAGTGTGGCAAAAACATACTTGTATGAAAAACTGTATTTAAACAAAACAAAGCATTGTCTTGAATGTATTAAAAATCCAGGAAAACAGGCTAATAGAGATCTCTCTCAGTATGAAAGAAGTGAGTCCAGAGGGCCCAGAGATGGGGGCGTCAAAATGCTGCAGCAGAAACCTAGAACAAACGGGCAGCAGCCCTTCCTTCCGGTGAGCCTGGCAGACTGAGGCATCCCTGGTCCAATCAGCCAGTAAAACCACAGGTCTCAAATTCCAAAATCCACGCTTCAAAACGAAAAGTCCTCTTTTGAACTTATTTGACAGCAAAACCTGACCTGCACAGGCCTGAGGTTACATGGAATTTCCCCGTGTTTCAGGCAGAAATGTTAACAATGAACTTCATCCACCGCCCAGACCCTGCGGGAGTATTATGTGATCCAATATACGGACCATATTACCTTACTCAGATCTGGAACACCTTTTATCCCAAGAATTTTGGATAGGGAATGGCAAGACTATAGTAGAGCCAAGATTTTTGAACTAAAGAGTAATTATGTGTATGTTAGCAGGGCGGGAGAAACAATTTATAACATTTTGTAGTAAATCTTTTATAAGCAAGATTTGGATCAGATAAGGTCCCTTGCTGAATGTTTCAAGCTTCTGACAGTAAAACTGATAGATCTCATCGGAGCCAGGCTGCAACTCTGTCTCCACCATTTACTGACCGGGTGAGCAGAGGTAAAGCCCTTCTGGCTCTGAGCTTCTGATTTCTTGACTTTAAAAAAGGGGAAGACCACCCACCACCAGTACGCCCCAGCGTGTTGCAAAACCGTAACTCCCACCCAATAAAGGAATAGTGACCCCACTGTCGGTGGAAAGAACCAGCATTCACGTCCAGCAGCTTGTGGTGCAGGGTGTTCAACTGCGCCACAGGTCACATCCTTCAGGCTAGACGGGACCACCTCTCTTGCTCCCAGGCCAGGCGATAGTCCACACCCTGGGTTCTGTCCTGGTGCTGAGACGGTGCCAACCCTTCTAATAGGAGGGTCCGGGGAACCCGTGGGGCTGGGGCAAGGGGGAGGGCTACGAGACACATGTTGAGGCTGTGTTTGTATAAGCACACCGCTCTTATTTATGGAGTGTGCTCATCTGGATGGTTCATGAAAACCTGAGGGGGAGGGAGGCTGACAGAGCCCAGGCTCCACGTTGGCATTGCTCAGTTTCTTTTTTTTTTTTTTTAAGATTTTATTTATGTATTTAACAGAAAGAGAGCACAAGCAGGTGGCGTAGCAAGCAGAGGGAGAGGGAGAAGACTCCCCGCCGAGCAAGGAGCCCGATGTGGGGCTCGATCCCAGGACCCTGGGACCACGACGCGAGCCGAAGGCAGTCGCCCCAACCAAGCCACCCAGGTGCCCTGGCATCGCTCAGTGTCTATTCCTTTAAGAGAGTGAACGCCACTGGCCACACCTGCCTCACGGTGACCGAAACAACTGGGAATGCCTATTTTGAGCTGCGACACACTGACTAAGCGCTAAGAATGAAGAGCCCGCCCCAGTCTGAGAGAAGACTACGGACAACAGCCGACGGCCTGAAATCCCCCAGGCCAGCGGCTGGTGGCAGGTACCTGTTGCTGTATGTGGCGGACTCCATGTCACTAAAGGAGAGGCTTTCACTGTACTTCTCAATAGCTTTCTTATGGTTTCCCTTCTTTACAAGCTCATTGCCTTCTTCCTTCAGAACTCTGGCTCTCTCCACATCCCCAGCAGAAGACGCTAGATGCAAATTCAGAAGAGGAAAAAGCCATGGAGCAGGTGCCCAAGATCCATGAGGCCTCGCCGGCATCAGCTCTTCCACGTCGTCTGCGACCCTCTCCCCCCTCCCCGAGACTTCCTACACTGCTCTGAAGCAGCCCCCCGGAGGAAGGAGCCCCCCTCACAAGGCTTCTGGGAAATTAAAGAGGTTTTCAGTCAGAGGAGGTTGGGGACTCCTGATGGAAACACACACAGACATGCACGTAAGAAGAGATATGTGGTAAAGAGCAAGCTGGGTTCTAGCCCCAGCACTGCCCCTTAGTAGCCGGGGACCTCGGGTGACCTGCCTAAGTCTCTGGGTCCTCAGTTTCTCTGTATGCTGGGGCACTAGCTACCCCACCCAGGGCTAGCGTCAGGACAAAACCTGAGAGTACACCACAAAGTGCGGAACACCCTATAAACTTAAAGCAGGAGATAAATATTTAAATAAGCAAGCATCTCAGAAAAAAATGGTGTAGCTCCCGGGCTTGCAGAAGAGCCCACCATTCCCCATCTCTGTTTGGTCGGAGCCTGCACCTTCCCTCGCCTACCCCATGCCACTTGGCCCCAGCCTTGACAGACGGAGACACAAGGTGAAATCTGGGCTGCTCGCCTGGCCCTCAGGCCCTTCACCGCGCAGCCGCAACTCAATGCTCCAGCCCCAGCTCCCAGATCACCGGGTTTCTTTAATTTTTAAAAAACGATCTCTATAAAATCCTGAATATCTGCAACATGGGTAAGGTTTTAGGAACAAAACTAACACCCTTGCACTCATCCCTCACCTTAAGAAATAGAACCTTTACTAAGACCTTTAAAGCCCTGCAGGGCCCCCTCCCCAAGTCAATCCACCCCTGGAGGAAACCATGATCCCCCATCCTGCGCTTCCTTCCCCCTTTTTCTTCTTGGTAGCTTAACTATATACGATAGTTCCTACAAACCATTTGCTGTTCATTTTGTTTTTAAATCTCGTATAAAAGAATAAGTAATTCAAGTATTCCTCTATGACTTGGCTTTGTTTCTTCCCCTCGGCGCCGTATTCCTCAGATTCGGCTGTATTGATGCACACCCCCGTAGTTCGTTCGCACCGCTGTGGTTCGGCTCTGTCATCCCTTCTGCTGAGAGCCCTGCGCTGTTTCCAGCTTTGTTGTTCACTGTTGCAAACACCCTGCTGCGAACCTTCCTGCGCGTCTCCTTGCGGGGGGCTGCGGGGTCCCCACCCCTTCGGCTTTGCCCCGGCTCTCCACACGCCACGCCGCAGGCGCGCGGACCCCCACTGCTCCCCAGCGATACCCACGCACTGCATTCTCTAGCTCTCTCCGCCGTCTCCGCCAGAGATGCCCTTCCCTTCCCTCGCCCAGCTGAAGACCGCCCCCCTCTGCCCCCCTCAACGTCCAGCTCAACCTGTCACCTCCTCCGGGAGCCTTTCCCTGACTCCTCCAAGTGCACACGTGTTAGTTCCTGTTTCGAACTCCCCAAACACTAAAGGCTCTGTGTCGTGCTGTTTGGCGCAGAGCTGGAAAATAGATGGCTCAGTGGCTCTGCAAGAATGAAATACCTGGTAGGTGCCCCGAAGCCATTTTGGTTAGCGCCTCACATCTCCATTCTGGAGAAGGGTGGGGGGGCACTTACCAGGTTCCCACAAACCAGAGTGAATGCGACCCACGGCCGGACACGTTCCCTCCCAGGAAGGGGGGGTGACCCTGCCCTCCACTGCCACTCACAGCAGGCTCCAGCCCTCAGACCTGCTGCACCTCCGCTGCTCAACACCGAGCTCACTGGGCCCAGCTAATTCCCTGGGGCGCTGGTGAACCTCTGCCTGGAGAACGGCCCCTCCATTTTACACGGTCGAGGTGAACAGTCTCCTGTTTTGGGGCTACCTGGCCTGGATCGCCCCTCCCTATTCCACCTCCAGGGCCTCATGTGGTGTGTGTGTTCCTGGGGAAGCGTCACCCTCTCGCTATGAAGGTGGGGGCAGATGGCGTAGGACAGAGATCATCACAAAATCTCAGCCCCTCGTCCCAGTGACCAGGTCCCAGAGAATGGCCTGTGACCAAACAGGCCAGAATACACCGAGACTGTATTTAAAGGGATTTAAAGGAAAGAAACCCTCTCTTTCTTAGGGAGCTCCCAGAAAAAAAAAAATCACCTTTTTCTCTTCCTCTGGGCCACGAGGAATGGCCTATAGGGATGAGGCCAGGAACTACTTTATAGCTGTTTTACCACTGGCAGGGAAGACTGCCCCAAGACAAAGCAGACACACCAGAGAAGAGCTGAGAGGAGTACCGAGGAATGGAGTCCGAATCTGATAATGTACTGAGCTGCTGGAGCAAACCTTGCCTGAACCTGAACTCGGAGCTTTCAGTTACATGAGCCAATACGTTCTCTTTGTATTTTTACCGTGTTGAGTTTTCTGTCCTTGCCACCAAAACCATCCTAGATCATCCATCCCCAGTGCTGCCAGATAAAAAAGAAGGGCACTAAAGCTGTATACCTATGAGCCACACTGAGCGTCCAACGTGCCTTCTCTATCTCTGAATCCGGCCAGTGGTGAGATGGCTTTCGCATCGCCCTCAGGATAGAATTGAGAAGACTCTAAGAGGTGAAGACTTTTTGTTTCATAGATAATTTTTAGAGCTCAGCTTAAGCTAGGCCAATTTTTACAGGACGACTCTAAAGAAAGGGGCCACGGGGAGACTGTAACACTCTGGGCAGGAAGTCACAGCTTACCTCTGCTCTTGGAAGTTGTGGTTTCTCTGAATTTTCTCTTAGCCATCTCTTTGTGGTACTCCAAAGGCACGGAATCCCACCTCTTCTGAGCTGTGACAGGCACCAAGGGGATAGAGGGCAGCTTCAGGCGCCACTCGGGCCCCAGCGAGTCCATGAGGGCTCTGGTCATTCTGGAAAGGCAGACAGAATTACAGGGAGGTCTCCAGCTGGGTCAAGAAGATACTACCCCTCCCATAAATCCAGAGGGGGTGTAGAGAGCCACCATCCCTCTACAGCCTTCCGACACACAGCAGGAAAGGAACAGATGTCTGCCACCATGACACTCGTGCCCTGCCTGGCCCTCACTTGGCCACACTCTGTTAACTCCAAAGTGGGGACGGCTGCTTGTTAAGGGTACTTAAACCTCACCCCCAAAGGACCACACATGCCCCCAAGAAAGGATCACATGTCTTATATTTTCTCAGTGGATCTATTATAAGGCCAGGCAAACACCTGACCTTTGATTAATGCTCAGAGACCTTTATAAAATACAAATCCTGCGTCATTCTCAAATTCTGAACTCCTCCAGCGGTTCCCACTTCCCTAGGCTGACAGGGCCTGAGATCTGGTGCGGCCCCCTCCCCCACTCCACTTTTACGGGGAGCCGCATTCCCTCTTGATCCGCATGTTCCAGCCTTTGCCCATGCTTTTCCCTCTACCTGGAATGACCTCTTCACTCTCCATCCCCCCCTTCTGGGCCCAGCTAACCTGCTTCAGATGTTGCTCAGGGACCACGTCCATTTGGTTAAGAAATTTCCAGCACCTAGCACATCACCCGATTCCCGCCCAGGCCCAGTAAGCATGTGCTCGATCAGCGAATAAAGCCAACTGTATGCTTTTTCTGCCCCAACCACTGCGCTCCCGTGCGACTAGAAGGGCAGCGTCCCAGGCGGCGATCACTACGAACTCGCGGCGTCTGACGAAGCCCGCACAGCTGCTTTTCGGCCTGGCACAGCTAGTTCAAGCCTCTACCCTCCTCAGCCCGGCTCCCTTACCCTCCTCCTTTTTCAGGGCAAACTTCCAGGTCCCACAGATACAAACCCACCTGCGTGGGCACTGAATCCTTCCTGGGTCTCTCCCGTCGCAGATGGAGAAGTGATGAGGCCAGTCTCTCCGCCTCGGCTCTGGGTCTCACCTCGTCCCGCCTCCGTCAGGAATCACCACCAGCAGCTCTCCTCTAGCTTCAGCCTTTCTCTCTACCGACTCCAAGCGGCCGCACTGAACCGTTTCCTCACTTAATAAGACCTCCCCCCCCCCCCCCCCGCCCCCGGAGACCCCACTCTGCCATCGCAGCTGGACTCCTCTGCCTCTTCGCGGCCAGGCTTCTAGAACCCACTGCCACCCGGGCTTCTGACCCGCCGCATGCTTCCGTCACAACCACCAGTGACTCTCTTTCTTAACCTCAGAAGTCCACTAACTCATTGGAACACCTGATGGGCGTGAGGTTTTCATCCTTCTGGAAATACTTCTTCCCTAAAGGCTCCGAGGTGCCTCCCCCCCTCCAGCGGCTGTAGAAAATGCTGCCATTTTCTAAGCGCCACCTCTTCCCCCGGCTCCCTTGCTGTGGGGGGTCTTTTTTTCCTCCCACAACCTCAACCCACCTCTATGCTGATGACCTTCGAATCCATAGATCTGCCTTGTATTTGTCTCTTTTTGCTCCAAAACCCATGTAAATACCAACCACTGTCCTCACGCCTCTTGTCTCATGGTCCCCTCCAACTCAACATGGCAGCCACCAGGATGTTTCTCCGATTTTTCCCTTCTCACCACCCCCAACACTCGGGTTCACTGAACTACTACCTAACTGTCCCCAGAACTGGTCCCACTGTCCTCTTCCCACCATCTCCACCACCTGAGTTCCCGCCCAGCCCTTCCGACTCTGCTCTCCTTCACGTCATCCTGCAACACGGCAACCAGCGAGCTTCCCTCTCAAATCTGCTCACACTGCGCCCCTGCTGAAGACCCTTTCACAAAGCCTCACCGTGCCTGGATTAGGTCCGGGCCCTGTGTGGTCGGGCCTCACCTCACGTCCGAGCTGAGCTCCTCGCCCGCAGCGCCAAGCGACACGGGACTCCTCACAATGCCGGGAACACATCACCCCGGCTCACCCGGCACAGCTGCCCTTCCTGCTGCGCTAGCCCCAGATCTCTTCGTTTCTCAGCCTCAGCTCACCTCCTCTGGGAAGTCCCGACTGGCTTCCTCCTGCCCCCCCCCCCGCCCCGGGGGCAGGTTAGGTGCCCCCTTCTGCCCCCTCAGCCCCCTGGGCCGCCTCCTACCGCAGCACTCACCACACTGTGGTGCACGTGGCTGTGACTGACTGGGGCTCCCCACGAGACTGGGGGTTCCATTAGGGCAGGAAGAGCTATGTGTCGGGCATCAGCCCAGGCCCTAGTGCAAAGTTGGGCACGCAGAAGTGCCAGATTCTGTTGAATGACTGAAAGTAAAAGGAGGCAGAGAGAAAACCAGTCAAGCTAAAAATGATACACTAAACACACGCCACGAAGTCCTCTGAAGGGTTTGCTGTGAGGGTAGCGTTTGGCTTTCTAGCAGCCCACGCAAAGAGGGGAAACATGATCAGTACACAAACGAGGGCAGCCACGAGGCGGAAACAAAGCACCACTCAGAAACTCAGAACAAAATGGCGCCTGACGGGCCTCGTGAAGGGGTCACAGTACCACAGGCCGACGCATCCCTGCAACAGCACCCTACAGCCTTGTGTCCTGGCTGCCTGCACCTGTGGCCCACTCTCCCCGCTCTAGTTAGGTCTGTGAAGCAAGCGGGTATATATTCCCCAGGGCACCTGGCACAATCCCTTACACACAGAGCTCAGTACCTTATTACCCTGGTAAGGAATCGGAGCAGCTGGACCATCGATCTATCAGTCCCCTCACTCTGACCCCCGAGGCCCCTGCTAACCACAACAGCGGACTGTCCTTCTGCACTTTCCCCACGTGTTCAGTAGGTCTCGGGGGACCCCCAGGAGATGACCAAAGCCATGGTCCCGAGTGAGTCCAGAGAGAGCGCCTGCAGAGTCAGGCTCACCGGTTGATGCCTTCCAGGGCCGACGCCACACTGTCATCAATCTGCAGCACCGTCTTGTAGTCCACATAGGCCAGCGGGTACTTCTCCAGGGCCTCGTAGGCCGATGCCCGCCGCAGCAGGGGCTTCATGCTGAAGGGCATCAGGGCCAGTGCTCTAGAGCCAGAGGAAGAAATGTCACCAGCTGCTGAGTCACCACCCCCCCCGCAGCTCCTTCTAGGAAGGGTCATCTGCAGCATTCAGCGTACAGGAGGTCATATCTGGCACAGAGACGCTGCTAAAAATGTCAGACCTTAGCAGAGGGACTTTCTATCTTAGACCAAAGTGGAGAAGGGACGATGGGCAGAAAACCACCAACACTGTGAAATGTGTGCTCGTGCACCAGTTTTCCGAGTCGCAGTCCCCCCAGATCAAGAACAAGTGCCTGAGGCTTTCATTCTTCCATGTGTTTTTACAGAGTCCGACCCGGTGGGAGAAACAGGCTCCGCAGTCAGACGGAGTGGTGTTTGAATTCTACCTCTGCACCAGCCACGGGACCCCAGGCAGATCACCTTACGGCCTCAACTGGCTGCAACCCACTTCTAGCCTGGGCGGGACGGTAAACTTACCCCGCAGAGCGGTCATGAGCCCTCTGGGGAGGAAACCTGGTACGGGCCTGGTACGGAGCCACTGAGCACAGGCCCCACGAGCCCGCTCCCCTCTCCTCCTCCCTCAGCTACCACCAGGGCGCAAACCTAAGGCGATGCTGCAGATGTGTGTCCGCTCAGTGAGGAGGAGAGAAGGCGGTGTCAGACTGGCTTGCAGAAGAAAGAAGTATGACAAACCGTTGAACCCGTTACACCAGGTCATCGATGGATAACTTCTTCTCCTTGCTTCTTTTGCGGCGATTCACTCACCTCTGTCCCTCTTTCCTTCCCTCTCACACACATCCACCCAAGAAAACGCCGGGGTGAGCCCGTCACTAGCCTGCAGCTCACTCTCATCCTCAGGCCCCCGATCTCCCAAGGCCCGTAAGGCCCACCTCTAAGCCCCCACCTGACTCCTGCTCTTTTGGCGGACTCCGAAGACACAAGTCAGGGGCCGTGAGCACCAGGTAGAGCCTCCTATCCTCCGTGAGCTGGTGACGCTCAGGGACACGCCCTCGTTATCTGACGTATCTGTTAACTGCTGGGATCGACCCCAAGAAGAGGACAGGCCCGATGAACACAGCTTCCCCTCTGGAGGCCCCCGAGGCCGCGCCCGCCCACTTACGCAGTGCAGTCTTTGATGCAGTCCCTGCAGTTGCCATCCTTCAAGTGGCAGGCTGCGCGGTTGGCGAAGAGGATACTTTCTTCTTTGGGGTTCGAACCACCTGGCCAGGGCGAAGCAGAAAGTACGAGATTAACAGGGTGCGAAATGGACGCCCCGGGACTCCGGGGTGTATCTCGTACCCGGAGCTCTCTGGGCTTCCCGCTCAGGCTTGTTGGGTTGCCAGGTCTGTCGCTGTCACATGGGAGCGAGAGCACCAAGCCTCCCGCCACTCACGGGGAACCAAACACCTTCTCCTTCACTCATTCCAGCACTGAAGCGAGGACCAGGCAAAAGACAAAACATGAACCAGCTGGCTTCTGCTGAAGGAGATCCGTGCCGTAACTGTGTGTTTGTGTGCGTGTGTGCACGCACGTGTGTGAATTTTGTTACAAAAAGCATGTAAACCCGATTAAGAGGGGTTCCTGAAAAAGGAAACGAAAAATGTGATAAGGAGACTGAAGTCTCCTTCACTCTGAGAGAGAGACTGATCCTACCTGGTTAAGTCAGAAAGGATTTTGCCAGGGAAGAGTCCTCTGGGTCTGGCAGGGCTATGCAGGACTTCATCAGGGGAAGGATTCAAGCGACCCGGCGTGGAGGAGAGTTATCAGACACTTCTCTAAAGGCAATCCTTATCCTCAGGAATCGCAGAAGCCGATGTCTTTTACCGTGTAGCCACAATGACTTTCAATTTTATAAAAATAATTTTTCGGGGCACCTGGGTGGCTCAGTTGGTTAAGCGTCTGCCTTCGGCTCAGGTCATGATCCTGGAGTCCCGGGGTCGAGCCCCTCGTCGGGCTCCCGGCTTCTCCCTCTGACCCTCGCCCCTCCCGTGCTCTCCTCTCACTCTCTCAAATAGATAAATAAAATCTTTAAAAAAGTAATTTTTCAACCACTTCATACCCACTAGCATAAGCCATAAACGGAAAGCATACAAACAAAACACCCCCAAAATTATTAAGCGTTGACTCCGTAATTCCACTCCCGGGTATATACCCCCAAAGAAGTAAAACAAACTCTTTTCTGAAAATTACGAAACATTTAGAAAACAGTAAAACAGATGTTTGACATCCATCATTGGACTTGGCATACATTATACTTGCTTCCAACCTCTTTCATTTTCGAGATGGCTAAAGGTCCACTCATCCTCACCCTTTCCCTTTGCTTCCTCCCCAGACCCCCAGATGCCAGCACAGTCTTGAAGCTGGTAGGTAACATCCTCCCGTATGCATGTTTGCCCACTTCTATTACATATGCATTCACAGGAAAGAGAATATACCATTTTATATCTTTCAAAGCTTTCCGAAACTAAGTGGCACCCTACTCCCTATCCTTCCGCAACTTACTCTTTTCTAAGTATGTTACCATACTGAGGCATGATGGCGTTCATTCAGTATCAACAATAACAAACTAATAAGAACTTTCCCCCTTATTTTGCCAGGCCCTGAGTGAGACTGCAAAGTACGGGAAAAAGGTAAAATATATCCTTGCCCTTGAGGAACAAGCACAAGTACTCAAAACTCGTAGTCCGTATCAAGTCGCAAGTAGCAGAGGTGCGGTGGGAAGGGCAGCGGAGGAACTGAGGATCCCGCCCGTGAGCCTGCACCAGTCACTCAATCCCTCTGATCGCGTGTGCTCCCCTACCACATGAACATATCACTTCACAAACTTGCTGGAAGGGTTCATTTTGTTAGCTTGCTCCCTGCCGTCCTTTTGCTCCAGCAAAAGTGATCAGAGACATCAAGGGATTTGCCCAGAAATCATCTGGAAAATCCACAGCAAGATCAGAACCAAATGCTGTTCCCCTACTAAGTCTAGACCCCAGGCCAGCCCTTCTAAGGATCCAGAATAAATCCATACAAAAGCACATGCTCTTCCAGACCAGCTGGGGTAGGATGAAAAAAAAAGGCAGTAATATCAGTATCTCAGCTTCGTCAGTGACTACATCAAGTGAGGCTGAGATGAGGAGGCGGGCCTAAAGAGGAGTGTTCTAGAAAAACAAGAGGGGGCAAAAGAGGGGCTTGAAATTGCAAAAGTTCAAATAAGACAGACTGGAATTTGGAGAGGATTTGGGGAGAAGCCTAGCAAAATGATTCAAAACTTGGGACTTGCAAATCAGACAGACCCGCATTCAAATCCTGCCTCTGATATGTCTTCATTGTACAACCCAGTGCAGACAAATTTAACTCTTCTGGACTCCTCGTCCATAAAGAGTCTTATCTGTAGGTTTGTAAGATTAAAAAGGAGGGGCGCCTGGGTGGTTCAGTCGTTAAGCGTCTGCCTTCAGCTCAGGTCATGATCCCAGGGTCCTGGGATCGAGCCCCGCATCGGGCTCCCTGCTCTGCGGGAAGCCTGCTTCTCCCTCTCCCACTCTCCTTGCTTGTGTTCCCTCTGTCACTGTGTCTCTCTCTGTCAAATAAATAAATAAAATCTTTAAAAAAAAAAAAGATAAAAAGGAATGAGGTCTGTAGTGCCTAGCACACAGAAAAGCACTCAACAAATGCTAGCCAAGAAGAGAAGGCCAAGGGACATAGGTACTACAGAAAATGAGGGCGCATGGGTAAGACACTTTGGAAGAGAGGTTTGGGGCAACAGGCTGGTTGGAATGAGGCTTACCTCTTCTCCAAAGCGTCTTACCCATGAGCTGGAGGCTGGGAGAACTGATAAAGGCCATGCTGCTCCTCCATTTAAAACAAAACTCCCCAGTAGCTTCCCATCAGGGAATAAAATCCAAACTCCCTACCACAGCCTACCGTGTAAAATGCCTACACAATAGGGCTCTGCCTATCTAACTGCCCTCAATACTTACAATTCCCCACTGGCTCACTATGCTCTGGCTCCTACAACACACCACGCTTATTCTGTGGGGGCCTGTGGAATGAACAGTTCCCTCCACCTGGAATGCTCAGCACCCAAAACTCTGTGCCCTTGGCTTCTTCTCATCATTCCGATATCACTTCAAAGGTCACTTCTTCTTCAAAGTTGTCCTTGATCTTCCACTCCAAAGGAGCTCCCCAATCACCTCTCTGACCACATCACTGTATTTGTCTTCTTTGCAGCCCCGATCCTTATCAGACAGGCCTTGTTTACATCTGGATAAAGAAAGTGTGGTATACCCATACAATGGAAAATTATGCAGCCTTAAAAAAGAAGGAAAACATCTGTCACATTGTCCTCAGGGCCATTACGCTAAGTGAAATCAGTCACAAAAGCCAAATACCGTATGACTTCACTCATCTGAACGATCTAAACTAGTCAAAATCATAGCTACACAAAGTAAAAAGGTAGAAACCAAGGGCCGAGGGGAGGGAAGGAAGATTAGTGTTTAGTGGGTACAGAGTTTCACTGCTGGAGATTCAAAAAGTTCTAGCGATCTGTTGCACAACAACGTGAACGTATTTAATACTTCACCTAAAAAATGGTTAAGACGGTGAATTTAATGCCGTGGGTTTTTTTTTTTTTTGCCGAAATAAAAAAAAATGTGATAAAACACCCATTAATATGGAAATATGTTTTTGATATGCCAGGAAGTGAAAAAGAACCAGTAATAAAACCGTATTACAATTAAAAAAAAACAAGGGCAGAGAGGGCCAAGGAAGTTTCTCGTAGGATGCCGAAGCGGGGAATGGGCGGGAGCCCTGGTGAGCCAGCTGGCCGCGGGGAAAGCAAGTCGCAGGCACCCCGGGCAGGAGCGAGGTCTGGGCGGCCGCGGCGGGGGACGCCGGAGGAAGTGGCCGGCCTGGCACGGAAACGGGGGCCAGGGTCGTACCTTGCGCCTGCAGCGTCCGCAGCGCGCGGCTGTAGAGCACCGTGGCCTCGGCGAACTGGCCGTTGCGGAAGCTCTGGTTGCCGGCGGCGCGGAGCTCGTCCACGGAGTCTGCGAGTTTGGGGCCCATCCCGGGGCCGGGACGGCGCACCGGGGGGCGCATCCGTTTACCGCGCGGAGGCCGGCGCAACAGCGTCCGAGCGGGAGCACCGGCCGGCGAGGACGTGAGTCCTACGGCCAACCTGCCCGGGAGGGGGCGGGACGCACGGGGCGGGGCCAGAGCTGCGCGCGCCAGGGGCCTTTTGCGCATGCTCGGGTCGGGACTTGCCAAGCGAAGCGCGCTAGGGTCTCTGGAGGTAGGCTGAGAACCTGGGGATGCTAAAACTCTGGGTGAAACAATGAAAGAGGCCGGGTCCCTGCTCGCAAGGAGCTTACATTCTGGTGGTCACCGACAGGCTGTTAACTCTTGAGCAAACGAAGACGATAATCTCATAATGTGATTAATGCTAGACGGAAAACAGAACAGTGATGTAATGGAAAGTGACCACATGGGGACTATTTTAGATAAGGGGGGTGGGATGGGGTAGGCGTCTCTGAGGGACTAATTGAGCTGAAGAAACCTGAGAAGATTTGGGGAGTGCTATTCCAGACCGAGAGATAGCAAGTGCAAAGGTACTGAGGCTGGAAATTAACTGGTACCTACTGCTCTGTAGATGCTGATTTAATAAATGAATGCACTGATAGGTTCATGAGGATCTTTCGCAGAGGGAAACTTTAGCTTATCTTCAGCGTCCTTTGACTTAACTCTATGTCCCGGTTGATGTGCCAGTGTTTTTAATTGCTTGTTGTCTCCAGCGCACATGAAGCTGTTTCTCTTGCTTCCTGACCTTGGCTTATGTGCCCCCCTCCTGCAGTTCTTTTCCAAACACTTCCTCTTGCCTGATCCTGACTCCACCTATAATCAACTCAACCATCCTTTCTGAGAGCCTTTCTGGACTCCTCACGTCTTTCACCTTGTCCCTCCTCTGCTCCTATTGCTCCCAAGGTTTATCCTTCATTTGGCACTTATCACTCTGTGATTGTCAGTTTATAGTTTTTCTCAAAGACTGTGAGGTCTTTAAAGGCAGGAAATAGGTCTTTATTTTTGTCTCCACAAGACCTAATCGGAGCTGGCACCAAACATGCCGTTCTGAAGGTCTATTGACAAACACCTGGTCTCTGCCCTCAGGGATTTAGTTATAATTATTTGTGTAAACCCAACCCAACCAGACTATAAACTTTCTGAGTTGCTGTTCCATCTGAATCCCCTCAGTCCAGCACGGGCCCCACACAAGGAAAGAATGAACACTTAGTGTGGTGGGGAAACTCGACCAGGCACATACACTGCTGGTTATCTACTCAACAGCTTCCATCTTTGCTTCCAGAAGTCTGAATTCTCCTGGTCCAGGGAATGAATCAGGATTTCTTTAAACCAATCACAATAATCTCACTCTCTTTTGCCAGTGATTGGTCAGGGGTGGACATGCCCGTGATTTGCCCCAGTGAGTTACAGGATGTCTGCTGGGTCCTTATGAGAAAGTTTTTCCTCCCAGATAAGAGGTACAGGACTGCGAAATAGCTTCTTTTGCTCTCTTTATGATTTGGGTACTGTTGGGTTAAGGATATCCAACTGGACATGTGGTAGTCATTTTGCAATTGTGAGGCAGTAAGCGCAGGTATGAAAAACCAATGTCCTGGGGTGGGGAGGGGAAAGATGAAATTGACATTGGTGAGCCCCTGAATCAAACCTGGGCGGACTGACTTCTGGGCTACTTATTAATAAAACAACAAATGCCATGGGGCCTTAAGCCACCATTTAGTTGTTTTTTTTTTTTTCTCTTGCTTGGAGGTGGATATATTCTAAATGGTACACCAGACAAGTACACCTGTGTCAAGCTGTATTTTCCAAAAATGACCAAAACAATAATTTCCAGTCTTCAGCTCTCTTTGAAACTGCACAGGACTTTGGGGTCCCCTCAACAGTATAAGGGACATTATCTACCTCCCAAGACTATGCCATTAAAAGGCACCGCAGCTTCCGCCTGGCTCCCTTTCACAAATATCCTTCAGAACCTAGCCTTTACCCATATTTATTTTAACCAAAACAGAGAAGTCCCCTCTACCCCCAGCGCCAAGTGAGCTCCCAGCCAACAGCCAGCACCAACTTGTCAGCCATGTGAGTGAGGCATTTTGGGTAAGAATTCATCCAAATGGTGACTGACCCTGACTGACACCATGGAAAAGAGATGAGCCTTCCCTGTGGAACCATGCTCAAACTGTAGATTTATGAGCGAGAGAAAAAAATGTTGTTTTATGCCACTAAGTTTTGGGAATGGTTTCTTAACACAGCAACTGATAAATGGTAAGCCCTTCCCACAATGCTTCCCATAAATGCAGAGCTGATAAAAGCAGAACTGAAAGAATTTAGGGGAGGGATATACTGGGGAGTCCGGGCAGAGAGGAAGTCTTCTAGGAGGAGGTGATTTTTTAAAAATAACTTTATTGAAAAATAATTCGCTAGCATAAAATTCACCCACTTAAAGTTGTGTACAGTTCAGTGGTTTTTATTATAGTCAGTGTTGTACAATCACCACAATCAATGTTACAGTATTGTCATTACCCCAAAATGAAACCCCACATCTTTTAGTCATCAGGCCCAATTCACCTACCCCATCTCCCCCATCCCCAAGCCCAAGCCCAAAGCAACCACTAATCTACCTTCTGATGGATTTGCCTATTTTGGACTTTTCAGGTACATGGAATCATATGATACACGATTCTTTGTGATTGGCTTCTTTGACATAGCACAGTGTTTTCCATGGTCATCCATGGTGTAGCCATGTATCAGAACTTCATTCCTTTTTATTGCTGAATAATTTTCCATTGTATACATTTTGGGTGTCCATTTTATTTATACATTTATCAGCTGATGGAAATTTGGGTTCTCTTTTTGGGGCAGGAAATAACTTTTTGATATTTATTAAGATTTCATCTCTCTGAGTTAACCATCTCATTAAAGCCATATTTAATTTGTATTCAGCTTTAATGGGGAAGGAATAGATATTATAGCTGTAGTCTCCTGAATGAGATAATATGCACAGACATTATTATTGGACAGTAATCTTTTTGTTGTTTAAACACTTCTTTTCAGGGTTAATTGGTAGTTTCTTTAAATAATATCTCTGCCTTCCTTGGTTGAGAGACGCTGGTGAGTAAAGATGTGTTAGAATCAGGACACTCTGGGGCGCCTGGGTGGCTCAGTCGGTTAAGCGGCTGCCTTCAGCTCAGGTCATGATCCCAGGGTCCTGGGATCAAGTCCCGCATCGGGCTCCTTGCTCAGCAGGGAGCCTGCTTCTCCCTCTGCCTGCAGCTCCCCCTGCTCGTGCTCTTGCTCACTCTCTCTCGCCCACGCTCTCTCTAGCAAATAAATAAAATCTAAGGAAAAAAAAAAGAGTCAGGACAACCTTACATTTCATTTAACTGAGCCAGGCACAGCCAATACTTTTATATGCTGATTGCAAATAATGAACCAATTAGTCTTGGGGAAAGAAGTATAGACAGCATCATAATTTGTCAATTTACAGTTCTGGATGCTTTTCAGTTCAGGTGTATCAATCATGATCTAATCTGAAAACACTGAGTAAGATGTCTTATGGAAGGGATTTGAGATAAGAAGTTAGTTCAGGGAATTGGGTGTCAGAGGTGAAAGAGGAGTCAAGAAGCCAACAGAGAACGGTGAGGGAGCCCAAAGGCCAGCAGCAGCAGGAAATGACTACTAGGCCCAGGACTTGAATATAAAAAGGAAATGGTGATGATATGGCTTGGAGTGTTGGGGTTTGGAGCCAACGGCCAAGAAAGAATTCTTGAGACATCTTTGGGGCAAAAAGGTAGGTTTTATTAAAGCACGGAGGCAGGACCCAGGGGTAGAAAGAGCTGCACTGGGGTTATGAGGAGTGACTGATTAAAGATTTTCTATCCTATGGAGAGGAGGGTGATGTTAGGGCTCCAGGAAATTGAGTCTATAGGTTTCTGGAAATTTTTGTTGTTGTTGTTCTTTAAATTTTTATTGTTATGTTAATCACCATACATTACATCATTAGTTTTTTTGATGTAGTGTTCCATGATTCATTGTTTGTGCATAACACCCAGTGCTCCACGCAGAACATGCCCTCCTTAATACCCATCACCAGGCTAACCCATCCCCCCTCCCTCCTCCCCCCTAGAACCCTCAGTTTGTTTTTCAGAGTCCATCGTCTCTCATGGTTCATCTCCCCCTCCGATCGGAAATTGCTTTTTTCCTTATAAATCATTAAGACAGTTGCAAACTGAAGGAGACTTGTGTCCTGCATCCGGCATGACTGCGATCGCCATCGGTTAACCTTTTTTTTTTTTTAAGATTTTATTTATTTATTTGACAGAGGGAGACACAGTGAGAGAGGGAACTCAAGCAGAGGGAGTGGGAGAGGGTGAAGCAGGCCTCCCGCGGAGCAGGGAGCCTGATGCGGGGCTTGATCCCAGGACCCTGGGATCATGACCTAAGCCGAAGGCAGACGCTTAACGACTGAGCCAGCCAGGCGCCCCCAGTTAACCATTTTTTTTTTCCTTTCCTTTGTCCTAGGGCAGCCAGAAGTGCCTGAGGAATGTCACACATATCCCACAAGGTGGGGTGGAGGAGTTGTGGAGTGTTAGCTTGTGCTTTGCCCTCAGTTTGCCTCTGCTCCTTCATCAGTGATATTTACAGAGTTCAGAAGCTGCAGTAGAGTAGAAGCTGGAGCCAAGTAAGGATGCTCTAGGAGGAGCTGAAGACAAAGTTACTGTTGGATACTTGATCAGAAGCAAAGAAGAGAGAGAAAGACTGGCTTCTCTCTTAGTTCTGCCCTCCATCTCCTGCCAGTGCTGGCTGAAACTGGCCAAAGGTCAGCTGACATGGGAACCTGGGAAGTGAGCTTGCAGGGTTGGTCTCTTCCCCTAAGTCTTCTTAGGTATGACATCAAAAGTATGACTCAGAAAAAAAGTGGATAAACTATACTTAAAAATTAAAGTTTCTGTTCTTTAAATGAGACTGTTAAGAGAATGAAAATACAAGCCCCAGAAAAATGCTTGTAAATCACATATCTGATAAAGGACATGCATCCAGAATATTAAAAAACACTAAAAACTCAGTAACAAGGAAACAGTGCAATTTTACGAAGGACAAAAGACTTGAACAGATAGTTCAGAAAATATACAGATGACAAGCACTTGAAAAGATGCTCAACCTCATTAGCCAGTAGAAAAAATACAAATGAGAAACACAGTGAGAGGGGAGCCTGGTGGCTCAGTAGGTTAAGTGTCTGCCTTCAGCTCAGGTCCTGATCTCAGGGTCCTGGGATCAAGCCTCATATCAGGCTCCATGCTCAGCAGGGAGTCTGCTTCTCCCTCTCCCTCTGCCTCTCCCTCCTTGCTTGTGCCCCCCCAAATAAATAAATAAATAAATAAATAAATAAATAAATAAATAAAATCTTTTAAAAAAGAAAGGCAACGCAGTGAGGTACCACTACACACTATTAGATCGGCTAAAATTGCAAAGACCAATCATACCAGTGTAGATGACATAGAGCTATTGAAATTCCCATACACTGTTGGTGGAAATGTAAAATAGTATAATCACCCTGAAAAACAGTTTCTTAATACATTAACCAAGTATCTTCTATATGACCCAGCTATTTCTCACCTGCGTGTTTACAAGAGAAATGAAATGTAGGTATGCCTATATGTATGTCCATATAAACGTGTACATAAATGATTGTAAGTTTTATTTGTAATAACCAAAAACTGGAAAATGATTACTTAGAAACCATTGGGCTTTGGGGTGGTTTTTTACATAGTGATAGTTAACTGGTACACTGAACTAACTCTTTGCAATTTTTTGCATCTTTACATTGCCCTTATTCAATGTGACTCCGGCCACAGTTCCTACCTCATCTCCTACCGTTCCTTATTCATTCTGCTCCAAACATGCCAACTTCTAGCTGCTCTTCCAACACAAGCCTTTGCCCTTGTTGTTCCGTCTGCCTTAAATGCTCTTTAAAAATATTAGTGTGACTTAGTCTCAATTCAGTCACATGTTTTTTTTGGTCTATATGGTTTTTCTTGCTTTGTTTATTGCCTTTCCCACCTGAATGTAAGATCCACGAGGGTAGAAACTTTATTTTGCTCACTGCTTTGCACCTAGTACTGTGCTTGGCCCAGAGCATATACTAGATATGTATTTGTTGAATGAATGAATGACTGACTGACTGAATGAATGAATGACTGTTCTGACCTCAGAGTTTTCCTGATCCTACTAGCCTCGGTTAGGTTCTCATATTAGTTTTATATAATTTATCACTACATTAATTACCTCTGTAGCAACTATGTCTTCTACACTGTAAATTACAAAAAAAAAGCTAGAACTCATCTATGTCCTGAGTACTAGTACATAGCCAGAGCCTAGTACAGTGCCAGGCATGTGTAGCTCAGTAGGCACAGAATGAAATATGAGTAACCCTGCTCATTGGTTCTCTCTTTTTTAAAGATTTTATTTATTTTTGAGTGAGAGAGAAAGAAAGTGTGTGCACACGCGGCGAGAGGGGCAGAGAGAAAGGGAGAAAGAATCTCAAGCGGACTCCCCACTGGGCACGGAGCCAGACGCAGAATCTCACAACCCTGAGATCATGACCTGAACCAAAATCACAAGTCAGATGCTCAACCAACTGAGCCGCCTAGACGCCCCATTGGTTCTTTCTCTTAAGCTATTATCATATTATGGTTCGCTAAGGTTTGTTATTTACTTATTTATTTTTAAAGATTTTTATTTATTTATTTGAGAGACAGAACAAGAATGAGTTGGGGGAAGAGGAAGAGGGAGAAGCAGGCTCCCCGTTGAGCAGGGAGCCCAATGTGGGACTTGATCCCAGGACCCTGGGATCATGACCTGAGCCGAAGGCAGTCGCTTAACCAACTGAGCCACCCAGGTGCCCCTTAGTTATATTAAATATAATTTAAAATTCAGTTTGTCAGTCATACTAGTCACATTTAAAGTGCTCAGCAGCCACATGTGTCCGTCTACTGGCAATGGTTTTGGACAGCACATATATAGAACATTTCCACCATCACAGAAATTTCTTTGGGGCAGTGCTGGACTGGACATTCTACTGAAAGACGGGGCAATCCTAATGTCAGTCTATCTTTTGGAAAAATCCCAGGAAGGGGATAAAGGAGGGATGTTTGACATTGTGTACTGGTAAATTCACATTTATTTTTAAAAATGTTTTCCAAGTACCTCATTTATAGGGGTGGGTGTGTGTGTGTGTGTGTGGGCAGCGGGGCCTGAACATAAGGTCAAACGAGGAGTGTGCTTTAGGAGAAGTACAGGAAAAGTACCAGGGGATTTCAGAGGATAGAGGGCTGACTTTTTGCAATAGGGACCTGTGATGGCTTCCTAAACTTTGTATAGGAACTTTTGATCTTTACTACCTCAGGGCTCCTACTGCCATTTGTACAGATTTGTAGTAGGGCAAAGAGGCAAATAAAACATGCATTCTGTGGAGTCCAGCCCATCTTGGGTTAAAAACTTTTCTCTCACTAGCTGTGTCTAAGTGAGTCTCAGCTTCCTCACCTGTAAAATGGGGATAATAACTTCTACTTCATAGGGTTGTTTGACGATTAAGAGACAGCCTAGGATTGTGCCTGGCCCATAGATTCTCTGTAAATGTGTTCCTCCTGTGTAAGGGGAACGGATCGGTTACCCCTATTTTAGCACATGGGGTGCTATACCTGGGTGGTCCTGAAAGGTGGTTGCTCAGGTGTTAATTTCATGGGTGGCATACCTTTGGGAAAAGCAGGACAAATAATACATAAAATTGGGGATAACGTTACAGGTTTCCTAAGAGGATTAAACGAGATAATATATACGTAAGTAAGCACATGGCAAGAGCTTAATCACGGTTAGCTAGCTATCTTTCTGTCCGCAAACTAACTCAAAGGTGAGAGGCCCTTAAGAAAAGAGGGTGAGCAATTTGCAGCCTGATGCTCTGTGACATCCAAGGGCGGTCCGGCCTCCGTCTGGAACAAGAATCCAACCGGCTAGGAGCGGTAGGAACCCACAAATACCTCGGAGCAGCGCTTCCCCGAAATCGCGTAGAACTTGGCCGGTTGAGAACCGACGGCGCTTCGCAAGCACCCTCAGTATCGCGGTCCGAGGAACGAGGGTCGGGCCGAAGCGGAGACGAGCTCCCGGCCCGAGTCCCAGTGTCCCGGACGAACCGCCCCACACGGGCACCGCGTCGCCGACGCACTCGAGCTCTACGGAGGACGCTCCGGGATCCGCGGCCCCGCCCCGCGCGCCACGTGACTCAGTCTCCGCACCACGTGGTCCGGGCCGGTCCTCGCCGCTCCGCCCCGCTCGCGCGCTGCGCGCCGCTTCCGGTGGGGGCGGAAAGCGGAAGTGTGGGAGGGTCTGCGGGGCGGGCTCGGGGAGGTCCCGGGGGAGGATGGAGCAGTGAGCGGGTCTGGGCGGCTGCCGGCAGCGCCATGGAGACGGTGCAGCTGAGGAACCCGCCGCGCCGGTGAGGGGCCGCTGGCTGAGGGGCAGGGGGTGGGGAGAGGGAAAGGCGGGAACTGGTGGAGGAGAGGCACCGGGTGCGCCCCCGGAGGGATGGACCTGCGGGGCGAGGCGATCCTGGCACCTGCTGAGTGGGGGAATCTCCGCCGGGGGGGGGTCCGGCAGAGGGGAGCACGCGCCCAGCGGGATAAACGTGGGGCTGGTTGGGGAGAGCACTTGCTGCGGGGGGACATCCTGGTGGACGGGGGCACTGCTGAAGGGAGCAGCTGCTGAGGGACGTGGGGACAAGTTAGGGAGAGCACCTGCTGAGGGCGGGGGCGCCTGGGGGGATGCCATGCTAGGAACGATTCATTGAGGTAGGGGGCATGCTGAAGCAGGATGAGAACCTAGAGGGGTCTAAGATATGGGTCAGGAACAAGCAGAGGAAGGCTGGGTGGACTTCCTAAGGGAGGGGGTCCCACTTGAGGGGTGCAGTGGGGAGGATCTGTTGAGGGGAAAAGCTCTGTGCCTAAGGCTGGAGGCGTGCCGAGAAAGGTTGAAGGTCCAGCAAGGGAGGGCTTCATGCAGGATAAGCATTTAGGAAGATTTTCCGGGTAGTGTCCCCACTCTAGGATGAGGATGACATCTTTCATTCCTGATGCCCCCCTGCCTGCCTAGTTTTCCATACATCCTCTTCAGCTTTTCAAACCTGACATTGGGAGGTGGATAAGGAAATAAGAGGATATTTTCAAGAAGGGCAAATTGATGGCCCAGAAGAGTTGAGACACAGTTCTATGTGTTTCCTTCTTTGCTCTAGGGTCTGGGTCACGACCTGACCAGACTGGGCCCTTTTCAGGGCTCTATTGTTTTGCATCAGCTCCAGATCCTGCTGCTGCCTGGAATTGTTTTAAGTCAAGATCCGGGAGGTGGCTGATCCTAGAAAGTCTGAACTCCTGCGTTGGTTTTAGTTATATCATTGATTTGCTCTGTGGACACCAGGGTCTTGTGTCACTCTGCCACATCTGGAGAAAAATAGCAGAGATCAAGGGAGTCATGCTTCTCTGAGGTGCAGTGTAGTTAGCTTCTATTTCACAGAGACCTCTGACTTCCTGCGGCAGAATGAGCACTAAAGTAGGAAGTGTTCAGTGTGTGGGAGTGTGGGGCAAAGGAGAGGTGAAGGGAAGGGATTGGCAGCCTGGGCTGCACACTTGGGGTTTGTTTGAAGTACACAAACATTGCAGAAGGCGAATAGCTGGTTGGGATGGACTCATAATTCACCCTACTGTAGTGTGCTGAGACGGAAATAATAATGATTTTTACACATACGGCACCTACTGGATGCCAGGGACCGTTTTCAAAAAGTGCTTTCCCTGTCTCCTGGTGAACCACATGTAATTGACCTATAAAAATGGTAATTTCGTGTGGTTCAGCTTATTACGACTCTTTCGAGCCTCACAACAATCCTATGAGGTGGTTACTTCTGTATCTCTATTTTACAGGTGATAAAACTGAGGCACAAAGAGTTTTAAGTGATTGCAGGAGGTTCCACTGTTAGTAAGTGGCAGAGCTGGGATTTTAAACCAGGTGGTCTGGTCCAAAGTCCATGCTCTTAACTGCTTCCTCTGATGCCGCTCTGGAAGTACCCCTGTTTCACAGGGCCTGTGTATGTTAGCAAGTATTTGCTACAGCACCATAGTGATCCAGTTATAAATGTACACTGGTTATATTTCTTTCTGAAATATATTCATTGTTTCTCCGAGGTCTCGGTTTAATTGAAAAGAGGATTAGGAATTGAGTTTTGTTTCTACCTTGCCTTGTGTTACATAATCTTGGGCAAAAGCGTAAACCTTTTTACTTTTTGGTCCAGCTCATTCCTGCACCTTTTGGATTTTAAGAAATTTATTAAATGTGCAAGAGAAGAGCATTGCAGGGCTGAATTCTTGAATGACTGGTACTTTCCTGCTCATCATAACTAGTCAAGTACTTAATCTGCATTAGATTAACTTTATTACTTGCATTTATTAGAATTACCATATCAGTTTCACAGACTGGGTGATTTAAACAACAGAAATGTATTTTCTCCCAGTTTTCTGGAGGCTAGAAGTCTAAGATCAGGGTGTCAGCAGGGTTGTTTCTTTGAGGCCTCTCTCCTTGGCTTGTGTAGATGGCTCTCTCCTTCCTATGTCTTCACATGGTTTTCCCTCTGTACCTCTCTGTGTCCTTATCTCCTATAAGGACACCAGTTATATTGAATTAGGGCCCACCTCTGTGACCTTATTTTACCTTAATTACCTCTTTAAAGGCCCTGTCTCCAAATGAAGTCACACATTCTGAGGTCCTGGGGCTTAGTACTTCAATGTAGGAATTTGGGGAGGGGCAACATATGAATTTTACTATCATTAAAAAGTTATCAATTTATCTTACACATTTGTTGTAACCATATCAAATTCTGAATGGAAAGAGGGATAGGTGTACATAAATAAAATGAACCTTACAAGAGTTCTAAGATAGGAGAAAGAGGCTTGAGAATTAGCCAAATCTGTGAGTAACTATTTCATAAATACCCTTGTTTGTGTTTGGAGAGATACAGGTGTCTTTTCAGAGATTCAGTTGGCATGTGTTTCCAGCAAGGGATAGTAATCTCAATGCAGGAAATGCTCTTTGCATTCATGAGCTTGACATTTGTGTGTGACTGAGTGATTAGAGATTCAAGTTGATGGGTTACGTAGGAGATTATGATTTTTTAAAGTGAGCTGGCATTAGATAATAATAGTGTGGTGGAGGATGTAGAGGGCATTTCTGGGATGGTTGGCTGTCCACGTGGCCGTCTGACTTAGGAGAGGAGCATCTGCCGGTGTTTGGTCCACGGAGGCTGTGTTGGCCAGGCCTGTTCTTTTATGAGCAAGCAATGAAACTACCTAGGACCCGGGGAAGTCCGAGCTGAGAGCTGAATCATCAGTCGGGCTGTTTTGTGCTTCTTCCATGAAGACTTACGGTATAAAGTATCATTGAGAGTCACTTATCAAAAGATTTTCCAAGGAATCTTATTTGTTGATAATCTGGTAATCCTTTTTAGGGTGGCATTCTGTTCTGGAAACTCACAAGGATTGCTGATAAAAGTTTAGGATTCCCATCGTTACATTCATTAATCCATATAGGAAATATTTATTGACCACCTCTGGGTTATCAGGCAGCAAAGAGATAAAGATCTATTAAGCCTGGATCAAAAGCAAACAAAAAACTGGGGCACCTGGGTGGCTTAGGTCATGATCCCAGGATCCTGGGATCCAGCCCCGGGGAGTCAACTTCTCCTTCCCCCTGCTCTTGTGCTCTTGCTTGCTCTCTCTCTCTCTCTCAAATAAATAAATAAAAAATCTTAACTAACACACACACACACACACACACACACACACACACACACACACAAAACCCAAGTAGATTGTTTGAAAGAAGTCTCTGAGCAGGTATATACAGTTTGTTGGAGGATTATCAGGGGCTTGCAGCTGTTTCTCGCATGCCAGGCACAGTTTCCTTTGTTATGTTGTGGTCTCAGAGTAGTTGAAATAGTGAGTTTTGCTTTTTGTAAACCACAAAGTCAGTACTTCAGAGGAAGACATTTGATCTTCCTTTATATAAGCTGTTTAATTATACTTGAGAAATGAGGTATCGTCCATTGTTTATACAGTTATGAATTCAGCGCTTCAACAAAAAACCCTCCTGGTTCATGCAATGTTCTTTCTAACATCTGAGTTCATAGACATTTCACTTCTGAAGTTTAAGAGGAGTTTCACTTCAGCCCTTTTTGTTTTGAAGCTAGTTTTTATGTCGTCACTGGAATTTAATGTTTAAGACCTTTTGATTTTCAAAGGTCACTACGGTCATTTGTTAATTTTCAAGTTGTGGCAGTTATTGACTTGGAGCATTTCTCCATTTCTTTAGTGTGTAGTCTTTGACATTTACAGAATTATGTGAGATTGTCCTTTAGAGATCAGTGTTTATGGGTGGATACACTCAATGTGTTCAGAGTTTTCTGTCTTCTGGTTTTGCTAGTTCCTCCAGGAAGGTATGTGTGCGTGTGTATATATGTATGTAATTCAAGTCCTCTCTTGTAAAAATTGGTATTATCCAGCTAGTTTAAACCTTTTCTCTACAAAAAAGTCTCCAGTGTTACTACTTCCATAATTTCACCATTTCCTGAGCTCTCTTTTTTTTGTTGTCCTTTGTAGTTTCAGGAAACCATTGTGTAGAAGATACACACAGACGCGTGCGTGCGCGTACACACACACACACACACACACACACACACACAAATGTTCCTTGGCAAGCTCCTTCCTTAAGCCCATTGATAATTTTCAGCCATCTTAGTTTAAAAAAAATATTGTTAATTTATAACCTCCCAGGTTTGTTATTAACTGTGTCTAGCATAGTCAGAAAAATCTGAATTATCAGGGAATTATAACCTGCCATGTATCTTTGACTTCGGGGGCTTCTTGGATGTACACAGCCACTCATGGGAGAGTCTGAGTCTGTTTGAAGTTCCTAGCTGCATAGTTATTTTTCACTTTTGATCATGTATAAGTGTATACCTTCCACTTTATGTTTCTGTGATACCTATAGAATTCCTGTGTTTTAGCTGAATTACCAAAATCTTGCTAAGGGAGAGCAAGAGTCTCTATGTCTTCCTTGGCCTCCAGTCTGAGACCATGTTTCAATTCATAGTTAACCTTACATTAAACATCTCTTCTGAAGAGATAGTTATGCCATCTTAATTCATGGAATCTCAAGATATAAATGGATTTTTAAGGTTCTATCAAAGCTGGAATCCACTCTGTAGCATTTCAGCCAAATGATGATTCATTTTCTGTTTAAGTTCTCCAGTGATGGGGAGCTAGGGACTTCTTAAGGCAGTCTAAACCATTTTAGAACAACTTTTGTTGTTAGGAAATTTCTTTCTTTTTTAAATTTTATTTATTTCAGAGAGAGAGAGAGTGTAGGCGAGAGCACAAGCAGGGGGAGGGACATGAGGGAGAGGGAGAAGCAGACTCCCCACTGAGCAGGGAGCCCGATGTGGGGCTTGATCCCAGAACCCTGAGATCATGACCTGAGCCGAAGGCAGACACTTAACTGACTGAGCCTCCCAGGCACCTTGGAAAATTTCTTACACCTGTTGAACTGAAGTCTGACTCTTGGTAGTTCTCTACCCTCTGGTCCTGATTATGCTCACCAGAGGGCTGCAGGACACATGTAATACTGCCATAGACAGCCCTTAAGTCTCTCAGCTGGGGCACCTGGCTGGCTCAGTCGGAAGTGTGTGTGACTCTTGATCTTGAGGTCATGAGTTCAAGCCCCACAATGGGTGTAGAGATTACTTAAATAAGTAAAAAACTTAAAAAAAAAGTCCTTTATGAACCATGAGAGACTATGACTCTGGGAAACAACCTGAGGGTTTCAGACGGGAGAGGGATGGGAGGATGGGGTAGCGCAGTGATGGGTATTAAGGAGGGCACATGTTGTAATGAGCACTGGGTGTTATACGCAAATAATGAATCATGGAACACTACATCAAAAACTAATTATGTACTATATGGTGACTAACATAATAATAGAAAAAAATGTCTCTTAGCTTGCCTTTGTTGTTGTTTACCGGTAAAGACTTTGTAGAGCAATTCCTAAGATCCTAATTGTAATATAAATAATGTATTTTGTGGTGTAGTTGCTAGCAAGTAAAATGTATTTTATGTTTTTATTTCTTCATTCACAGGCAGCTGAAAAAGTTGGATGAAGATAGTTTAACTAAACAACCAGAAGAAGTGTTTGATGTCTTAGAGAAACTTGGAGAAGGGTAAGTGTACAGAAAATACAGGTAGACCAGTAGGTCCCAGTCTTTTTCTTCCCCCAACACCAGCAGGAGCTGAACCTTTTTCATGTCAATAATTCACAAACCTAAGGAGAAGGAAGAGGAACATTGCATATGGCACTGCTCTGAGTGGGGTGGGCGGGAAATTTACAGCTTGAGATGCCCTTTCCCTCTTTCCTCCAGTCATCGCTGGAGACAGATTTAATGATGCCTGGCCTCTTCAACACCAAAGGCATCTATTGTTTTCTCTCTTGTAGAATCTATAGTTTACAGGATTTTATGTATGGAACAGCACTAACTAGTCTGTACTTAATTTAACAATTTTTATTAGTCATACATTTTTATTTGCTGTTCATAGTTTCTAATCAATATGTAATAACTGTTGTTTCCATAAAATGGAATTCAGCATTTTAGTTAGTATAGCATTGTGAAATATAGTAAATAAATCAAGGACTGTCACTACCTTTACACCTTCCAAGAGATTGAAAATCCCAGGTCGGGAACCAGTGTACTTCTTGAAACCCAGATTTGTGAGTGTGTATAAAATACTGCTGAAATGGTATTTCATAATAGTGGTTTTTTGTGTATCATTCAGTGATAGTTTCTGCATTAATAAACAGGTGTGTGTGTGTGTGTGTGTGTTTAGTCTCTCGAGAGTACTTCTAGTTCAAAAGACCTGAAATATTAACTTTTAAAAATTTCTGTTGTTTAAGTGCCGTGTGCGCCTTGAAATCAAGTCTTATATGTCATTAGATTATTTTGGGGTTTAGTGTTACTTATGTCTAATATAGGTCAGGAATAATCTTAAACCCGATCCTAGATTACATGGCATAGGTTTTCATGGATTGCCTCCTTGTAAAAAACATTAGTCATCTTTTTGTAAGTTGGAACAATACTCTTTGGAATCAAGCAAGACATCAAGCTGAGAAGGGAATAAAAGAGGATGCCAGCTGTGCTGTTAGAAGACAAGTACAAGATGATTCTGAAAACTGCAAGTTGACTTGGCATTCTTAAAGGTACGGAAAACGACAGTCCCTCCACATCTCTTTCCTGTCCTTTTCAGCTTCAGCTTGGTCTCCTGGCTATTTTCCTCAAGGCAGTGAGTCTAATGCCCTTAATCTAACAGTGCTCACAGGTCATCTTTGGAATAAGATAAAGCATGTTAGGCATAATTGAATATGTAACTAACTTGTTTCTTTCATTTTTAATAAAAGTGTGTTATGATAGTACGGGCATAGACTCTGATGTTAGACCTGCGTTAAAATCCTTGCTCTACTGTTTATTAGTCACAATAAACGAGTGAACTTGAGCAAATTACTTAATATTTTGAAGTTTCAGAAACCTCTGTATAGTGCAGATATTCATACCACCCTCATTTGGGTTATGTCAAGTATTACCCAAGATAATGGGGGTAAAGTACTGAGTACAGTGCCTGTCACATAGTGAGTGCTCAATAAGTGGCAACTATGATTCTTTTATCTTTAAGCCTACCAATTGAAGCATTTTTCAGACCTTGTCATGTCAAATTAAAGTTAAATCTTAAACCTCCAGTCTATTTAGGCATTCCTGAAGGGAGTGCTGTTTGGGTTGATTGGGTTTGGGGAACACCAAAAGAAAACTACAGACAAAATATATCAGGAATATATTCTGATAATATAGGAAGGGGAAACTAAGCTAATTATGATTGCTTTTAATTGTCTTTTAGATCTATGCATGTCTTCATCAAGGAACTTGGAAATTTCCTTACAAAGATAAAACCAAGAAAATCAAAATAAAGCTTAAGATCTTTCTCCTTGTTTTATCACCATCGTGCTCTTTTAAGTGATACCACCGATGCTTGGATTTCTGAACGAACCTGAACAAGCTTCATTTAACTAACAGAATCCCGAAGGAAGACCTTAACTCCACTTAGCTGTCTAAACACAAACTGCCATGCCATCCTTAAATTGTTCTGGAAAATGAGTAGATTGTGAACACTCACTGACTTGTGTCTTATGAAATGAGCTCTGGCTGATGGACTGTGTTGGATTCTCTGGAGGCCGCAGTTGTTCTGTGTATGGAGGAAATCCTGTGGATCTGTGGCAGGATAGAGCCAGCGCTCCAGACCAGGATGAGTGGACCATGCTTGGAAAGTGTTTTGCATGAGAGCCTAGTGCCTTTTTCCTTCTATTATACTTAAAGTTTTACACTTTGACTCACTAAAATTTTTTGTCCTAGGATAATTAAAAAGCATCTTGCCCCTGGTTTCATAGCTAGTGAGTGGTATTGTTAAGGCTTGTATCTAGTTAATTTGGCTCCAGATACTGTATTATTTCTGTTTTTCCAAATTGATCCTTGCCTTGTGTGGCTTGTGTGAAACCCCTAGGTCCCCACCATTTTTATTCTCTGCCAGTCAGAATTCATCAAGTCACTGTAGTTTTTGTTGTAGGGAATCCGGTCTTATGGGATTTGCCTAAAAGTGAGCACAGTTGCTGAAGGCTTCTAAATTCTCTTCAGATTACTGTAAGTGCAGTATGTAGAATCATGAATCTTAATTGTTCATACAAGCTATTGGAGCATTCCTTGCTCTCAAGAAGCGTAGAGAGGCATGGATGGTGTTCTGGTTAAGATTGCTGAGTGAATATATGCAGAGACCTCTCTTTCCATTTCAGATAGATAAAACTAATGAATGAAAATTAAATTTTTATTTTTATTATTTTTTAAAGATTTTATTTATTTATCTGACAGAGTGCACAAGCAGGGGGAGTGGCAGGCAGAGAGAGAGAGGGAGAGGGAGAAGCAGTCTCCTTACTGAGCAGCGAGCCGGACATGGGACTCGATTCCAGATCCCAGGACCCTGGGATCATGATCTGAGCTGAAGGCAGACACTTAAGTGACTGAGCCACCCAGGCGCCCCGGAAATTAAATTTTTAAATAAAAGGATACATGGCCAGCTATGGACCAGGGATGGAAAAGATACATAATAGTAAGAGGAGAGTAAGGCTTGCCCTGTCCTTGTCAGGAGATGGCAGGTAAGCTTCCTACATGAAGTTGTGGGATGGATGAGGCTCCCCATCTATGAACTAAAGCTGAAATAAATTTGATCACCACGAGAAAGTATCATTTGCCCGTGGCCTGGGGAAAACATGGAGGTACTGGTTTGACAATAGGAACTGGGCCTGGCCTGCATTCAGGTATGGGATCTAGAGAGGCAGAAACCCTCAACTCCTAACACGAGACCAAGTTTAAGTTGTTGTACAGTCTAGATGATGGGCCGAGAGAACCATGAAACCATCATGACATCATGAAATGCTCGTGGCAGTTAGCATTGTGTAGAGGAAAATCATTCAAGATAAAGGAAACCCATATAAGGAATCTACTGCCTTGGGATAATGAGCAGAACAAATGGGAGAATCCACATCCAAGGAAATAGAAATAATGGAGCAATCTCAAAAGGGATTTAACATGTTTGTTTACGATTTTCAAAAAGATGAGGGACTAACATCCTTAAAAGAAGAACACCAGGTTATGAACATGAACAGATGGGTTCCGGGAAGAATTAAAGTTGGGAATCTTGACAATCATTGAAGTTTTGGAGGCCCAGTAAGTTGGAAAAACAGTGAACTATACAAGCTGAAAGAATTTGTGAATTGAAAGATAAAAATAAGACTGATCACAAAGTGCAGGACAGAAAAGTGCAGTGTTAGAGGTCTGGAGGACAGCATGGATTGAGGAGATACAGTATGGGTCCAGTAGGAATTCTAGAAAGAGATAGTAGAAGAGATAGGAAAAAGACAATGCTGAGAATTTCCAGACTTGAAGAAAAACATGCCTTCAGATGGAAGAAGCTTACGAAATGCCAAGTGAATCAACTCCTAGTTACATTATAATAAAATTGTAGAATGTTAAGGATAAAGAGGAAATCCTGAATGCTACCGAGAGAGAGATTACGATAGCCGACTTCTCAGCAACGATAGAAGCTGGAAAACTGCAGAAAAGGTGCTATTGTCCAAGAACTCTGTATCCAGCACAACCAATTCCAAAGAGAATGTGAAATACAGACATCTTCACACATATGGGACCTAGTGTATCAAGAATAACTTTGGAAAGTAACAAAATACCCAACTAGCAATGGCTAACCAATAAGGGCATTTATTTTTTTTTAATTTTGAATTTTTTAAAGATTTTACTTATTTGACAGAGAGAGACACAGAGAGAGAGGGAACACAAGCAGGGGGAGTGGGAGAGGGAGAAGCTGGCTTCCTGCTGAGCAGGGAGCCCAACACAGGGCTCTATCCCAGGACCCTGGGATCATGACCTGAGCCGAAGGCAGACGCTTAATGACTGAGCTACCCAGGCGCCCCCCTAATAAGGACATTTAATAACTAAGTAATAATAAAGCTGGGGTGAAAGATTCCAGAATGGCTAATTGGCTTGATAATGGTTTAGCATTTGTGTAATTCTCTATCTCAAGATGGCTGCATTAGTTTCACGCATCATGCCTTATGTAACAGTAACCAAAGTAGGAAAGGAAGTGGCAGGTAAAAATGGGCCTTCTTGTGTGTTTCTCTCTCATCAGGGAAGAAAGCCTCTCTCAGAATCCCTTCAGCAGAATTCCCCTCAGATTTCATTGGCCAGAACCAGGTCACTGGCAGAAGGAATAGGAATGCTATCTGCCTGGACCGCCATGTTTTATCCCCTAGAACCAAGCCTTCGCTACCCCAATGAATCAGAGGTTTAACTTCATAAGGAAGAAAGGGCAGCAGGCAGGCCTTCCACACATGGTCAGCGGTTGCCTTTCTCTGGGGGAAAAAATTATGTAACTTTCAGGGATCATTATACTAGTTTTGCCAACATAAGGGATTCTGATGGGCTGGAAATTTTTTTTATGTGTTCTGTATAATTTAGTTTATGTTACTTTTACATTGAAACAGTCTGGAGCATCATTTTGGCAGCTAGAGCACTCAGCTACTTTGACATATCAGGTGGTACTGTTCTGTGGATGTTTTTTTCGCCAGGGCAGTATGAAGAAATAGGTGGGTTTGGGAAATAGGAAAGACGGCTTCCTCATTGTGTTTTCACTGACAGCGTCAAGGTTTCCACTGAAGATGTAATCAGTGTGGGGTGATGGTGGTGTCTCATTTGACCATCACAACTGTCTTGTAGTTTGTATTGTCATTTTACAGGTGAGAAAATTGAGGCCTGAGAAGGTTAATATGTATGTAAATGGTGGCTAATATGTTATGAGGATAGGGCTCAAATCCTCGGTCTTTCGATTCTAAATTTCCTGCTCTTTTAGGCACCAGATTGAATGGACACATAAACTTTTTATTTATTTTGATAATAAGCTCATAAGGGCAGATGGAGCAAAAGGCTTTCTATGTGCTGTGTTCACCTGATACTAGCATTTGAAAGGGCTTAGATTTTTAATTAGTTTCCACAATGTTTTTTAAGTATTATTGCCAATAAGAGGAACAGGGACAGAAGAACCTCATGGTACTGGAGTGAACACAAGAGCACAAAGACCTCCATTTCAGCATTCTAGCCCAGGTAGATGTGGGAAGAACATAAGCTTTGTGTTCAGACACACCTGGATTCACATCCTGGCCTGACCACTTATTTTTCATCTCTGTGATATTGGGCAAGTCCTGTAACCTCTGAGCCTTTACACGTTTTCCTGTAAAATAGGGATAATGACCTCTTCTTTATTGTTGTTGTTTACTTTTTGTAAGGATGAATTGGAATGATGCACAATTTCTAGCAGAGATCAGGCATATAGTGCATGGAGCTACTATAATAGTGGTTATTTTGTATGAATACATTCAGTAAAGGTTAAATATGAAGTTAACAGTTTTTTCCCAAAGTCCTTTAGCTATTTCAGTTTTGCAGTTGTAGATAAATATATTAGGCATGTAGGGATATAAATTAGAACCATGAGTTGCTTTTGTTCTACCACTTTTTATCTCTAGACTTGCTTTGCCTTTATAAATGTTCTCTTTCCCCCAATTACAGGTCCTATGGCAGTGTATACAAAGCTATTCACAAAGAGACCGGTCAGATTGTCGCGATTAAGCAAGTTCCTGTGGAATCAGATCTGCAGGAGATAATCAAAGAAATCTCTATAATGCAGCAATGTGACAGGTAAAGGCATGCGGTATTACTTTGGAGAGAACATAGTTTTAGATTAGCTGTGATTATTTAGAGTTTAACATGTACAGATGCATTTACTTAGAGATTTTGTGAAAGAGTTTAGGCGGAATCACTACACATGTTCTTTTCAGAAAAAATCTGATGAAAAAAATGTGTGTTTTAGTAGCTAGACTTTTATAGTTTCTATTTCTGCATAGATTTTTTTTTTCAGTAAGCCCCTTTCAAAACTAGGAAGAAGAGGCAGAGAGGCAGAAGGTGGTTCTGCTGACTTTTTTTTTCTCCTTCTGATAATGATCTCTTTTACTTCCTGTTGAGAAAATATTTCTGCAGAGATAGCTAAGAAGAGATAATCCAAATACGTTTAGCTCTAGAGACGTTAGAATATCAGACAGATCTAAAAAAGAGAATGCTTTTTTATGTATTACTCTTCCTTCCTACATTTAAAAAAGAATTCTTCAAGCTCAGAGTAGTTAAGAATTTTATTTTTGAGGAACTAAGATTTGTCAAATGCTGTAAGCAGGAAGTCAGGCCACTAGGCAACCGCAGAAAAGCACGTGGTGTGCTCTGAAATTCCGTCACAACATGAGTTGGTCACAGTGATGGAGCAGGCTTCCCCACTACTGTTTAAATTTGAGAGAGAACACAAATTTAGGGGCAACGCCAGCTCTGGGGAGCTGAAAGGAGAATGAGAACGTCTTGCACTGGAGGCTGCATCCATTCTCCTGAAGCTCTTCTGCTCAGCAGATGAGCTTAGTAGCTCTTATTTGTAAAACTTCAGCATTGGGGCAGGTGGGGCTGCCTACGAGGACATTTGCCCAGGAGACCTTAGATCTCACAGGCTTGTGAATGCAGTTATTTCTCTTCTCCCTCCCTCCCTTCCTTTTATTCTTTATACTTTTGTGGTTACTCTCTACTAGACAAAACCCTCATATTTCTTGACCAGATTGACCAGAGTTAGGTAGAAATTTTCCTTTTCCTCTGCTACAAGATACAGTATGGAAGCTCTTCTAGTCAGCACATTGGGACTTTATCACTTCTTTTTTTTTTCCTTAAAGATTGATTGATTGATTTTAGAGAGAGAGTGAGTGAGTGAGCATGAGGGATAGGGGCAGAGGGAGAGGAAGAGAGAATCTCAAGCAGAATCCCTGCTGAGCATGGAGCCTGACGTAGGGCCCAATCTCACAACCCCAAGATCACGACCCTAGCTGAAATCAAGAGTCAGATGCTTAACTGACTGAGCTGCCCAGGCGCCCCGAGGGACTTTGCCACTTCTGATATGCTACATAAGAGCTGTGTTTCAAACAGAGCATGCAAATATCTCTAAGTAAAGAAGAGTTATTTCCAAGAGCCTAGTCTGTGCTAAGCATGGTAAGGAGTACAGAGAAATACAGGGCAGAATTCTTGTCCTCTGGGAGTTTATAGACAAATTGGACAGGCCAGGCATATATATGTGCAGGAAAATCTGGCCAACGATACAAGATTATACAGGACATGTTCCAGCAGTAAGTAGCTGAGATTACTTGCCTTGTAAAGGCAGTAAATACTGCAGGAATTTAAGGAAGGGAGAGCAGATGTATAATCTGTACCTTCAGAGACTTATTCATCCATGTCTTCATTAATTGTGTGTGTGTGTGTGTTTCCTGCTGTCCTTGTCATTGGCATGTTTCCCAAGGGTGAAGGGGCATTTGAAATTCTGAGCACTAATGAAGCTGAGTAGGTTTTTAGCATCTCTGGTTATTATGCAACATTATTTAGCCCTGATAACAATCTAACCAATTAAAGCTGGTAGCTCTCGGTGGGCAGGTTATTTCATTTTAATGGGATGTTTGACTTTTCTCTGAAGTCTCATTGGGTATTTCTCTTCAAGCTTGATACCCAGAATTCTGGGTCTGATGCTGAATATTTTTTCTTTTTAAAATTGTTTTTAAGATTATTTATTTTAGAGAGAGAGAGGGAGAGAGCACAGGTGCACATGAGCAGCAGGGAGGGACAGAGGGACAGGGAGACAAGCAGACGCCCTGCTGAGCGGGGAGCACGACGCGGGGCTCGATCCCGGGACCCTGAGATCATGACCTGAGCCAGAATCAAGAGCTGGACGCTTGGGGCGCCTGGGTGGCTCATTTGGTTAAGCGTCTGCCTTCGGCTCAGGTCATGGTCCCCAGGGTCCTGGGATCGAGCCCCGCGTCGGGCTCCCTGCTCTGTAGGAAGCCTGCCTCTCCCTCTCCCACTCCCCCTGCTTGTGTTCCCTCTCTCGCTGTGTCTCTCTCTGTCAAGTAAATAAATAAAATCTTTTACAAAAAGAGCTGGACGCTTAACTGACTGAGCTACCCAGGCGCCCCCTGAATATTTTTTCTTTATAGTAGATTGTAGTGTGATTTTTTTTTTTTCTTATTACAAAGTACACGTGACTTCTTGGAAAAATGCAAACAGAAAGAAAATAAAATCACTTTTCCCTTTGGAGAGAGAATCATTGTTAAATGCTATTTTGCGTACATATCCCTTTTTGGAGTTTAGCCATGCTTACAATTATGTAACCTGTACTTTTTTTCTTTCTTTCTTTCTTTTTTTTTTTTGTAAGCAGGATATCTTCCCATGTTATCAAATATTCTAATATTTTCCATAGATTCATGGTTATCCCATTATATGTCTAGATCATTATTTCTTAAATAAACTCCTTGTTGTGGGACACTTAGATCGTATCTAAGTTTTCATTGTTAAAACGTGCTATGATGGTAACTATTTCTTTTCAAATAGCTGTAGTTCTTTTCCTGGGATGATCTGTAGACCTAGAAATGCAGGTTAAAAGACCCGTACATTTTCTCACTTTGGTTATTTATTATTTAGAAAGTATTATTATCATTTATCATTTACATTTTTATCAAGAGGGTGTCTATTTTAACCTTAAATATGAACAGTTGATCTTTTGAACAGAAAAATTTTCATGTATTAAAGGCTGTTCCACTAATTCGTATTATTGCTTTCTCTTTAGCCCTCATGTAGTCAAATATTATGGCAGTTATTTTAAGAATACAGACTTGTGGATTGTTATGGAGTACTGCGGGGCTGGTTCTGTGTCTGATATCATTCGATTACGAAATAAAACGGTAAGTTTACCTTCTAGAACAATGCGGCTGGGCTAGTCTCTGGCCTTGTATTTGTGGGCACTCTCCTACTTCCATATCCAGAGAGATGACTGTCAGATTTCCCCTTTTCCATCATTCTTTCCCCCTCTGCTTTCTGATGCCTCCTAAAAGTGATGTTTTTGACACCAGCCTAATCCAGTGATATTTAGCATGTTTTGGGAAAGAAAACAATGACTATCAAATCTTGGTGAAGCAATGAATTTGAAATGTTTAAATTTAGATTTGGTTTTCTCCTCCTACTCAGCATGTTCACAGATTAACTTCTTCTACATTCTATTAAAGAGTAATCTCTGTGAAAGATTATTTGCCCTTACTGTGATCATTGGGATAAAAGCTAGGAGTCAAGGGTTCTACTTCAGGTTCAGTTGCTCATTCAGGAAGTATTTCTAGAATACTGTTCTAAGCCCTAGGGATACAATAGTAAAGAACACAACAGTCCTGCTCTTGTGCTCATACATTTTCTAGTAGGGCAGCCAAAAAGCCAACTGATGGTAACTAGAAAAGAAATACCAGATAGTTATAATTTCTTTGAAGGAGTGGACTGTTGGAGAGTGCTCAGTGAGCTACTTGAGAGTGGACAGCTGAGAAAGGCCACTCAGGGAGGTGGCATTTAAAGTAAAACTTGAATGACAAGATGGAGCTATGATTTCTAAAAGAACATTCTAGGTAGGGCAATAAGCAGTGCAAAGATCCTGAGGCTAGAACGGATTTGGCACAAAGAAGGCCACTGTGAGTAGAGGGGAGAGGTGAGAGGACCTGCAAGAGATGAGGTGAGACAGGTGAGCAGGCCTGCATTCTGTTGGTATTGTTGGCCACGGTAACGAGTTTGCCTTTTATTCCAACTACAATAGGAAGCCATTGCTGCGTTCTAAGCAGGTGAGGAGCCATTTGATGATGTACATTTTAGAAGATAAACTGTGGCTTCTGTGATAGACTATGGCTTCTGTGTGGACTGTGAATGAATAAAAGTAGAAGCTAGAGACACCTTAGCCTTTAGTTTTTCTGTTTGTTTTGTTTTAATGAGAAAAACAGGAATAATACCTATACTGAGTATTTGCAGAATTGTGAAAATTAATTTAAATATGTGAAAGTACTTAGACACTCTATAAATTACAAGGTGAGAATATTTAAAAACTCAGTTGTATCCTCAAAAAATTAAAAATATAGCTACCCTAGGATCCAGTAATCACACTACTGGGTATTTTCCCAAACAATGCAAAAGCTAATTCTAAGGGATATATGCACGTTTGTTTATTGCAGCATTATTTGCAGTAGCCAAATCAAGGAAGCAGCCCAACTGTCAGTTGGTAGATGAATGGATAAAGATGTGGGGTGTAAATGTATATATACATATACATTTTAAATATTCAGTCATAAAAAAGAATGAAATCTTGTCATCTGCAACAATATGGATGGATCTAAAGAGTATAATGCTAAGCAAAATAAGCCAGAGAAAGACAAATATCATATGATTTCATTCATATGTGGAATTTTAGAAACAAGGCAAATGAATAAAGGGGGGGAAAAAAAAGAGACAAACCAGAAAAACAGACTCTTAACTATAGGGAATGAACGAATGGTCACCAGAGGGGAGGTGGTTGGGGGATGGATGAAATAGGGGTTGGGGATTAAGAATACACTTGTAGTGTGCACTGAGTAATAAATGGAATTTTTGAACCACTATATTACACACCTGAAGCTAATATAACACTATATGTTAACTCTACTGGGATTACTGGAATTAAAATAATAATTTAAAAATAAAAAAATAAAAATTAAACAGTTGTAACTTTTGGATTATCTATATGACTGTATCCTTTTCTTAATTTACATTATTCGGAGTTAGTATGTTTTTCTAATCAAATAGCAAGTTCTTTAGCTAGGAATTACAACCTACTATAAGATATACTTAAAGAAGTCCCAAAGCTTGAATAATTTATTGAATTAAAAATTGGGCTCCAGGGGCATCTGGGTGGCTCAGTTGGTTGAGCGTCCAACTCTTAATCTCAGTTTAGGTCTTGATCTCAGGGTTGTGAGTTCAAGCCCTGTGTTGTGCTCTGTGCTGGGCATGGAGCCTACTTAAAAAAAAAAAAAAAATTGGGGTTCCAGGCCTTCTTATCTGCAGCATTAAGTTATTTTGTTTCAGGTATTTTGAAACAATCCAAAACTAATTTTGATAGTGCATTTGATGTTTTAATATTAGTTTATTGTATTTATGTAATTTTTAACTATTAAGTGCTGATCTTTAATTATTACACATGAATTTGTAAAATGTTTTAATTCTGTCTTGTCCAGCATGGTAGTCACTATCTACATGTGGTTATTGAGGCCTTTAAAGGTGGCTAGTCTGAATTGAGATGTGCTATAAATATAAAATACCAAATTTTTAAGAATTATTACAAAAAGAAAAACATTAAAAAAACTTTACATTTTTATATATTGATCACATGTTGAAATGATAATATTTTGGATAAATATGGTTAAAATATCAAAATAAATTTTGGGGTGCCTGGCTAGCTCAGTTGGAGGAGCATGCACCTCTTGATCCTGGAGTCATGAGTTCTAGCCCCACGTTGGGTATGGAGATTACTGAAAAAATAAACTTAAATTAATTTTGCTTTTTTTTTTTATGTTGGCTACTAGAAAATTAAAAGTTGTACTTATGGCTCACATTATATTTCTATTGGGCAGTGCTCCCTTAACTGATTAGCTTAAATGGTTAGAATAAGACGTCAGTAAGTCACATGAACTTTGTTCTCTTAGGCCACAGAAGGTACCCAGACTCTAGTTTGCAACCTTGCCAATAGTGTTTGCTTGGACTGCAGTGAGAGCTCTATCATTTGTTAGCACAAATTACTTGTTTGTGCTTCAGCTTTGTTTTCTATAAAATGGTGGTGATAATAGTACTTATTTAGTGTGATTTTTATAAGGATTTAATGAGATTACAAAAATAGTGCCTACCGTAGAATAAATGCTTAATAATTAGCTATTTTTAATTTTATTAGCCGAGTGTCTGGCTCATTATTGATACTTATTAACTATTTGTTAATTAATTGGTAGCATAATAGTTATTAAGCCATGTGTATTCTTACATGCCTTATTTCATTTGATTTTCATGACATTCTTGATGAGAGTGGTAGTCCTGTTTTATAGATTGAGAAACTGAGACCAAGAGAAGTTCGACAACTCACTTAGGTCACACAGCTAGAATGTAGAGCGAAGGGTAAAAACTAGGTCTTTCTAATCCCGAATACCATGTTTTTTGCACCACAGCATACTCTCTTCTAAATGTGAGTTGTTTGTCAGAAGGGAGACTGAGAATTTGTTGATGGATTGCATTTGTTTAGCACTGGAGTTGGGTCTGCACAAAATCAGCATGGAACTGAGCAGATATTCTGTGTCAGTCGGCATTCTTGCTTTCATTTGTAAATCATCATTCAACAAATATTTTTCAGGACCTGCTATGTGCCAGGTGGCTTTCTTGGTGCTAGGGATAGTAAATAGTAAACAATAGTAAATAGTAAACAAACCAAAGATATTTTATTTTTTATTTATTTATTTTTAGTAAGTTTGAAGGTGTATGTATTTATCCGAGAGAGAGAGAGGGAGAGGGAGAGCACATGTGCGCATTCTTGTGCATGAATTGGGGGAGGGGCAGAGGGAGAGAATTTTCAAGCAGACTCCCTGCTGAGCATGGAGTCTGATGTGGGGCTTGATCTCATGGCTCTGAGATCATGACCCAAGCTGAAACCAAGAGTTGGATGCCCTTACCCAACTTAGCCACCCAGATGCCCCCAAAGACATTTTAAAATGGGGCTTATGTTCCTAATAGGGAAGATAACACATGATAGGTATACAAATAACATGTAATACGTCAGATGGAGATAATACCGTGTTTACCAACAAGGTAGGATAAAGGGGTGGAGAATGACCTAGGACTGGAGGGAATTGGGGAAGCCCTGTCTGACTTTCTGGATGCAGAGCAGTGTAGGCAGAGAGAACCCGAGATGCAAAGGTCCAGAAGTGGAAGTGTGCTTTGAGTGTGAGGAACAGCAGAGGAAGGCTACAAGGCTGAAACAATGAGAAAGGCAAAAACTAGTAGAGCGTGAAGGTAGCTGGGAACCAGATCATGTAAGACTAGGGTGGACTGGCTTTAATTTTGAGTGTCTTAGGAAGCCAGTGGAGGGTTTTGAGCAGCTCTGACTTGCATTTTGAAAGATTCATTATGGCACGCCGCCATGTGGGAAATGCATTGTCCAGGGTCAAGGGCAGAAGCAGCAAGACCAGTTAGAGAATTATTAGAATAGTTCAGGCAGGACATGCTGGTGGCTTGGACCAGGGTGATTAGTGATTACAGAGGATATATTTGGATATATTTTGAAGATAGGGAAGAGCCAGGGATGACCTCAAGGTTTTTGGCCAGGGCAACTGAAACGGCCTTTCCCTGAGAGAGCAGACTGTGGAAAGAATAGAGTAGGTTGGGTGGGTGGTAAGGAGAGGGGTGGGGTGGCGGTAGAAGTACAGAATTTGATTTTGATGTGTTCTGCTAATGATGCTTGTTAGGTATTCATTTGGAGATATTGTATAGGCAGGTAACGTGAATCTGGGGAGAGATGGGGCAGGAGATGTAACTTTAGAAGGGGTTAGTGGAGTGATGGTATAAGCTGTCAAATGCTGTCACAGGTTGAATAAGACCTTATATTCTAGGAAGGGAGCTTGGATCTGATTTTTTTTCCCCTTTTTTGAATGTAAAATGATGTAAACTGATGGAATTTTAATCTGTCATTCTTTTTTTAGTTAACAGAAGATGAGATAGCTACAATATTACAATCAACGCTTAAGGGACTGGAATACCTTCATTTTATGAGGAAAATACACCGAGATATCAAGGCAGGAAATATTTTGCTAAATACAGAAGGACATGCAAAACTTGCAGATTTTGGGGTAGCAGGTCAACTTACAGTAAGTAAAAATATTACTTTTATTGGTAACTTTCAGCCCTGTCCGGAGAAGGAATTCCTTTCATTTTAGTTATTTTTTCAATAAAATACTCAATTTCATTGTATTTGTGAAAAGGTTATAGAAGGTGCCACTAAGTTATGAAAGAGCTAGTAGGTTGTTATAGATCCTTTCCTGGGGTTTAGGTCCCATGGTTTAACTTTGATAAAAATAAAAGCTTGAACAAGAAATGACAGAGTGGAAGTTCAAATTCTATTCATCATATTTGCAAAAGGAGAAAAATTCAATCCAAACTGCTTTCCTTGAATAAGACATAACACCATCTCACCCAGGTAGCAGTTGGCAATTACTTTACTGAAAACTCTCTCCTCGTCTGGTTCCAGGATACAGTCTTTGGATTCTCCTCCTACCTCACCAGTGGATGGCAGTGACAAAAACCGTGTTTTCAAAACAGGAAATACAGAATTACCTGATTTTGAAGAATACTTAAGTATATATGACATATACATAGAAAAATAGAAACAGTTCTGGACAGATTTGTACTAAAATTTGCAACAGCATTATACATCAAACAGTTTTCTGGGGTGGTAGAAAAAGTATTTTTTGTTTGTTTAGGGCTGGTATTAGGTAGAGTTTTTTGGTTTTTGTTTGTAAATCTGCCTGGATTATGTTAGGGAGTTTAATAGGTATTGCAGTGGCACAAAAATTGCTTTGATGTTTAAGAAAGAAAATCAGAAACTTACTCCATATTGTGATTACTGGACCTTTCAAAAGATATTGTTGTTCACACATAAAGTGCTTCTAGGGAACGATTTATGCTTCCAACTGTAGTATATAAACGTATATAAATCCAATTGGGGGGAACCTGACTGGCTCAGTTAGTAGAGAGTGTGATCCTTGATCTCAGGGTCATGAGTTCAAGCCCCACATTGGGTGTGCAGCCTACTTAAAAATAAATAAATAAAATAATTAATAAAAAAAAAGAATGTACCCATTTTCTCTTGTATTTGCCAATACTGAATGAGCAATAAATTGTATTTTTAAAATCATTTTTGAAACAATATTTTTACATTTGATTATTGGCCATTTATAATTCTTTTGTAACTTAACTGTTCATCTTAATTTTCCTAATTGTGTTGGACCTTTTAAAAAAAATCTCTGCTGAAAAAGATAAACCAAAACTTAAAAAAAAATTATATGTTGAAATTGTTAATCCTTTGTTATATATGTTGAAACGTCTGTTTGTAATTTGCTAGTTATCTTTTTACTTTGATTATGGTTTTTCTTTAAATACTGGAGGTTCCAAATTTTATATAGGGAAATCCACCTCCCTTTTATGTTATGGTTTCAGCCTTCGATGTCACCTTTATTTTTTTTTTAATTTTTCTTTTTTTAAAGATTTTATTTATTTGACAGAGAGAGACACAGTGAGAGAGGGAACACAAGCAGGAGGAGAGGGAGAGGGAGAAGCAGGCTTCCCGCCGAGCAGGGAGCCCGATGCGGGGCTCGATCCCAGGACTCTGGGATCATGACCTGAGCCGAAGGCAGATGCTTAATGACTGAGCCAGCCAGGCACCCCTCGATGTCACCTTTAAAAGACCTTTTCTGCTCCAACAGTATATAACTGTTCATCTATACTTCCTTTTAGTACTTAGTACTTTCTGGATTTCGTTCTTTGTATTTAAATTTTCAACCTATTTGAACTTCCTTTGGTGGAAAGTATAAGTTAGGAAATTAAATACAGAATTTTATAAATGACTAGCCAGATGACCAGCACTGTTTTTTGTCCTTTGCTTGGTAATTTAGAATGACATTTTAATCAGATCTTCAAGCTGTGTGTGTGTATGTATCTGTGTGTGTATGTCTGTATCTGTGTGTGTGTATGTGTGCACACAAATAAATACCACATACATAGCCATAGTCTGTTTCTGGATTTAATATTTTTTCTTGTTGTGCTACTGTGCTAATATAACTTTGTCGTACAGACCAAGCTGGGTTAGTATCCACTCATTACTCTCTGTTTTCAAAAAATTTCTAGATATCCAAATACTCCTTTCTAAATAATGAGTATTTCAAGGATATAATTCTTGAAAACAGCTTTGAGTAGCCCCATTTGAAAACTGCAAATTTAAGTTTTGGAGCAAAGGAAATGACTAAGCGATAAGTTAGTTCCTGTGCTAGTTTTTTACATAGGACCGACAAAGTGAGATCAATTTAAAAATATTACCTGTCCTTTGCTCCTGACTGGCACAGCCTAACTGAGGCCACAGGCATTTCAGAAGGAACAGGAGTGATGATGATGGCAAGTCCTGTTGCATATTTAGTTCTGTTTAAAATCCTTCTCTTCCTAAAATACAGGAGCTCTAGAAAGGTTCTCTTTCATTAAGGCCACACTGTTCTGGGGAAGTAGGCAAGTAATGTGTGCTAGATTCATATATTTTTCTTTAAGACCCAAACTAAGACTTTCTCTATGTATACATTTTATTTTATAGCGTATATGTATATGATAAAAGAGAAATTATACGTGTACATAGACACATACATATATGATTTTTCCTTTTTTAATTTTCGGATTGCACAGGTACTATATATTCATGTAAACCATCAGAGTGTTACAGAAGTATATGGGATGGAAAGTAAAAGTCCTTTGTGATTCTACCTTCTAGATGTAACTGTTGTTAATAGTTCAGTGTGTATTGAGATTTTTCTTTTGCTATCCATATAACAACGATATTTATTATTATCAGTTGCTGTTTTGTTGTATATATATACAACAATATAATTTTGCAACCTAATTTTCTCTTTACAGTATGTCTTGTACCTTTTTCCATGCCAGGAAAATGTACCTATCTCCTTTTTAAAAAATATATGGTGGATGGGGCGCCTGGGTGGCTCAGTCGGTCTGACTCTTGATTTCAGCTCAAGTCATGGGATCAGAGTTGTGGGATCGAGCCCCACATTGGGGCTCCTGCTCAGCAGGGAGTCTGCTTGAGAGTCTCTCTCTCTCTCTCCCTCCCTCTGCCTCTGTCCTCCTCCCCGCCCCCCTCACCAGCTTGCGTGTGCAGTCTCTCTCTAAACTAAGTAAATCTTTAAAAAAAAGTATTTGAGAGAGAGCATGTGTGCGAGCAGGGGTGAGGGGGGTTGGGAGGGGGAGAAAGAGAGAAGCAGACTCCCTGCCAAGCAGGGAGCCAGATGCGGGGCTCGGTCCCCAGAGCCTGAGATCATGACCTGAGCCGAAATCAAGAGCTGGACGCTTAACCAACTGAGCCGCCCAGCTGCCCCTAAATAAGTCTTTAAAAAATATGGTGGATATTTATTGTATTTGATTTACACCCTTTTGATGGTTATTTGAGTTGTTTCCTTTTTCTTTTCCCTGCCTCTCCTACAAATATTTCTCCAATACTTGTGCATATATCTTAGGGGACCTGCACATAGGATACATTTCTAGAAAAAGATTTGGATCAAAGGAAATGGACATTTAAGTCTATAAATATTGCCACATTGCCCACAAATCTTGTACCAATTTATACTCTAGTAATGCTGTTTCAGTGCCTGACTTTCTAGCACTAGTTTTTTGGTTTGTTTTTTTTTTTAAGATTTTATTTATTTATTTGACGGAGAGAGACACAGCGAGAGAGGGAACACAAGCAGGGGGAGTGGGAGAGGGAGAGACAGGCTCCCTGCGGAGCAGGGAGCCCGGGGCTCGATCCCAGGACCCTGGGATCATGACCTGAGCCAAAGGCAGACGCTCAACGCCTGAGCCACCCAGGCGCCCCATCTAGCACTAGTTATTATTAACCTTTTAAATTTTTGTCAACTTCATTTTAGTGTTTGTTATTTTTTTATATAATGAGTTTTTTAATGTGTGCGTTTTAAGAATTGAGAATCTTTTATGTTTCTAGGTCATTTGAATTTCTTTTGTGACCTGCTCAATCATGCCTTGAGTATGGTTTTTATATGTATCCCAAGTACAAGATGTTTCTTATTGTTGGAAAAGTCTCTTTTTCTCAATAGTTTTAATGCTTACGGTTGATCTCTACTCTTCTCTGTTTTAGGATACCATGGCCAAAAGGAACACAGTGATAGGAACACCATTTTGGATGGCTCCAGAAGTGATTCAGGAAATCGGATACAACTGTGTGGCAGACATCTGGTCATTGGGAATAACTGCCATAGAAATGGCTGAGGGAAAGCCGCCATATGCCGATATCCACCCAATGAGGGTAAGGAAACCAGTAGGGTGCTTAGCTCCTGGGCGTCATTAGAAGGTTGGTGACTTATTTGATTTAGGTACCAAACAGTAAATGAATTAACTGTGTATAATTGGTAAGTTGTCAGTCTAGACTCCACTAGTGGTAGTCACTAATCAATTCAAGTGTGATCCACCACCTCCATTCCAGAGGTTGTGTACTGATAGCCACCTGACAGGACATAGGTCACAGAAATGCTTGGTTTGGCTTGTGCAGTGTGTGTTTTTTAATAGTTTAGGTGCTCACATTTTAACATAATGTTAACTGAAGCTGAGTGGTGGTCCCCTCCTTTATACAGGTCACCGGCTTTCCACTTTATCAGTCTCCAAGATTCCCTAATCCCCAAGTATGCCTTGTCACTCATAATAGTGTTTGCTCTACTGTTTTTCTCATCGGAGTATTAAGAGGAAAGCAAACTGTTTTTCTGAACTCATTTCACTAACACCCAGCCCGATTTGTTTGTTATCTTTTTCCTGCCTTGCCCTCAGAGGTGTTTACATTGGTAAGTCCTGCTTTGTAGATCCGCAGACTCTCTTCATCTGGAGGCTCTGTACTTTGCAGCCTCCATGGATTTCTAGAACAGTAAGGGCCCATAGGTCCAGTCTCCCCCAGAGCTATCAGCGTGGCACCCTGAGGGGTTTGTAAGCTGTACCCGCCCCAGACCCCTCATCACAGCACTGTTAAACGGCCTCTCCCCCAGAGCTATCAGCGAGGCACCCTGAGGGGTTTGTAAGCTGTACCCGCCCCAGACCCCTCATCACAGCACTGTTAAACGGCCTCGCCCCTGCCTTCCTCATTGGCTCCATAGTCCCACATACCTCCCAACCCAGCTCCTCCTCTTTGATTAATTAGTTCTTCTCTTAAAAGACTTAGCAGTTTTTTAAAAAGTATGTGCTCAAAGATAAGCTCCCCTCTTTTTGGGGGGGCGGAAGTGGGGATGGGTGGGAGGATTTACTAGTAGGTTTAAAGAATGTAATTTAAGCTGCTTATTACAGAGGTTTTTTTTTTTTTTAATTCTGCCTCTTTTATTGGACAGTAAATAATAGTTTTAATTTTTTGAAATAGTAGAATTTAACTGCAATGTGTTTTTGTTTTTGTTTCAAATAACGTTAAATTGGCTTGGCCTAGACGTTAATGAATCTCTTGTGATTTGAGGGACTTTCAGGTTTATGATCTTCTTGCAGTTACTGCTCACATCTAGTGGTGAGGGTGACCTTATGGGGGAGGGAAATTTGACAACTACGGGGTTGAGATGATCTTCAGGCTATTGATGCTCTCAGGTCTTACCTTTTTACTTTGAAAGGTAGTATACTGTGGTTAGGAAAAACCAAAATAAACTTGCTAGATTGTGAGATTGAGGAGACAAGAATACATGTGAAAGAGGGAGAGAGAGAGACAACTATATCAATTTCTCTAATTGTCATACTTCCTACTTTGAGACACTTAGACTTTTGTTGGCGTTTGGGTGGGCTTATCAGTGGATAAGAGGAAAATATTTTTTTTTAAACCTCAAAGTTATCTCTAATCATATTTTTATTAGTGTATCACTTTTATTTTACCCTCCCCAATTTTTTTTAACTAGGCGATCTTCATGATTCCTACCAACCCTCCCCCCACATTTCGAAAGCCAGAACTGTGGTCCGATAACTTCATGGATTTTGTGAAGCAGTGTCTTGTAAAGAGCCCTGAGCAGAGAGCCACAGCCACTCAACTCCTACAGGTATGATTCTCCCCGAGGTGCTGCCTCCCTCTTTTTCATTCACATACTGGCCAAAAGATGCTGCCAACCCACCTCCACAGAGACAGTAAAGAAGTATAAGACATTCCCTGCCTCCAGGGAGCTTTGAATCTGAGTAGAAAAGAGTGTTAAAGCATTGACCAAGATAATAATGCAAGAAAATGGAGGGCTATGTGGGATCAGAGACTGGGAACTGCCATTTAGTGAGCCCCTGCTGTGTGCTGGGTGCCATTTAATCATCACAGACGCCCTAGGAGGGATGGCTATTATTTCAGTTTTATAGGTGAAAAAATGGAAGCTTAGAAAGGTTAACTCATTTAGAGTTCCTCAGCTGAAAAACAGCAGAGCTGAGACTAGAACCAAGGTCTTCTTGGGTCCAAAGCAGGAGTGCCCACAAGTCTACCCAGTTCTGATGAGGAACTGAGATTAGTGGTAGGTGCTCTTCTCGCTCATGATGGGAGGAGGCCTCTTTGGGCTGGCAGTACTAGGACCGCTCTCCTGGAGCAGGTAACCTCAGTGCGTGGGCCTGGAAGGATGGGAGGGGTTTGCAGGCGCTCTGCTCAGTAGCTAGGAGGTTGGATTCAGGAGTCACACTGCCCAGGTTTGAATCCTGGGCTCCCTGTTTACTAGCTTTGTGACCTTGGGCAAGTAACATAACCTCTCTGTTGCTTTAGTTTTCTTATCTGTAAAATGGAGACCAAGTATCTGCCTCATATGTTGTTTGAATATTAAGTGATATAATATGTGTAACTTTAAATAATGTTTCACACATATTAAAAGTAGTATGTTGTGGATTTGACAAATACCTGTGGTTGTTACTAGGCTAGGCCAATGGTTTTCAGCCGTGTCAGACCCAGTGCCCCCCCTTTTTAACTGATATGTATATTTGTAATACTCTTACTGCTCTTCCGGATTGAAATTCTTAGATGATAAAATCTGTTTGTGCCCATAATTTAAAAAGAGTATAATGTGATATAATGAAGGCAGAAAGATTTATAAAAAAATGTGTGTCAGTATAGAGATAGGCTCCAGCTTGACTCAACTTGCAGACGTAATGAGATAGTTATATACCTGTACCGAGAACCATAATGAGTTTAGAGTAAGAGCGACAAGAACAGAAACCATTCCATTCAGGCAGTACAGGACAACGAATGGGTGGACACTAGAATAAAAGTGTTGTTAAATAATAACAGACCAGGCTTATTTGTATGTGATAAGAAGAGGGAAATGATCTTAGAGATTTTCCAAGTGGAGAGAAGAGAGAACAAGGAAATAATGATATTCTTGCAAATGAGCTGGGTCTTATTTCTAAGTGTATTGACAGATTCTTTTCTTGCCGGGAGGGGGTATTGATGAAGTTTTATGGAAAAGAAGTCTCTTTTGCAATCCCACTACATGCTGAGGCATACTTCCAATCTCTTGAGTACTTACAAAGACCTTAGAGACCATTTTCTGTGGTGGGTGCTGGGGAATAGAGAACAGGTTGCAAAGAGAAACACTGGGGGGACAATGTCAGAATAAGTTGGGGAGATCCAACAAGAATTTTGATATGTAACTTCCACAGCATGAATTTCCTATTGTACTAGCAACACAAATAACAAAAATGTACAGTGGTGTTCATATTAAAAAATTCAAGCATTTTTTTGTAAATGAAATTCCACGCTATTCCTGTGTTTCAAGTGTCTTTGCTGATTGATATTTGGGTCTACATCTCTTACGTATTTGTGACCAGTTTTAGTATTTCTGCAGTAACTACGCTTTTCACCAAAATCCTTTAAGTCTGTAATTGGAAATGCTAGGGAGCATATTGTATAGGAAGAATGAGCAGGATGAGTAAATTATTCAGTGATACTTAATGTCTTTATGACATTTCAGCCTTACCCTCCAAAATCATCTCCTAAATTACTAGACTTTTTGCTTATCTCTTGAAAAAAATTTGGAGTATTATTTCCTAAAGCGTATACATACTCTGTGACATTTGAAAGATGTGCAAAATGTGCCACAGTCCACTGTTGTGTGGGACCGTCCACACCTTGAAGGCTTGCTGGTGTCCCTGCTTCCCCTCACATTCCATCTGGGTTCTCCAAACACCGTGACAACTATAAGCTGCCGGCATGTTTAGAAAACTTCCTCTAGGGGGTGGTACCACCCTGTTGAGAATCTCTAGATTTGGCAGAGAGGAACAGAGGAGACTTTTGCAGCCAGGCTGAAAAAGATGGGCAAAGCCTGAATGTGCATCTGGTCAGAGTTACAAAGTGAATGTGGTTTCACAACTCTCACCCAAAACAGAGAGAGAAAGATGAGGGTCGTTGATTAAGCAGATGTTATTGAGTACCTGTGGTGTGCCAGGCACTGTGTGGGTACTGGTGCCGTCGAAACTGTCTCCAGTGTTGTCTGCTTTCTCATTTAAGCACCCATTTGTCAAGAGTGCCAAGGGAGTGTCCATACTGCGTGACTTAATTAACGAGGCCATGGATGTGAAGCTGAAACGCCAGGAAGCCCAGCAGCGGGAGGTGGACCAGGATGACGAGGAGAACTCTGTGAGTGGCAGGCCTTGCTGTGGGCCTCAGGCGTTCATGCGTGTTCTGTCGTGATTGCCAGGTCAGGTGACGTGAGTGGGGGTGGCCTGGAGCAATCATGGCCGCCGGCCCCAGGCACTGTTGAGGGCTTGCTGAGGCTGTGCTTGTTCTCACCGTGCTTCCCAAGACACCTTCAAATTTTACTCTTTGGCCCTTCAAATTAACTTTTTTCTCAGGTTTTTTTTTTGTTTTGTTTTGTTTTCCAGAAAAGTGAACGCTCAGGTCTGAGACTTGGTTTTTCATGCCCTTTTGGGGAATCAAGGATTCATACTAAAATGTAGATTTTACACTCACAGACTCCCTCACAAGCCTGAGATTCCAAGGGTGTGCACCTCAGCTCCTTAGATCTATGTGTAAAACTTTTTTAAAAAATATTTATTTGGGGCGCCTGGGTGGCTCATTCGTTAAGCGTCTGCCTTTGGCTCAGGTCATGATCTTGGGGTCCTGGGATCAAGCCCTGCATCGGGCTCCCTGCTCAGCGGGAAGCCTGCTTCACCCTCTCCCACTCCCCCTGCTTGTGTTCCCTCTCTCGCTGTGTCTCTCTGTCAGATAAATAAATAAAATCTTAAAAAATATATATTTAAGTAATCTCTGCCCCCAGCGTGGGGCTCAAACTCACGACTCCGAGATTAAGAGTCACGGACTCCTCTGACTGAGCCGGTCAGGTGCCCCTCTGTTGTAAAACTCTTACGAAGGAGAGAGGAAGGGGAAAGGGAGAGGGTCCTCCCGGGTTAGATATGCTGCTCTGGCCCAGCTGACTTTATGATCTTCTTTGGGTAAGTAAGAGTGCTCTCAGTTCTGAGGGGTGTGGGCCTAGAATCCCAGTCAGCGTCAAATCCAGAAATGCTCTCACCGAGGTGAATAATAGTAATTCTAAAGACTCAAACCTTTTGATCCAGTCAGGCCCGATTTGAGGTTTTGTCCTCTCACAGGAGGAGGATGAGATGGACTCCGGCACGATGGTTCGAGCAGCAGGTGATGAGATGGGCACCGTCCGGGTAGCCAGCACCGTGAGTGATGGAGCCAGCACTATGATCGAGCACGGGGACACGTTGCCGTCACAGCTGGGCACCATGGTGATCAACGCAGAGGACGAGGAAGAGGAAGGGACCATGAAAAGTAAGGCTCTGCTTAAATATACTCTCTCCTCTGACAACCCCTACACATTCCAGAGAAAACAGGCTCTTATGGTCTACACGGGCTCAGGCTGGAGTCATTTTCTGGTTGCGCAGGGGACTGGGGATGCGGGAGGGGAGAGCTGGCCTGAGGTGGCAGAGGCAAGAAAGCGTCAGCAGTGAGGAAGGACCTTCTTTTGAACCAGAACAGCCACCTCTCATCGAATGTTGTCATTTTCTCCTCCTTATATTTGATCCATGGACGCAAGCACGTGTATTGTTTTGATGCATAATTCAGAGTGTGATGAGATTCTAAGCTATTTACTGTAGATACCTTAAGTCTATTTTCTGTTTTCTGATAGTCAATAGTTAGGATGACTGTACAGCTTTGAAAGCCCTATCAAGTCCCTTCTGGTTGAATCCTGCTCATCCTTTTTGGCCTGTGGCCGCGGCCTGACACTGGGGCTCGGCTCCCATCTCAGGCTGCTGTCCTCTCCTCTGATCTTCTGTTGTTTCCCTTCCCTTACTCTGCATCACAGACCAACTCACAGAGGAAAGGAATTTGGGATACAAACGGTAATAATTGAGTTCTGGATGCATGTTTTAGCCTGAGCTTTGCATAGGCTTAAGTCTTCATGTTCTTTTCATTATCTTAACCACCCCCTTTTTAAAGTTTAAAGGTCCTTCCTTTATTTTTTTTTCAAGATTTTATTTATTTATTTGACAGAGAGAGACATAGTGAGAGAGGGAACACAAGCAGGGGGAGTAGGAGATGGAGAAGCAGGCTTCTCGCTGAGTAGGGAGCCCGACGCGGGGCTCGATCCCAGGACCCTGGGACCATGACCTGAGCTGAAGGCAGACGCTTAACGAGTGAGCCACCCAGGCGCCCCTAAAGGTCCTTCCTTTAAAACCAGGGAGCAGCAAACTATGGTTCACAGGCCAAATCCGCCTGCCACCTGGTTTTGGCAATAAAGTTTTATCGGAACATAGCCATGTCCATTCATTTGCATATTGTCTGTGACTGCTTTTGTGCCACAGCGGCAGAGTGAGCGGTTGTGACAGAGACCGTATGGCCCCCAAAGCCTGAAATGTTTGTTCTCTGGTTCTTTACAGACAGAAAAAGTTCTCTAACCCCTGCTCTAGACCCTCTGCTTTGTGATGAATTCATTCCATGAATTTTTCTTCAGGGCTGTATCCCAGGGACTTTGCCAGGTGCAGAAGAAACAGTGCTTGCCGCAGAGGAACCCACTGTCTTGTGTGGCGGACAGACCATTAATTACACTTCAGTGTATGAAACAAGTTCTAAAATAGGGTTAATCTAGGGGCTTGTCAAAGCAGAGTGGAAGAGTATTCAGTCTGGATTGGGGATTACTGAAGAATTCCTGGAGAAAAAGGGAGGAAGGTTGGCAGTGAGTAGGGCGGGTAGAGGTTTCAGCAGAGGGAGCAGCATACGCGGAGTCCCAGCGGCAAGGGAAGGGTAGATCAGTGCAGGGGGCCTGCAACCGGTTTCTTGTGACTGGAGCGAGCAGGTCTGGCTGTGGGCCTCAGGCAGCCCCCTCTGCTTTTCACCTTTCAGGTCTGTGTATTTATAATCAACCCTTTGTTTATGAGGAGAAAAGGTTTTTTTTTTTTTTTCTCTTTGGGGGCCAAGGCTCATCATCTGTGTTTGGATTCTGGTCAGAAGGATACAGGTGGTGGAAGAGTAGTAGTACTGTTGATGGATGTGTAAATTGGTATAACTTTTCTGGAATGCAGTATGCATCAAGAGTTTAAAAGGTCCAGACCTTTGACCCGGTACATTCCACTTGTAGGAATCAGGTCCAAGAAAATAATCGAAGATCGAGACAAATTATATTCAAGAATTTTTCCAAACATGTTACTTATAATTGTAAAAAAAAATAAATCTGGATTAATTTAAATGTTTAGTAGCAGATGGTTGATCTAATAAATTATGATACATCCATAAGAGGGACTATTATACCATATAAAAATATTAAAAGTCCTGTTTTGGGGGAATACTTAGTGAGTTAGGGAAATATTTATGATACGTTGTTAAGTGAAAAAAGAAGGAAGCAAAATTATAGTGTGACTCTGGTTTTATTAAAGAAGATAAATTAACATATGTTAATGTGTACATAGAAAAAAGACTGAAAAAAAAAACCCCAAAAAGGCTGGAGGTAAATAAATCAGTTATTAAAAGTAGTTATTGGTAGTAGGATTATATATTTTTTGTTTTATTTTTTAAAGATTTTATTTATTAACTTCACAGAGAGCATGCAAGCATGAGGGGGGCCCTAAAATGGATATTTATAAGAGTTTATAAAAACATTGTCACCCTGTTAGTCCCTTCAAATTCTTATCTCATTCATTGTTCTTAGGTATGTTTCATCCCCTACACTCCAGATTGGAGCACCCTAGGGTGTTATGTAAATTATCAAGTGAATGCTATGTACTAAATGTTTTTTTATTTTTAAGTAGCCAGTGTGATTTGTTAGGAAGGTTTGTTTTGCAGTAAGGAGAGGTGCTGACCTCTGTCTTTTCATTGACTCTGAGTGCTTTATCTTCTACTAGTTTTAAGGGCTTTAATCATACGATTGTAAGTACTGCATAGTGTAAAGAGGCCAGCCCATTAACATCTGTTGTGCATGCTCATGTTATGGAAAATCTGCCCTTTTTTTATTTAAAGAATTAATTTTGTTGCAAATGTAATTTTCCAAATGTATTTAAAGTGCTAATTAATTCAGTGGGTTGTTCAGTTTCTGAGCTTGGATAGTTTAACGTGTCTAATGAGAAACATGCATCTTTTATTATAGTCATGATGAAAAACTGTTTTAAAACCTCAGCAATCACAGCTGAGTGACATTAAATAAACTCAGTTCACCAATCATCTACTAGAGGTCTGGTAATTCAGTTTTTGGGCCACAGGTTTGACAGATTTCCCACTTATTTTGAGATCTTTACCACTTACTGTTTTAGATGTTATTTAAATTTTTCATCATGTCATTTAAAATGGATGTAACTGCACAGAATAATATCATGAGTGACCCCAGTGGACCTGTCACCCAGTTTCAAACCTAATTAAATCACTGCCCATCATATTTTAGCCTCCCCCAAAGAAAATAAACTCAATTAATTTAAAGCAAATCTCAGACATCATACCATTTCTTCAGAATTAGTTTTTTTGTTTGTTTGTTTTTTGTTTTTTTAAAGATTCTATTTATTTATTTGACAGGGAGAAACAGCAAGAGAGGGAACACAAGCAGGGGGAGTGGGAGAGGGAGAAGCAAGCTTCCCGCCAAGCAGGGAGCCCGACGCGGGGCTTGATCCTAGGACTCTGGGATCATGACCTGAGCCTAAGGCAGACACTTAGCGACTGAGCCACCCAGGCGCCCTATTTCTTCAGAATTAGTTTTAAACATTTAAAAGAGACTGTTTGGCCAAGTCTGGCTCAGCTGCTAGTTCTCCGTGTTGTCTTGGAGAGGTCACTTTCCTTGTACGAGCCTCCATGCCTTAATCAGTAAAATTAAAGAATTATTAAACTGATGTACTTTCCTTTTCCCCTACAGCTCAAGTAGTTCACACGTCTATAAAGATTGTATAACTCATGACTAATAGAGAACTGAAGTTTCTAGAAGTTGAAACTTGTGAAAATAAATAGGCTTTCATCTAGTGTCTTCTTTGACCTTCTGTGAAATGTTTAATCCTCGAAAATTAAAATTATAACTGTTACCCTCAATAAACTCAACAAAAAAGACCTATCCCTATAGTTGTTTGCATTAGTTTCAGAGAACCTAATTTTAGTTTCTAATTTTAAAGAAACTGTAATAAGAATATTGACTCACATACTTAATTTGTGTAGGACATCTGGGTCAGAAACTTTTCTGAAATTTTTGATAATGCTTTCTGATGACTGAGTATATTTTACAGATCTTTTTAAAAGTTTATTTCTTGTCTTTGAAAAGTTATATATTTCATTTGCTCTTTATTAAAAATTATTATACCAACAGTATTGTAGCCATATGAATGCACTGTTAAAAAAAAGGAAGTAGTTTACCCTCTCACTCCAATAAAGAATGCCTGTTTTTGACCATGTGCCTGTATGGCTCCTGTACAGTAATAATTTGCCTAGATATTCTGTTTTCTGATTATTTTCCACTTAATAGGTGTATGCATTTTCCATGTTGCTGCAAAGTCCGTTTTTATATTTGTCACACTTAACAGTGTATTTTAATCGTTTATCTGTTGCTAGACATTTTGGTTGTTCCTAATTTTTCACTATTATAAATAAATTTGCAGGGAACAGCTTACATATAAATGTTGCTTCTTTTTAGTATTTCTTAGGAAAAGTTTTCAGAAGTATTTGAATAGTTTCATGTGTATTTGTCATATTGTGCTTATCCTCCGAAGTTTGTACCACTTTACATTCCACGAGGGTAATAGCAGCTATCAGAGCCCTTGATTTCTTCCTTATATCCATCTCTCCTTTTTATTTCCCATGTTTTAAATCTCTGTGCCACTTTCTAGGTGTTTTCTCTGTATTTATCTTCTATCATTCATTTTTTAGCCATATCAAATCAATGATTTGACCCAGACACTGAGTTTATTTCTTTTTTCTTAAGATTTTATTTATTTATTTATTTAAGAGAGAGAGAAGGAAAGATAGAGAGTACAAGCCGAGAGAAGAGGGAGAAGCAGGGTCCCAGCTGAGCAAGGAACCCGACGTGGGGCTCCATCCCAGGACCCTGGGATCATGACCTAAGCTGAAGGCAGATGCTTAACAACCGAGCCACTCAGGCGCCCCAGACACTGAATTTATTTCTGTGGATACATTTTTTGCTTCCTAGTTTGTTTGTTTTTTAAGATTTTATTTATTTGTGAGAGAGAGTGAGCGAGTGCACATGCAAGCATGAGCAGAGGAGAGGCAGAGGGAGAAGCGGACTCCCCACTGAGCAGTCAGTTAAGCTGAAGGCAGACGCTTAGCTGACTGAGCCACCCAGGTGCCCTGCTTCCTGGAAGTTTTAATTAGTTATTTTTAAATCTAGTTTTTCTTCTTCTATAATGTTCTAATATTGTCTTACAAATGTTATTCCTTTATCTCTTTGAATATTATAAATGTCTTTATTTTAAGGTATTTTTCAAAATTAATTTTTTTGAGAGAGCGAGAGAGAGCGCATGTACGTGCACCTGAGCAGGGTGGTGGGGCAGAGAGAGAATCCCAAGCAGGCTCCACGCTCAGCTCAGGTGATCAGCAGATCCTGATGTGGGGCTCGATTCCACAACCTCGAGATCATGACCCAAGAGTCAGACACTTAACCACCTGAGCTGCCCAGGTGCCAGTAAGGTATTTTTTAGATCAATCTATTATCTTGAGTTTCTTGGGTCTAATTTCTGCTGTTTATTGTGTCTGCTATCTCATGCTATTAGATTTCTTCTTACACTTCGTGATTTTTGTTTGTAGGCTTATCTTCAGTGGGAAGTATCTTCTTCGGAGTTCTCTTATGTTCCTTGAGTTGCATAGGTATCCCTGTGGGGCTCTAAGGGGTATTTCATTCCAGTGCACTCTTAGATTATTTCTCATTTCTGTAGTGTGCCTGTGGAACAGCCAAGGGAATTACATTTCTAGAAGTTGACTCTTTCCACCTCTTACAGGGGCAGAAGCCATTCCTAAGTCATGTCCTTGAGCTTGTGGGTAGAGTTTGACCTGGCTTCTATCTTTGTGCTGGGAATTGAGTTCTAGCTTTGTGCTGGGAATTGAGTTCTAGCTTCCTATAGACGTGTCTTGGCTCCTCTCTTTATCCTGGTTCCTGTTCCCACATCGGGCTTAAAACTAGTCTCTATGGTTTGGTTTTCCCAGTGGGCCATTCACTTCAGTGCTGTGGGTTCCTTTGTTGCTTTTGCCATTTGCAGAGTTTCCTGTTCTAGTTTTGAGCACTACAATGTTTCTGTTTTGTTAAGCTTTGAACTTTTGTGTGTTTAGAGCAGGAGAGGGGCCTCTAGTGCTTCCTCTCATTCAATCATCTTGAGCTGTCCGTAGTGATATGTCTATTCTTTCTCTACCACGGAAGACTCAGTAGAGAGATTGTTATTTGCTCATGGTCACATGGCTAGTAAGTGCCAGTGCTGGTAATCTGAAGTCCAGAGTCTATGCTCCTGTCATTCTACTGAACTTTCATTGTGTTTTGGAAGCCCACCCTTACATTAATGGGCATTAGATCTAATATAGAACTCATCAAAATTCATGATTCAGATGGCTGTTGGCTTCTGAGGAGATTCCAGAGATACCTTTTTCTTTTTTCTAGAACCAGTTATATATTATATATAAATTATTTGTTTATTCTCAGGAGGATAGGCATTATAACTATTAATAGTAATAATTAATGATTAGGCCCTTAATATATATCAGGCATTGTGCTTAATCCTTTGCAAGCATTTCACATATTAACCATTACTACCATGCTGTGTGGTAAATATAGCCACCTCCCATTTTATAGCAACAGAAATGAAATTGCAAAGAGATTAAGTAACTTGCTCGTGATCACATAATGAGTAATAGAAGAGCTGAGGCTTGAAGCCAGATATGTTTGATTTCAAAGCTTATTATGTTATACTCCACTTTGGCAGAGCCTCTTTATTGTGATTGAGGCTCGTGTTACAGATCATACTTTGGTGAGCCTCAGCCCACAGGAATGTACCTCTCCTTGCTGGTTGTCTGAATAGCTGCTCTACAAGTCTCCCCAGGAGTTCCAGAAGCAAAGGACAGATGGTTCTCCAAGGGGGCCTAACTCTGATGATAGGCTTAATGGTGTGTTGTCTGAGGGAGTATGTTTTGGTTGTGTATATCTGAATCTGCAGTAAAGAATCCAGTTGCAGGGCGCCTGGGTGGCTGAGTTGGTTAAGCGACTGCCTTTGGCTCAGGTCATGATCCCAGAGTCCTGGGATCGAGTCCCATATCGGGCTCCCTGCTCGGCAGGGAGTCTGCTTCTCCCTCTAACCCTCCCCCCTCTCATGTGCTCTCTCTCTCTCATTCTTTCTCTCAAATAAATAAATAAAATCTTTAAAAAAAAAAAGAATCCTGTTGCAGCTGGAGGGAGGGGATCCGAGTGGGGTGAGATCTGGCTGTCTTACAAGAGACTTCAGGAACATCTGTAAGAACCATGGAAAACCGTGGCCTGTACTATTTTGAAAACTTATGTCTGGATAAAATATCAGTTTGGGGATTTTGGAAGATTTCTTCTATTTGTGTATGTAAGTGTCTTTTTTTGGTAAGGGCTTTAGAAGCACTTTGTCCCAAAGATCTGAAGTGGCAGGAGAAGTTCTAGGTCAGTGTTAGGATTGTTGTGCTTTCTCTGGACCAGCAGAGGGAGCTGTGTAACAGAGCATGGTTAAAATTGTGTCTACCCGCCCCCCGACCATCTGCATTCACAAATCCCCTTTCTGTGCTAGGCTTTATTCTCCATCAAGACTATCGTTTATTTATTTTAAAATCTATTTTAGGCAAGCGCAGCAACACTAGGACAGTGTCTTTATTTTATTTAGGTAGGAAACTGGATACCTCATACTTGGCAAAGTCCAAATAAGACTGAAGTCTGCCAGAATGTCTCAAAATAGTTTAAACTTTTCCTCTCTCTTCCCGGATTTCTTGGTAGACCCTCACCAGAACTGACGCTTTCTTTCTGCAGCATGGTACTGTGGATGTAGTTTTGCAACCATCATCGGCTAAAATGGCTAACCAAGGAATTAAATAAAGTTTTAAAATAAGACTTAAAATTCTGGTGCAGAGCTCACTTGGGGAATGTTACTTATGTATCAAAGTAAATATTAATAATGGCAGCTTATAGTTTTGTTGCCTCTAATTTTCACCTAATCTGTTTCTACATTGACTACACAGAAGTCAATCTTACTTCTTTCTTTTGATCCTTATATACTTTTCTTTCTTACCAAGATCTCCAGTACAGTGTTGAATAGTAGAGGTGGTGGTGGGCATTCTTATTTAGAACGCTTGAGTCCGTGGCATCAATCCTTCCATCTTCTAGGGGCGCCCAGGTGGCTCAGTCGGTAAGCGTATGTCTTTGGCTCAGGTCATGATCCCAGGGTCCTAGGATCAAGTACCACATCGGGCTCCCTGCTCAATGGGGAGCTTCCTTCTCCCTCTGCCTCTCTGCCCCTCCCCCTGCTTGTGCAGGTGCACACTTGTGCGCTCTCTCTGTCAAAATAAATAAGTAAAATCTTAAAAAAAAATTCTTTCCATCTTCCAGTGGTCCAAGTTCTGACCTAAGCCTTTCAAAGTAGACTCTGTGAAAGGGAGTAAGTGGGTGATTTCTATTTAAAACATGCACACCGTTAAGAAATTTCCAATTTTTATTCTAGAGCAATGGCCACATTAATCTCTTGGAAATAGAATTTTAAAGCGAGTGGCATACTTACGTTAGGACAACTCAGGAGCACAGTTTGGGTAAATTCCTGGGATAGTATTATGTGGTGAAAATGTGGCATATTTGTAGTTTCCCAGGAATTCTTAAGTCTCATGAAGGCCTCTATTGTTGCCGTAAGTTTCCTCATGTCCAAACCAAAGCCCAGGCTCTTGTTGAAATGATTTTGTTTCAACACCATCCATAAGATACTAATTTCGGAGCTGCAGAAGATGGAAATTCTTGACTCAGAGCCCATTTTCTTGACGCCTGCAGTTGTTTGGGGGGTTGTTAAAGTGTTGCCTCCCTTGTGTGTTTCCTGTCTTGTTCTTCCTGACTCCGGTGATAGCATTTTGCAAGGATGGTATATAGGACATCAAGTCCTGCAGGTATTTTAGCACTTCTTTTACCACCCTAGCCTTACTGTCCAGTTTCTATCCGCTCAGGATGTTTAAAACTATTGTCGGAGAGGGCGCCTGGGTGGCTCAGTTGGTTAGGCGACTGCCTTCGGCTCAGGTCATGATCCTGGAGTCCCGGGATCGAGTCCCGCATCGGGCTCCCTGCTCAGCGGGGAGTCTGCTTCTCCCTCTGACCCTCTTCCCTCTCGTGCTCTCTATTCCTCATTCTCTCTCTCTCAAATAAATAAATAAAATCTTAAAAAAAAAAAAAAACTCTTGTCGGAGAATATTAAGTGTCCGTGTGTGTCTTTGCCACTCATAGCAGTGACTGAGAGTTTCGCATGCATTGGTATAGTTACACATATCAAAGCTAAAGCTGAAAACATTTCGTTTTGTTAGAAATGTATCTCTTAGTGTAAGGGTAGGAGAGAGAAAAAGGGATCGTGGAAAGAACATTAATTTTGGAGTCAGTCTTGGCTTTGAAACTTGCTCAGCATCTTATAATAAACTTCATTCCACCTTGGCAAGTTACTTCCTTTTCTTTGAGCCTCAGTTTCCTAGTCTGAAAAAATGGGGCATAAAAGTTCCTACTTTGTAGTGCTGTTAAGATGATAAGAGATAATATATGTAAAATACTGAGCCTGTAAATGCTTAAAAGTGGTAAGTAACATAAGTTCATGAGTGTTTTAATGAACCACAGTGGCTTTTTAATTGGACCTAAACATTCCTTCAACCAAGGCTGCTTTTCTCATCCTAATTCCTTTTCTCCTGCTGGGTATTTTTTTTTTGTTTTCATGCTTAGTATTAACGGTGTTTTGTAAGTGCCACTGCTTTGCCTTTGCAACTGGCATGAAAACGGTTGAGCTGGGATGGCTGGGGGGCTCTGTTGGTTAAGCATCTGCCTTCGGCTTGGGGCATGATCATGGAATCCAGGGATTGAGTCCTGCATCGGGCTCCCTGCTCAGCGGGGAGCCTGCTTCTCCCTCTGCCTGCCGCCCCCCGCCCCCGTTTGTGCGTGCCCTCTCCCTCTCAGACAAATAAATAAATAAAATCTTTAAAAAAAGAAAAGAAAAAGAAAATGGTCGAACTAAAGGAAGGTTACCTGTCAGTTTCAGTAATGTTTTAAAAATGTGCTACGATGAGAGAGAGTGGCTCTGTGTGTGTGTGTGTGTGTGTGTGTGTGTGTGTGTGTGTGTGTTTCACATTCCTTGGCAATAAGATATAGGTGTTTTGAAAATCTGTTAAATAGCTCAGAATACAAGATGACAGATTTTAAAGAAGGCTAGGCTTTGGATCCACCTGAGCCTTCCTTTGTTAAGTTTCAAACTGTTATCTTAATACTGTGGCATTTATTACTGACTGGATTTTTTTCTCTCCCCGAAAGATAATCGCTGTGGTTCACTGTGCATTTATCAGAAGCTTTCTGCTGGGTGGGATTTACAATAGAAGAGCAGGCTCTTGGTCCTTAGACTTTTCTCACAATTGCACACATAATTCAAGGTCAGCCTGCTAGAGTGGAGACTAAATCCTAATTGTTTGTGCAGTTTTTCTAATTGTGTCCAGATGTTGGGCTCAATTTTATCTTTGGAAACCATTAACATTCTTGATTCTTTTGGGATGAGCCAAAAAGCACAGACACGTGGTGCCTGAAAATTCATTTGGAAACACCCTGCCAGACCACGTATTAGGATATGAAAGTACCAGATCTCAGTGTGACTTGGGTGAAGGGCTCAAGGCCTATATTTTTGGGAAGATAAGGTGCTCCATTATAGTTAAATTGGTAAAAGAAGAGCCAAGAATAGCTTGGGGGATATGTATTTTCCAAGAGAAAGCAGTACCATGAAAGTAATGAAGAACAAGGGAAAATGAGTCCTAAAAGATACGCTTTGGCTCTTAGGCCTAAAGAGGCAGATAAATCAGTTGTGACTGGTTAGGGGAATATATTTCTCTGGCACTCTAAGCTGTTCTGACCTGCCTGTTATTTAGCAAAGGAATGGAGATGCATTTTGATCAACTTACAATGGCTCTATATAGAAAAAGTAGATGATTCTCTTAAGTGTTTCTGCTGTAAAAAATATCAATTTGGAGGGGCGCCTGGGTGGCTCATTCATTAAGCGTCTGCCTTCGGCTCAGGTCATGATCCCAGGGTCCTGGGATCGAGCCCCGCATCAGGCTCCCTGCTCCGCGGGAAGCCTGCTTCTCCCTCTCCCACTCCCCCTGCTTGTGTTCCCTCTCTCTCTGTGTCTCTGTCTGTCAAATAAATAAAATTAATTAATTAATTTTAAAAAATCAAGTTGGAGTCAGTATTTGTTAACAATAAGTATCTAATGCCAAACAAAAAGTATTTATTAGGTAGTCACTTGTGTCATTACTGTGTAGTGTACAAAAACCAAATGAGGCATTGGCTGCTGACCAGGAATTTATAGGTTTAAAGGGGAAGATGACATTTGTCATTATCATTATCTAGTATTTACGGAGAACCTGCTGTACTGTAACTGTTCGTTATAATTTCTTTTATGTCTGGGACGTTACCGGGGATGCTTCAGATAGTGGTATTTGATGATGACGTAACTTAGTTGGGAATATAGGACCTCTGTATATGAAGGTAGTATAATACTAGGCCAAATGCTGGGTAAGTGGTACAGACAAATATTAAAGGTTTTGTGAGAAGGAAAGCAAGAACTTAGATGTGCAGAAAGTCTGGGGGAGGCTATTTTAGCAGGTGCAAAGTCAGAAACGTAAACACATATATTGAATATTCAATTTGGCTGAAGTGGGTTTTGACCGGATATTGAAGGACCTTGAATGCCACACTAAGTTTGAACTTGATTCTGTTGGTCATAGGGTACTATAAAGACATTTTGATCAGAAAGGTGGTAGAACAAGGTGGTTTTTTAGGGCACTCAGTGGGATGATGTGGAGTTTGAAAAGGCAGGAAAAGGGAAGACCAATTAGGAAGTGTTTGCAATAACCAAGGTATGGATCATTTTCACTTGTCAACCTTCTTTATCTTTTTAGGTGTGCTACCTCTATTGCTCTCGTTAGTAACCCTTTTTAAAATTTGGATTTAGATCTCTTTGAATAGATACATGGCAGCAGACTTAAAGAAGTAAGTACTACCACCCAGAGGTCACGTCAGTTTACATAGAGGCAGTTGCCAAAATTGGTTAACTGGAAGAGTTATTCTAGTTGGCCTCCAGGGAATCTTATAACTTATGATTCCCAGCAGTTCATAGTGGTTTCAAAGAACATTCAAAGGAATATTTATGACCAGACATAGACACTTGGATAGAAACTTGTGTAATGACATGAATTACAATGTGGAAAGCACTTAGGTGCCCAGTAACAAAAACAAAAACAAAAACCACATAAGAAACAAAGTCTAATAAAGGTTAGATTAAAAATCAGAACAAACAACCCTCTGATAAGGCATATTATTCCAAGACAGAAGAAAACATTTGAGGGATTTGTCAAGTTTTTTCTTGCAAATATTCATATATGAAACAGAAGAAAATACAGGTTCTGTCTATTCTTTAAGGTAGAAAAGAGTTCTTATTGTGGAAATTAAGGGCAGAGTAGTGACCATTATGGTTTACTTAGTGACAGTCATAAAAATGAACATAAACACGAAAGGGCATAAAGTTGAACATCCAGCAGGTGGTCACTCCAAAGGAAAAGATGGGCTTCAGTTTTTGGTCAAGCTCTTTCCCAGTTACGACTACCCTGACATTATGTCATAGATCATATGAATCCAGAAACCAAAGTAGATTGTAGAGGAAAGCGGTCCTTCTTTTTTTAAAATTGAGTTATTGATCTGTAACTCACATACCATGTAATTGACTCATTTAAAGTATACAATTCAATGGATTTTAGTATGTTTACAAAGTTGTGCAACAATCACCACAATCTAATTTTTTAAAATGTATTTTTAATTGAGATATAATTCACAAAAAAAGAGAGCTACGATTCACCTATCATAAAATTTACCGTTTTAAAGTAATAAAATTCTGTGGGGTTTTAGGTATTAATAAGGTTGTGCAGCCATAGCCACTGTTGAATTCCAGACATTTTCTTCACACCCCCCAAAACCCATAGTCCTGTTAGCAGTCACTTCTTGTTACCCCCCTGCCCCTCTCCCCAGGCAACCATTCGTCTGCTTTCTGTCGATATGGAATTTGCCCCTTCTGGAATCATACAAAATGTGGCCTTTGTGTTTGGCTTCTCCCACTTCATGTTTTCAAGGTTTATCCATATTGTGGCATCTGTCAGTACTTTATTCTTTTTTTGGCTGAATAATTCCATTGTATGGATAGTACCCTGTTTTGCTGACACTAATTTTAGAGAATTCTGGTTGCCACCAGAGGAAACTCCATATCCATTAGCAGTGACTTGCCTTCCCGCTAACTCACCCCACAGGCCTAGGAGACTTCTAATCTACTTTCTGTCTCTACAGATTTGCCTGTTCTGAACATTTCCTGTAGAGTCATAGGATATGTGGTCTTTCGTGACTGGCTCTTTTCACTTAGCATAATACTTTTAGGGTTCATCTGTGTTGTAGCATGTGTGAGTACTTCATTCCTTTTCATTGTGGAATAATATTCTATTGTATGGCTATACCATATTTTATTTATCCATTTTTCAGCTGATGGACATTGGGTTGTTGGTCCTTCTGTTTTTATTTATTTATTTATTTTTAAAAGATTTTATTTATTTATTTGACAGAGAGAGACACAGCAAGAGAGGGAACACAAGCAGGGGGAGTGGGAGAGGGAGAAGCAGGCTTCCTATGGAGCAGGGAGCCCGATGCGGGGCTCGATCCCAGGACCCTGGGATCATGACCTGAGCCGAAGGCAGACGCTTAACGACTGAGCCACCCAGGCACCCCGGTCCTTCTGTTTTTATATAGCATTTTTCAAAGAAAAGTGAGTATGGGATACAGTTGCTCATGACTTCACCCCCGGTCTGTGAGCTTAGACAGATTTCCATTGAGTTTGCTGTATGCTGCTTGCAAAGAAAAATGGGTCAGTCATAGTACAGGAATTCATGCATTTCCTGTGTCAGATGAAAGAACCAGAGCAAGAGATGGCTGTTTGGGAAGTTTGACTTTTCTGCTCAGTCCATTCTCCCTATGGCTTCAGGTTTCTGACATTATCATTCAGCTGAACGTCTTCATTTCCTGGGATACATCTGAAAAATTACCCTAGCTCACATTGAAACAAAAAGCCCACCAGCCAGCTGAAGCCCTGGGGACAGCATTGCCTTTAATCAGCTTGGACTGATTCTCTTATGCTTTTCAGTACTGACAGGCTGTTGTCCAGCACACTTGATCATCCAGCTCAGGAGTGCTAAAAGAAAATTTCAAAGACAAGCTTTCTGGGAAAATTCCATTCCCGCACTCTTTCTACACTCAACTTAGTGGCAGTTCTGACATGTCAAGAGTTTTCATTTTAGGGGCGCCTGGGTGGCTCGGGGTCGTGAAGCGGCTGCCTTCAGCTCAGGTCATGATCCCAGGGTCCTGGGATCGAGCCCCGCATCGGGCTCCCTGCTCAGCGGGGAACCTGCTTCTCCCTCTCCCACTCCCCCTGCTTGTGTTCCTGCTCTCACTGTCTCTGTCTCTGTCAAATAAATAAATAAAATCTTTAAAAAAAAAAAGTTTTCATTTTGATTTCAGAGAATTTGCGGTCTGAGGTGCAGCTCCCAAGACTTAGAATCTGATGATCAGGGTCCATATTCTATCCTTGTTGGTAACTGGCTACATAATCGTAGGCAGATTTCTCATCTGTTAGGTGGAAATAATAATACATACCTCTAAAGGTTTGAGGATTAAGTGAAATGCTACATCGCCTAGTACTTGGGTGCCTGATAAGTGCGGGTCCTCCCCCCTCCCTCCTTGAAGTTTGGATGGGAACATCATGCGAAAGCACCTAGTAAAAAGTCTGAAACTTAGAAGGTGTTCAGTAAACCTTAGTTGAATTTGAACCTGAGTTCTCAAAGAATAGAACTCTTTTTGTAGATACAAAGTTGTGTGTGGGTTGGGGGGAGAGATCATCTCAGTTAGTTTTTGCTGCATCATAACAAACCACTTCAAACCTAGTGGTCTTGCCGCGCAGCATTGGTGCTAGAGTGATGAACACAACTGCCTTCCCAAGCTTGGGGCCAGCTGCTGGATGGTGGCGGGGGCTGGCTGACACATGAAGACCTCAACTAAGAGAGTCTGTTGACTAGGGCCTCACGCCCCGTGGTATTTTGCCATCCAGCAGGCTCACTCAGATTTATTCACATGGTAGTAGGATGGGCAAGCATTCTCAAGTCCCTGCTTGTAAGACTTTTGCTATTGTTTCAGTGAACAAAGTCAGTCACATGGCCAGGCCCAGAGTCCTTTGTGGGAGGGCACTAATAATGGGCGAGGATACCAAGGATACTGGGCAGAAACCATCATGGCCAGTTTTTGCAAACATTCTATCTGAGATGTTAATTATTATAGTAATGCATATATAGTTACTGAGAATTATCAGTCTCTAAAACCAGAGTGAGAACAGGTGCTATAACTAATTACAGAGTTATTAAGAAAATGTTGGTCACAACAGGAGCACTGACTGCTCCATATGAACCTAATCCAAGAAGCACTCTTAACACATAAAGAAAGAACATTGTGATGCAGGCAGTTAATTTCTGGAATCACTAAATACAGGAATCACAAATACACCTGTTTTTTTTTTGAGGGAATGCATGCTGATTCCTGCCAGTTGAGTTGGCTTCCCCTACCAGTTGATTCATTCATGTCTTCAGCTTTAGTTATATAAAACATTTTTATAACCAGCATCTCCAGGTGATATCTTTATTACAATTTGGGCCAAGGAAATTTGGTCACTTCTTCCACCTGTTTTAAGAAAGACTTCCTTGCTCCTGCCTTCCCTCCAAAATAATCCCACTAACAACAACAACAAAACTCAGAGTCAGAGACAGTCTTGTCACAAGTATCTTGTTAAGTCCTAACTGTTTTGTGCTTTGGTCTGGTCTTTGACTTATGCCCACACACATCTCAGTTGTGCCATATTTTATTTATTTATTAAAGGTTTTATTTACTTATTCGAAAGAGAGAGGGAGCATGTATGAGCAAGGGAGGAGCAGGGGGAGAGGCACAAGCAGACTCTGTGCTGAGCACAGAAGCCCAACATGGGGCTCGACGTGGGGCTTGAACCCAGGACCCTGAGATCATGACCTGAGCTGAAACTAAGAGTCAGACACTCAACCGACTGAGCCACCCAGGCGCCCCTGTGGCACATTTTAGATTAGAGGTCATCAAGTGTCACGATCCCTGTGGAGATGAGAACTGTTTTTCAGTGCTTATTGGTAACTCAGCATAAACTGCCAATTCGTAGAATTACGAAATTTTCAGAGCTGCAAAGGGACATAGGAAGTAATGGTCCAGTGGCCTCTTTTTGTAGCTCAGAACCTATGGTTTTCCCAGGACCAAAATTAGATCTTTGAACCCCAGGATAGGGATTTTTTTAGTGCTGTCTCCAAAGTCAACTTTAGCTTTTTTGTAATCTGGTACATGTGAGCATTTAATCATTTGACTATAATTACATTTTGTATACATGTGTGAATTTTACTTCCAGCTCATGTCTGAATGTGTGATTAGATCAAAACTCTCTTATTACAAAATTCTGTCTAGTTTTTGGAGCTTTGGTCTCTAATCAATATCAGGTATAATCAAGTCCCTGGTATTAATATCAAAAGGTGAAAGCAAAGATGTTTTAGATAGTTTCTTACTTCTGACCCTTAGCTGTTGAAAGAGACAAATAATGGTGACTTACCTTCAACAATATTAGAAGGTTTCAACTGACCTGGTAAGGGCTGTCGTCATCAAATAAGAGAAAAAACTCAAATATAAAGAAAAGTGTTTCATTTTCTCATCTAAACAGTGATAGAAATTAGACAAATGATTATACTCTTGTTTAACAAACATTCCTTTGATTTTTATGATATGGTTTAGAATTAAGCCACAGAAAGGTTATCTTTAATGTTTCATCTCTGGTTTAGAGACTTGGATTTCCAAGATCCACCTGTATTGCAACTGAAAGGAACAAATGAAGCATCATAGAAATATAGAGTACCAATTATACAATTTTTATTGTTGGGTATGATGCTTTAAGAAAATAAAGTCTTTGTGGTTTTTGTAACAATTCCACAGAACATATTTTAAATTACCTGTTATTTTAGCCAGAGTTGCCATTTTTATTGATGAACTCATTTCAGTCATTTCTCTGCACATTTAAAGATGAATCGGTAAACAAGTATGAAATGACAGAAGTAATGAGAGGTTGGTGTGTGGTATATGCAGCTTACTCTCAAACATTGTGTATTTTCTAAGAAAGGAGAGAATCTGTGTGTATTTCTCAAAAAAAGAGGATATTCTCTTTTGTTCCGATAATACAGTTGTCAAGTGGTATAATCTCTTGACAGTACCGTTCTCTCCCATACCCCTTCACTGTTCGATTGTTACTCTGAGCTCATAGGTCCTTTTTATTCAGTGAGATCTTTTTGGTCCTGAAAGTGTCCGAAAATTTACCAGTGGGAGCCCCTACGGTGGCTCCTAATTCCTGTTCATATGTACCCATTAGTTTTTGAGAAATTGCTTGCTTTTTATGGCACAAAAGATGTTCCAGGCCCACTTGGTACTTTTCCTGCCCTAGACCTGGAGTCAGCTATTTTCCTTAAGAAGCCTTAGTTCCTTTGAGTGGGAGATGGTATTTGCAAACCAAGATCTGAGTACCAGCTGTGCTCATTGATAATGGGGTGGTATTGCTTTAAGGCTTTTTAATGAAAGATGCTTGGAATTTTTTTTTTTAAGCATGAGGTCATGTTCATACCTCCAGTTCAAATACAACACACCCAGATTCTTCGTACCTTCCCCATTTCGTACTTTGATGTTCAGCTATTGCCACATCCCCTTTGTAGAGCTTGTACTATTTTGCACACCGATTCGGCGATGGATGAGTGTGCCTGTGTCCCCACAGGCTTACCAACAGGTAGGGTGTTGTCAGGCTTTTGAATTTTTGCCCTTTTGAAATGTAACAAATCACATCTCTAAATAGGTTTGATTTGAGTTTCTCTTACCGTGTGTGAACTTAAGCATTTTTTTTCATGTTTAAGGACTAATTGGATATCTTTGTGTGTATACAGTTGATCACATGGGGTTGAACTCTGTGGGTCCACTTATATGCAGATTTTTTCGGTAAATACAGTATAGTACTATAAATGTATTTTCTTTTCCTTAGGACTTTCTTTTTCTTTTCTCTAGCTTCCTTTATTATAAGTATGCAGTAGGGGCGCCTGGGTGGCTCAGTCATTAAGCGTCTGCCTTCGGCTCAGGTCATGATCCCAGGGTACTGGGATCGAGTCCCACATCGGGCTCCCTGCTGGGCGGGAAGCCTGCTTCTCCCTCTCCCACTCCGCCTGCTTGTGTTCCCTCTCTCGCTGTGTCTCTCTCTGTCAAATAAATAAAAACTTAAAAAAAAATAAGAATACAGTATATAATACTTCCAACATACAAAATGTATGTTCATCGACTGTTTATGTTTTCAGTAAGGCTTCAGTCAACAGCAGGCTACAAATAGTTAAGTTTTGGGGGAGTCAGAAGTTATACGTGATTTTCAACTGCATGGGGGTCGGTGCCTTTGTTCAAGGGTCAACTATACTATCCTTTCAAGTCTTTAGCCCATTTTTCTACCTTTTTTGGGTCATCTTTTGGTAGATTTAGGAATATTGTGTGTGTGTGTGTGTGTGTGTGTGTGTGTGTGTGTGTGTGCATGTCTGTGTGTAGGAGCTTATCTGCCTAAAACCAAGAACTCTTGAGAAATTTTAAAGAATTTTCTTCAAAAAAATTTAAGGTACTTGTTGCACATATTTTCATCCAGTTCACCATTTGTCTTTTGTCTTGGCTTATATGTGTGCTTACTAATTTTTAAAAATGTGTTTTCTTCACACAAAAGGCTTTTATTTATCCATTTTTCATTGCATCTGGGTTTGTCATAGTCAGAAACCACACCCAGGTTTCAAGTGCATCCACACAAGTTTTCTTGTAGTATTTATGGTTCCTGTGCTTACAGTCAGAGCTCTTACCCATGTGGACTTTTCCTGGTTAAAGGTGTGAGGTGTGGATCCAGTTCAGTCTTTTTCTAAGTAACTAGCTGTTTGGAAAGCCATGTGGGCTCTCTTGTTTTGTTTCAGGACTTTCTGTTCTGTTCAGCCGGTTGGCCCGTCTAGCGGGAGATTCCGTATGAAAGAGCACGGGCTGCTGTCTGCAGCGGCAGTTGGTGCCATTGCCACGGTTGTGTGCTTCTGGGAGCTCGCTAAACACTCTCGCTGTATGTGTAGGACTGGGTGTAGGCTTGCCGCGGGGTTGGTTGTGGGCCCAGAGGAGGGCACTGAACAAAAGGACTGGTCAGCAAACCCAAAACACCTCCACTTGGACAAGTTTTATTTTGTTGTAGTTCCTTCAGAACTAGATTATGAAATAATACCTTAAACTTAAGATTAAGTAAAATAAGCATGAAAAGCACTTAATATTGCACCTAGAACAAACAAAACAACACACATTCAGCATATAATCATTGACTGGTCTTAGTAAACACTGTGTTTCATCACTAATAAGTGAGGAGGCAACAGTGAAGTAGGCTTTTGGCAGCATCTGGAAGTGGACAAATCTAGGATTGGCTGCCCTTGAACTTGGCAGTGGTTAAAGTGAGATGACAAACGTCTGAGAGGCAGTCAGGGTGCTAGCTTGAAGCTGGACCAGCAGACATTGGGAGAGAAGAATGCTGGACCAAGGATGTCTGCAGGATGGAACAAGGATGCTGGTCTTTATCTTCTAGACCCCTCCCCATCCACTTCTTAGGGCTCTGTACCTGCTGCTCTCTTTTCCTGGTTACTGGGGAAAAGGGCAGTATAAACCCATATGTTCATGGAAAGCCCTGGAAAAAACTTCCATACTTCTCAGTATTAGAATACTAATCAGAAGCAGAACTTCTGTGAAGTAGGTACATTCAGCTAGCTAGGGTGTTAAGGCATGCCAGGTAAAATTACTCTTTTCACCACCAGTTCCCAACCAGTAACTGCTGTATTCTCCATTTGCCAACTGCTGCTAATAACTGCTAATTCTTTCCTCAGGGATTTTTGGGACCCAACCTAAGCACCCCCTACCAGTCTTCCCTGACCACCCCGGCTTGCAAGATCTCCTCTCAAGAGTGAGGTCTTGAGATCTACTATGAGAGACAAATCCTGTTAACATTTTGGTATATTTTCCTCCACTCTTTTTTTTCTCCTATGTATATGATTTTACAGAGTTGAGATCATACTCTCTATATAATATTGTATCTTATCTTCAACTTCTAGCTTTATTGTAAGCCATTTGTAAACAGGGTTTTAAAATTTACATAATATTTCCTGGAGTGGATGGAGTATGATTTGCTTATATTTGTGTTTTCATGCCTATTTTTCTTTTTTTTTTTTTTAGAGCAGAAGCAGTCTGCCTTTTTTTTTTTTTTTTTTTAAGATTTTATTTATTTGACAGAGAGGGAACACAAGCAGGGGGAGTGGGAGAGGGAGAAGCAGGTTTCCCGCTGAGCAGGGAGTCCGATGTGGGGCTCGATCCCAGGACTCTGGGATCATGACCTGAGCCGAAGGCAGACACTTAACGGCTGAGCCACCCAGGCGCCCCGTGTGCATATTTTTCTTATTAGTCCAATCAGATCATGAGAATATCAAAGGGAAGTCACTCTACTGTATTATCCCCTCCCCTACTCCATTAGCTATAGAAAATGTTGTATACATAGATGATAAGTCAATATCTTTACTCGCTTCTCTGTTTTCAGTCTAAATATCATGGGAACTTTTTGCTATAGGAGACCCACAAAGTACTATTTGCAGCTTACTCAGAGTTGTTACCTCCACCCAAATCTCTCCACCCAGAAAAAGGGGGCTCTGGGGAAATATTTGCATGTATTTTAGGGGGCCCATAAATCCTCTGAAATTCTACGAGAAGCATCTGGAGTGAGCATTTGTGCATTTTCCTGTGGTTTTCACTAGACTCTCGTAGGAGTCCTTATTTAACAAAAAGCCACTAACACAGAGGCTGAAGCCAATCTGGAGATAGATGTATTTATTAAACTTCTCTGAAATCGAAGATACCATTTTTCACCTTTTATTGTTCTTGGCTTTCAGGAAGGGAAGAAACCATGCAGCCTGCCAAACCATCTTTCCTTGAATACTTTGAACAAAAAGAAAAGGAAAATCAGATCAACAGCTTCGGCCAGAGTGTACCTGGTCCCCTGAGGAACTCCTCAGATTGGAAAGTGCCGCAGGATGGAGACTATGAGTTTGTAAGTAGTGCTGGAAGTAGAGGGTTGTGTCTGCCGGGGAGGGTTATTTGCCATATCACACACCCACTTCTGGCACTTCACCGAAAGTGCCAGAGCATTTTCCTAGGCGGTGCAAGCCCCTGGCCATGCCGGCAACAGCCCGGGGCCTTGTGAGTTTGAGATGACACTTTGACTGACATTTGAGCAGTTCTGGGGCTCCTGATTAGTGGCATCTTCTTTGCTTTAAAAATCCTTTATTCACTTGCCATTTTTCTTTTTGTCAAGCTTGGAATCGTTAATGGTAAAAGAAATACTCATCGAGGGGCGCCTGGGTGGCTCAGTTGTTAAGCGTCTGCCTTCGGCTCAGGTCATGATCCCAGGGTCCTGGGATCGAGCCCTGCATTGGGCTCCCTGCTCCGTGGGAAGCCTGCTTCTCCCTCTCCTGCTCCCCCTGCTTGTGTTCCCTCTCTCACTGTGTCTCTCTCTGTCAAATAAATGAATAAAATCTTAAAAAGAAAAAAAAGAAATACTCATCGAGTGAGGACACAGTGTCTTTCATCATTTATTTGGGATTGTGACTTTCTATTTAAGAGTTAGACCAGAGGGCAGTTCATGCTGGTTTGTAGCATCTTTGCTGTTTTGCTAATCATTATCCTAATTTTAGGCCCTCTGAGAGGATTACTCTGAATTTTGCCTGAGGATGAATATTAAATTGCTCCACAGTTTCTTATGAAAAACTGGCTGTGTTTTTCCTTTCTCTGCAGTGGAACATTCTCCCTCAACCACAGACACTTGTTAATGTTCACGGAGATTTAATGAGTAGAGGCAATAAAAAATTGGGGGAAAAAGTAAGCTGAGGACTCTGCATTCCTTTTCTGAATATTTTTGGAAAAGAATGTTCTCTTTAAGGATTTTTAACTTTTACACTCTTAAATTCTGTCATGGTTCTGTTGTTGTTTATCAAAGAACTCAGATTGGGTGTCATAACTGGATTCTGGGAGGCCTTTCTAGGCCTGGCTTTTCATTCTCCTACTCACTGGCCTTCCAGGTAATGACATCCTTCTTCCATAACCTAATGTCTACTGTTGTCCAGTAGCAGGAAGGCCACAGTTTATACTGCTAGCAAAGGAGATCGCTTGAGGACCAGAATAACTCGCCTGAGGCTGGTTAGCTGATGAGCCACTGAAGCCGCAGTAGAGCCCAGCTTCATTTGCTTTATCACGTGTGCCCTCATTTACTTGTTTAGCATCACCTGTTACGATAAGCTATTCACTCAGTTATTAGTCGACTCATGAGATTTGAATCATTTTCGTTCTTATCTGTTGCCCACGTGGTTGTCTTCGGCATATTTGTAAGGACTGATTTTCTCAGTGTAGTGAGTCTCTAGGCAAAGATGAAATAACTTCTGGATACCAGATATCATCATTGTGACAGAAAGCTTCAGAATCCTCAAATCTGTATTCCTAGGTGTAGTTTCCTTTTTTTTTTTTTTTTTTTAAATGTTATAGTAGTTAGTGATCCTGAAAGTCCAGTCATTCTAATCATTATTTTCGGATCGGTAGTTCCCGTGTTAGAAGACTTCACTTCTCTCTGCCGTAGTTTTCCCAGACTAGCATCACTGGTGGAGAACTTGTTTCAGCGGGCAAGCTGCTTATGCAGAGGGGCTTTAATGGGTCTTTAGAGAGCATGCTTTCCATTCTGGAAGGAGGTGACTGCTGGCGGGAGTGGCCGTGAGCACCATGAGTGGGTGAACACATTGCCCAGCCTGGATGACGCCTGGCCCGTGTGGGAGGAGGGCCTGAGACCACGCCCTCTACACCAGAGCTCACAAACTGGCAGCATCCAGCCCACAGACCTTCTTGTGTGCCCTATACAGGGCTCACAAATCTTTCAGTAGCTGCCTGTATTTAAAACTTGAGAACTTTTAAATGAAATGTTGGCTCGCTGGCTTATTTTGAAAACATAGAAGAGCCAGTCATAATAAACCTACATGGTTGGAGGACAGTTGTGTGGAGCTGAGCGGCAGCTGCCCTCCTTAGGTCCAGGTCTTCTCAGTGTCTGGCCAATTTCATTCATTTGCATTAACCAACCTGTCTGGCACTTAGTGGCATTCAGCACTGGGATTCTTGCTGTAAATCTTCTGGATATGTATATGTCCACATTGGGCTTGAACCAACCCCATCCTGCCATAAAAATTTTATTCTATTTTTACTGTCAAAATTTCAACAGAATTAATTTATAATTTCTCTTTTAAGAGAATTGCAAACTAAACAATGAAAGAAAGTTTAGCTGGGGTGTATATGAGCTCCTATTCCAAAAAATACTGAAGATCAAATGAAAATGACTTTTTTTAAATGTATTTATTTGAGACAGGAAGAGAGAGAGCACACGCGCATGCACAAGCTGGGTGGGGGGAGGGGCAGAGGGAGTGGGAGAAGCAAACTCCCTGTGGGGCTCGATCTCAGGACCCTGGGATCATGACCTGAAGGCAGACACTTGAGCCACCCAGGAGCTCCTGAAAAGGATTTTTAGTGTCATGGTATTCTTGCTAGATAGCTCTTACATGAACCCCAAATCAAGCATTTGAAATAACAGCCTCAGACAGTTTCTTAAAAGTGTCATCCCCAGGCCAGGAGTGTCAGCGTCACCTGGAAACTTGGTAGAAATGCAGACTCTCAGGCCCCACCGCAGACTCACTGCATCAGAGTCTCTGAGGTCAGCACTGAGTAATCTGTGTTCTAACCTACCTTACATGTGATTCTACCTTGCTAAATTCTGGTCTAAATGGTTTTTATTTACTTATTTGTTTATTTTAAAGATTCTATTTATTTATTTGACAGAGAGAGACAGCGAGAGAGGGAACACAAGCAGGGGGAGTGGGAAAGGGAGAAGCAGCCTTCCCGCCCAGCAGGGAGCCCGATGCGGGACTCGGTCCCAGGACCCCGAGATCATGACCTGAGCCGAAGGCAGTTGCTTAACCAACTGAACCATCCAGGCGCTCCTAAGCGGTTTTTAGAGTGTAGTATATTTTTATATAAGTTTCTTCTTTCTTTCCTATTAGGTACTATAGAGATTCAGAGAGAAGGACATATTTGCATTTTATTAGCATTGCATGATTTTTTAGTTTCCTTTTTACTCTCCTTTTGCGTCTCCTGTACTCCAATTGGAGGTATCAAAGAAACACATAAAATAAGGAAAATGTCCTTTTGTAAGTGACATTTGGCAAAGAAAGAGCCGAACTGTTGAGTGAAAAAAGTATTCTGAATAATTTCACTGAGCTTGTAGACGGTTGTGTGTCAGACTAGCTAACTAAAGTCTCCCTCAGCAATCTCTTAGACACTCTCTGATTTTCCAGTAGGCATTTAACAGTATTTAGTTATGAAGTTTAATACATTTAACAGGTTTTAATTATGAAAAAAGATATTCTCTTTCTTCCTGTGAAGGCAGTTGCTATTTTGAAATGAACTTTTTGCCCAAAATGGCAAATAGGAAGTAATTTCATCAGGAGTGGTAGAATTCGATACTGAAAAAAACCTTCATATTTTCCTTTGAAATTGAATACTTTTGCATTTCTGAAATTAAATTACTTTATTTGCCATATTGGAAAAGCAACAAAGGTTTCCTTTAATGTTTAATAGATATTGTGATAAAAGCATAAATAAAAGATGCGGGAAAATGCAATATTTGCTGAAGTTGGTATTTGATAGTCTATAAACAGACTGCACACAGTGAATGTTGCTTCTAGGAGAAGTCAGACCCTCCCACTTTGCCAGTCGTAAAGCCACAAAAGACTGTAACCTTAAATCCAGTTTGGCTCGTGAATCCTCCAGACACACTGTAATCTTTCAGTCTAAGGTGGTGGAATGCCGGGGGGGTGAACGCGACAGATGAGGCCACACTTCCCAGGAGCTCACGGTGGTGAGGGGAACAGACTTTACAGATAGTCTATCTGCTCAGGTAATAATGGCTATTTAAAGAAAAAAAAAAAGCCACAGTAAAGAGATAGTATGAGATAGTATGCCTTGCAGTGTGAGGTACATGAATGAAGAGGGGCAGCACCTACAAAGACCCCAAAGCGGGACGTAGTGGGCATGTGTCAGGAGAGACTGAAGCCCGTCGTGGCTGGAGCAGAGTGACCGAGAGGACAGCAGCCCAAATGTAAATACTTCGGTGATCAGAGTACGTGTGAGCACATTAAAATCTCCTTGAGGGGCTCCTGGGTGGCTTAGTCGGTTTAAGCATCTGCCTTCGGCTCACGTCGTGATCCCAGCATTCTGGGATCGAGCCCCACATTGGGCTCCCTCCTCAGCGGGGAGCCTGCTTTTCTTTCTCCCTCCATGTGCGTGTGCGCGCGCTCTCTCTCTCTCTTAAATAAATAAAATCTTTTTAAAAAATCACCTTGAGATCAAAATAACCATCAAACCATCCAGCTAAATCTTGTTTATAAGAGATATAACTAAAATAAAGTATCACGGAAAAGTTTAAAATGGAAGAATGGAAAAAGACACACTGGGTAAAATCCTCCCTAAAAGGAAGTAGGTGAAACAATATTGATATCAGATAAAATTGAATCCAAGACAAAGGACTATTATATGGGGAAGGATATTTTATATTGCTGGAAGGTGTAATTGGCCGGAAGACCTAAGTCGTGAACTTCTGTAAGCATGTAGACTTCTCCCAAATTACTAGAAATACCACCAACAAAGAGAAAACGGCAGTCATAGATGAAGGCTTAGTGTTCTCCCAAAAATGGTCATTTCAGTTAGATTAAAAAAAACAAACGAGTTCCCACAATTAACAAGATTGATAAAACAGAAAATAGGAACATTTTTCAAGTATCTATGACACTTTTAAAACATATACGGAATATTCACAAAATCTGACTATGTTTTAAAGTGCTCAGAAAGAAATCTCGTACAGAAATCACACGGCCACGTTCACTGACTGTAACAGAAGTAGAAATTAACAATAAAGTAGTTAAAACCACTTTGTTCCACTTGGGAATGTAAGAATATATCTCCCAAGTATTTGTTTTCAAGATAAAATAGAAATTGTAAACTATTTAAAAATTAATTACAAGTACCCTACAGAATTCAGATCTCTATAAATTAAACCTACAGGGTTGCAGCAAAAATGGTACTCAGAGGGAGATTTATAGCCTAAAATGTATTTTCTTTTTAGAATACAAGAAAGATTGTAAATAAGACACAATGGGATAAAGATAAACAGAATTCAGTGAATTGGAAAGCAAACAACAAATTAGTAAAACTAAATGTAAAACTAAGTTTTGGTTCTTGGAAAGGAACTGACATTTGGCAGAGTCGATCAAGTTGAAAAGAAGGTCCCAAAAAACTGTGAGAGCAAAGGGGAGAGACTGTTACTAAAAACAGAGGAACGTTAGAGCCATAAGAGAATATTATTATTAATGATTTTACATCCCTACACTTGAAAACCTAGATACATAGATGTCGAAACACTATGCCATTGTTACTTCCTATATGGAAATGTAAAGTATCCAAGATGTTTTTGAACAAGAACAGTGAGGTTAGACATACACCACCCGATGTCAAAACGTACAAAACCACAGCAATGAAAGCATCGTGACAATTGGCACAAGAATAGAACACAGATTAGTGGTATAGGAACGTAGTCAAGAAACATACCTGTGTATATATAGGAATCTGTGTAATAACGATAAAATGCAGAGTAATGCAAACTGTGATACCATTTGTGTAAATTTTCTAATAATCACACAAAATGCTGCATATTTCCGTATATGTGTACACGTGCGACTGCAGAGATAAAACACAGCATATGAAATTATTCGATGAGTCATCACCTTTGAGGAGAACTTCAGTTTTAACTTTTTAAAGTTAAAGTTAAAGACTAAAGGCAAAATGTGTTACTTGCTTAAAATTTAAAAAAAAAAAAACAGGTGTTTTAAAAATTTTACATAGGGCGCCTGGGTGGCTCAGTTGGTTAAGCGACTGCCTTCGGCTCAGGTCATGATCCTGGAGTCCCAGGATCGAGTCCCGCATCGGGCTCCCTGCTCAGTGGGGAGTCTGCTTCTCCCTCTGACCCTCCCCCCTCTCATGTACTTTCTCTCTCATTCTCTCTCTCTCAAATAAAGGAATAAAATCTTAAAAAAAAAAAAAATTTACATAGATTTTCTTTGTTTTAGTCTAAATAGAGTTAGCCAGAGCTTCTGCAGAGCTAGATGATATAGTACTTTTCAATCTTAATAACTTTGCAAGTATTATTGATTATTAACTCTTGGTATATTAGCTTTCGGAGTAAGTTCCCTATTTATTCAAATGAAGTTATTTCCAGGTTTCTTTTTTTTTTTTTTTTAAGATTTCATGTATTTATTTTGACAGAGAGACAGTGAGAGAGGGAACATAAGCAGGGGGAGCGGGAGAGGGAGAAGCAGGCTTCCCGCTGAGCAGGGAGCCCGACGTGGGGTTCGATCCCAGGACCCTGGGATCATGACCTGAGCCGAAGGCAGACGCTTAACGACTGAGCCACCCAGGCGCCCTCCAGATTTCTTATGACTCATTCTGTAAACAGAATTGATAGTAGCTGGCCCCCACATTAACTCAGTCTCTATTCATTGAAGTCCTCTATGTATACCTTGTGTGAATAGGCAAGACTGCAAGATCCTTGACGGCCAGGACTTGATTTAACTCATCTTTGTATTCCTAACACCTAGCAGTTGCCTGGCTTAAAGTTAGCACACTATTTTTGATTAAATGCTGACCCAGTCTCTGAATTAATTCAACAAAGAGTCACTACCCTAAGAGAGTTCATAGTGTGACAGAAAAGACAGCTAATCAAATTACTTTGATACATTGTGCTAGTAATAGCTTACATTTATTGAGAACTTATGATGTACCGGGCATTGGACTAAGTCCTTTATCTGTATTAGCTCAGTCCTTATAACCATCCCAGGAGGCAGATAATGTTGTTGCCATCTTACAGATAAGCAAACTGAGGCCCAAAGGGAGTAAGTAATGGACACAGCAGGGATTTGAACCAAAGCAGTTTGGTTCCATAGGCCATCCTCTTAACCACCTTGTGGTTAATTCTGTTGATAAAGTGCATATAAGAATTGCTGTAGGAGCCCAGAAGAGAGAGCAAGAACCCCAGCAGGAACCCCAGGGAAGGCATCAGGAAGTCTCATTTGAAGTGGTTTTTGAAAGACAGTAGGAATTCTTTTTAAGATTTTATTTATTTAATTGACAGAGAGAGAGACAGCATGTGAGGGAACACAAGCAGGGGGAGAGGGAGAGGGAGAAGCAGGCTTCCGGCTGAGCAGAGAGCCCATTGCGGGGCTCAGTCCCAGGACCCGGGGATCATGACCTGAGCCTAAGGCAGTCAGTCACTTTAACCAACTGAGCCACCCAGACTCCCCAGACAATAGGAATTCTTGAGCTAAAGGAGGGGAAGGGCCTTTTAGGCAGAGACTGGGCGTAGGGTGCTTGGAGGCCTTGAGGAATGTGGGATGCCCGGAAGCACTGAGAGATTGTATTTCAGGCCCAGAGGGTGTGGGTATGTGAGCAGAAAGGCATGGGACTGAAGGCCAGCTCTTCGATGAAGTAAATCATGCCCACCTGTGCCCTTTTTTGGGAAGTATTTAGTACTTTTTTAGATTTTTCCTGAGTGTATCAGAGAAATTAAAAATAGATTCCTAATGCAGCCCAAAGAGCTAACCTAATGTTAGCTCTTATCACACAACCTCTCTGAAGTTGTGTGATAATGGGCCCATCAGGATATAAAACCATTGAACTGTCAATTCTAAATTAATATGATAAAAGTAACAGAACCTGAACAAGATTGATTGTTTGGATTCCCTGGGTAGTTAAAGCCATTCAGGTGGCTCTTTGTGGGAGGGAAGGATGAATTTTAGCCCTGAGGTTTCCCCGGGAGGGTGACAATCGTCTATGATTTTCTGAAACTTCATCTTAACCCTTCTTTCCTAGATCAGAGCTCCAAATATGATTGTGAAGTGGAGATTTCTGTGGGTTTTTTTAAAAGAAGCTTTATGAAGCTGTCAGGACATAGTTGATTGCTCATTGTTTAAGAAGTTGCACTTTTTGCTTTTGGTTACACACGTCAGAAATTAGACATTTGGTGGAAGGGAATTACTACTTAATTTGTAATTTAAAACCATGATTGATATGGTGGCAGAGACGCTTTATTTACTCATGTTTAAATTAATGCATCTTGATGTGTTCTGGGAACTTCAAACTTTATCTGCCATTTTATAGAAACAAAAGGCTCCCCAAACATTTTGTCTTTGAATTTATTGTCCATTTGTTTTGAAATGAGTTTTAAAAGATTAGTGCACATCCTTAAATTTCCCAGCCTCCATTGGCAGGATGGAACCTAATGTCTAAGTTTGAATTTTATCATTGGCAACAACCACTCTCTGTTGTTTTCCCTGAAGTGACAAGCCTCTCTTTGCTCATTTTTGAGAAAATGGCTTCCAAGTGCCCAAATCCGAAGAACCAATTTGTCATTCTTTCAAGTAAAGATGGTGCTCCACGATAAAACTAGCTGGTTTAGATCATCGCTTATTTGCACAAGTACTTTGCTTCAAGACGACTGTCTTATTTCAGTGCACAGTGTGCAAACTTCCCATTTCATCACAGTTAATATTAAAAAGACATATACTCAAGGTTGAACTTAAATAAAATTAAAACTTTTTCCTACTTCATCAAGGACATTCTTCAGGGAATTGTTTTTTGGTTGGTTGGCTGCTTGTTGGTTTTTTACCTGGAGCCTGTGGTCCTGAAATGTAATAGCTGCTAGTTGCTGCTTGGAGCTGCTTCTTTCATACAGAGTGGCTGGTGGTTTCCCTCACCGCTGCTTTTGTACCGTACCGTCAGGGCAAATGCCAACAGAGTAGAAAAGGCAAATAATGTCTCGATATTAGTATGAAAATAGTTGGATCTCACAGGTTCTTTAAGAGGGTGTGCGGAGTTTCCCAGGGGTCTGCAGGCTACTCTTGGAGAACTGCTGATCTAGAAGCTTGCTCAGACTAAAATCCGTTCCTTTCAGCAAGGATAGTTAATGGATGGGACGTGTACTTCCATCAGGAGGTTCAGAATACCTGGGTATATGCTCGTCTCTCTTCTTCTCTTGTATGAGCCACTGAGGCCATTGCCTGGATGCATGATTTCATCCAGGGTTGCAAAGTAGTGACATTTGATCATTCCTTTGCCATTTACCAACTGAAATATTTCTGCAGTGAAGTGCTTTATTAATTATGTAATCTCAGCTATAATTTATATAGGAAAAATAACGATATGGATTTTAAATATTTGGTGTGTTTCAGTCCTTGAAGTTATTATTTTTTTATGTTCAAATTCTTCCATCTTGATGTGATCCCAGTAGTTAGTTCTTTTTTTAAAAAAAAATCTGGTTTAGCGATGTAATATACTCCCCAGTAGTTTCTCTCATGGCTTCCTTTCTTTCTAGTCTGACAAGATGTCCCAGGCTCATGTTGTACATTTCCTGCTCCAGACATGGAAATAGCCACATTTTTAATGCTTTATTGAGATATTATTAGCAGAGAACATATGTAAGTTGAAGGCGTACAGCGTGATGATTTGATACATGTATATATTATGAAATGATTGCCACAATCAGGTTAGTTCATACTTTTATTCCCCACACATAATTACCTGTGTGTGTGTGTGTGTGTGTGTTGAAAGTTTTAAGATCTCTTCCCTTAACAGCTTTCAGTATGTGATAACAGTGCTGTTAATTATAGTCACCATGCCGTACATTAGATCACCAGAACTTACTCATCTTATTCTTGGAAGTTTGTACCCTTTGACCAACATCTTTCCTTTTCCCTCCCCCCACAGCCCCTAGCAACCACCATTCTACTTTCCTTTTTTTAGTTCTTGGAAACAACCATTTTTTGAGGGAACTTTCTGCTTCCTTTTAGTGGGAAATGGTATTTAGAGATCACAGTCTGGGTACAAGGTGTGCTCATTGCAGTTAGGTCATTTCTTTCCTAGGCCTTTTCAGTGGATAAAACCAGAAACTATGTTTATGACAAACTTGTGAGTCTTATGCTATTTCTAGTACAGGTTCAGTATCACAGGGCTTGTACTTACAACCACACTGATCCTACATCTCTAACTCATTCTCTCATGCTCAGTGTCTCACTTCCCAGCAACAATGTAACTGTTCATCTGCTTTATGTCCCATAATACACAGGCCATTCTCAGAATCACAATACCAACACTTCCACCAACAATAATTACTGAAAACAATTTAATATTTATTTGTATTGCAGTTCTCTTTGTCCTTAGGCCATATCCCAGCTGAGATGCAGTCAAAATCACTCTATGTTAAAGTCACTTGCAATGATTTCTATGTTGTTATGCCACAGACACAATATGCAGATAGATTTGTTGTTTTGTTTTCTATCTTTTTTTTTTAAGATTTTTTTTTTATTGATTTGAGACAGAGAGAATGAGAGAGCGAGAGCACATGAGAGGGGGGAATGTCAGAGGGAGAAGCAGACTCTCTGCCGAGCAGGGAGCCTGATGTGGGACTCGATTCAGGGACCCCTGGATCATGACCTGAGCCGAAGGCAGTCGCCCAACCAACTGAGCCCCCCAGGCGCCCTGTTTTCTATCTTTAGATATTGCTTTTTATTACTTCAGTTTATGATTATATAAACTATTCAGTTCCAAAGGTAAATCTACAAAACAGAGTTACTTTGACTTACCTTCTATTCCCAAACCCTCTACTGTTTCCTCCCTTTTTTGTTGTTAAATTTTGATTATATATATTTACAAATACGTGTATATTTGTACCCCGTTCTTAGATAAGCAGTTGACACACTTTCATCCTCCTGTTTTCAATTAACTATATGACCTAGAAATTACTCCATAGCATTGTAGAGAGACAGTCCTCATTCCTTTTTTTCGGATGCTTATATTCTCTTGTGCAGGTGAACCATAGTTTATTCAGCCAGTCCTCTGTTGATAGACATTTAAGTTGTTTGCAGTGATTTTAAAGTTGATCACTTCATAACCCTATTCGTAAACAGAGAATTAAGCTTTCTCTAATTGTCACTTTTGTAAGGCTCTTGCTTTCGCCTTTCAATTTTGAGAAGCAAGTTACATACTTCAAGCGTTTATAGCTTTTTTCTTTTCTTCTTTTGTAGTTAATGTTGTGTTTTGCTTTCTGTTTTACTAGTAACAAGTAGATTTTTTCAGAGGTATCTCTCTGCCACAGTCTGGTGCTGTTTATAGAAACTAATTAGACCCTAATGTAGCCATAACGCGTATATAACGGAAGGTGAGTAATCAGTCTCCCAGCAAACACTGTTCGATGCCAGAGGTATCAGAATGTTCCTGAGTTGGTATTAACAAGTGAAGAGGTTCCTGGAGGACTGGATTTCCTAATTGCTGTAATCAGAACCTGAAATTTCTTAAGTATTAATCTCATTACAACCAAAGCCAGGTTTGGTTTGGTTTAGTTCCTTTAATTTTGCTAAAAATTTGAAGTCAGAAAAGAAAAGGAAAAAGTTTAGTATTATTTATTCATCAGAAGGTTCCAAAGACTAAAAAAAATGTTTAATGTAAATTAGTTATTAGTCTAGAAAGCAAGAGCTTGAAGTTTTCAGCTGAGGTAAATGTAAATTATTTTTCTTTTTGCTGACTCCACAGCCATGACTTTGAATTGTGATCTAATTCACCTAGAGGTATCTTTGTTCGCTCTTCTTCCTTTGAGCTTCAGAGATACTTTTCCAGTCTTCCTTCTCAGCTTCATCTCCCATTTTGTTCTCACATGGACTCTTGACGCTTTAGTAATCTATGTTCCTGGGGCATGCAGTGCTGAGAAGGCAAGGCAATGTGTGCCAGTTTTCTCACCCCCATCTGAAGAAAGGATCTCTTTTAGAATTCTGAAAGTAGTATTTGCTCATGTAGCCTCATGCCTTTAGAGGAAAAAACATGATGTGGAATTTTCTCGTTACCTGAGATATATTCCTTGTATCATTCCCTCTCCTGACATGAGCACGTTTACTTAAAAATGCTGATGCTCCACTACTCAAATGAAACACAACCGAATCTGGCATCTTTTGTCTTTGATGACATGTTTCCTCCCAGGAGCAGTGACTCTGAATGGAAGGCATGTCTCTTTTCCTTTCTTCATCTTACTGTTGGCAGTCGACTCCTTGTGCCTGAGATTTTGAGGTGACAGCGTAGGGAAAAAGAATTACGGAGAAGAGGATTCAGACAGGAGGAACGGCCGGTGGTCACTCACTGACCTGCTACTGAGAAAGACTCAGCCCATTGGGTGTTTTGGTCATTCTGTACAGCCAGGTTTTTAGACAAGAAAATGTTATGATTCACATTTGTTTAGAAGGTCTTACAAAGTTGCAGTGGGGTCTATTTGTAAGAACATCTGTGATGCCCACGTGTCCCCGTACCTAAGTGACGGCTGTTTTGGCTGAGGTGGTTGCCTGGTACTTAACCTCGCTGTGGTTGACTTTTAGGGTTAACCTCGCTGTGGTCGACTTTTAGGGTTCCAGTCCTGACGGCAGCACTTACTGGGTATAGTTTGGGGCTAGTTTCTTTTCCCCTCTGTGCCTCAGTCCCATCTGCCACGGGGAGGTCTTGCTAGCACTGTCGGATGGACTTTGGGTGTACGTGAGAATTAAATGTGGTAATGCATATAAAGTGCCTTCGACATAAAGCACATGATGGATGTTAACTTCTCCTCCTTCCCTCCCCTCCTCCCTGCCTTTCCTGAAACATTGTCCTTGGGGTAAACTGCAGTAAACCCCTTTCCCCAGTGATTTGACACTGACTTCCATTTTAAAACCAGAAATTCATTCCCAAAGAAAGCGTGCTCCCAAAGAGACTGATGTAAGGCTGCCCTAACTATGACCCATTGGAAATGGATCACCCATAGTGGTCAGGGGTCTCGTTTTTAGAGCGTCCCAGTGCTCGCTTGCTTTCCCTTACATCTCTAGTCCACATAGTTTTTCTTGTACCCACCCCTCATTTCATAAATCATTAACACACTGGTAACTTCCAAATCTTGCCGCTCCCACTGTTTCTGTGGCAGCACACGCTTGCTACCTATATAGATGCCACCCTCCAACTTGTCGTGTGTGGAACTCCGTCACGGTCCCAAGAGGCGGCTGGCTGCATCCCACACGTGATAAAACTAGTTCATCGTCGTGAAAGTTGGACCTTGTGTGAAGCGAGTAGAGTGAACGTTCACTCGTTCCAGAAGATGGGTGAATGGCCCTGGCCTCAGCGGGGACCATGGATGATGGGTCACTCCTCTGTTGAGTTTTCAGATTGGTGGTCTGTAAAAAGCATAATACTACCTGTCCTGCTTTCCCACGGGGTTAGAAGAAGGATCAAATGAAATGTAGTTTGGAGTCGTTTGAACCAAGTTTGTCTTTAGGACTATGGTAGAGTTCTAGCAGAGAATTATAAGACTGTTTATAGGTTTGTTTCGAGTTCACATTATATTAAGTATTACTTATTTTATTAGTATTCACTTTTTATTTTACTTTAGTAAATATATATATATATATCTTTGAACAGTAACAAATAATCCAAACACAGGAGAAGGCCAGGGGAGTAGGTAAGCCCAGACTTGTGGTATACCTATGTTTGCTGCTGCTGCTGATGTTATCACATTAGGTCAATATAGCATTTAATATAGTTAAGGGTAGATACATACTTTCTTTAGTGTGGTGATGCTTAACAGTGTTCCTGTGAAGGGGGCAAGGTGAGGTTTCTTCTGCCTTTCATAGTTGGAGGATCTGAAGTCCAGAGACATCAAGCAGCTTTGCTACTTAATGCCAGAGTGAGGCAGAGAACCTAAATCCCCAGGTTGCTTCCTGTCTCTGTTAATCCTTGGGTGCTTTCTTACCTGAAAAAAAAAAAAAAAAAAAAACAACGAGCAATTGACTTGGATGGGTTTTTTTTAAAGATTTTATTTATTTATTTGGCAGAGAGAGAGACAGCGAGAGCAGGAACACAAGCAGGGGGAGAGGGAGAGGGAGAAGCAGGCTCCCAGGCCTCCCAGGCCTCCCGCCGAGCAGGGAGCCCGATGCGGGGCTCGACCCCAGGACCCTGGGATCATGACCTGAGCCGAAGGCAGACGATCAACGGCTGAGCCACCCAGACGCCCCTCAGATGGGTTTTTTCATGCTTATTCAGAACATACTGCAGATTGACAAAGCTTTGCATTTCATTAATTATTTATGTAAATAATTTTCCTTGTTGGAACAATGTAACTTTTACCTTCTGCTGTTACTATTTACTTTGTAACTATGGGTTATTAAGTATTTATGCTGTTGTTCAGGAAATGTCATGCTAACCAAAAAGGCATCCTTATTTTCAGAACGCTTTCCCTTTGACCAAATACAGCCTCTATGAAAACACAGGTGTCTGTTGTGGAGGAGTCCTGCTGGCCCTGGCAAACATTCGATATTCTCTCTGGGAGTCCTCTCTCTGTCGCAGTGTGCCTGTCGGTCTCATTCGGGCACCCAGTCCCCACTTTCTTCTCTCTCAGACTCTGTCGTCTCTTCAATATTAGCTTTTCTGTAAATGTACTTTTCTTACCTTAGTGGTAGATACAGAACATTTGTAGTCATCTTCCTGTTGGCTGCTCATCATCTTGTCTTTCTCTTCCTCGCACCCTCTTTATGTAAACACAAGATCTACCTTCTTGGCAAATGTTTAGGTGTACTGTTCAGAGTTGTTAACTACAGGCACGACGCAGTGAGCAGATCTCTAGGATAGTCGTCTTCCCTACCTGAAGCTTTGTGCCCTTTGACTAATACCTTCTCTTTTGTCTTGTCATACTTCAAATTTTATTGGCAGGGACACTTTTTCTCTTAAGGTTGTAGAACTTGAGGAGAAAATGATGGAAGTAGCAGTTATTCACGGCGTATGGTGTGGTCAGTCCCTGTAAATATTTTCCCCCTTTGCATCTTACAGAATCCTCACGCAGTTGATTTTATTCCCGTGCACTTGACAGTGAGGCTCAGAGACTCTAGGTCAATAAGTGATGGTGTTAGGTTTTTTAAATCCAGATTTTCTGATGACAAGACCGTTGTTTTTCTCAGCATGACACAGCTTACGTGAGAAGTGATGTATATGCACTGGTGGCGAGCGTTTGTCTAATTCAGAGGCTCCATATTTTCTTTCTCTGATGTGCCCAGCACTAGCCGGGGCCCGCAGGTGCTCTCAGTGTGTTCTTTGATTACGTTGTTTGAAACCATGGCGGGTTATTTGAAGAGCTTTCCAAATCTTTTCATATTTTTTTCAATAGCCATTCATCTGTGTGTATAGGAGCCTGTTAATTAGCTTATAAATTAGATTGATGTGCAATTTAAATGTTTTGCCGTTTCTTCGGTAAGGTGTTGGTAGAAAACATCGATAGGAGCTGCAGTGCTGGGAACCCCCTAGATCAGAGTTGGGTAAAGCATGAAAGGCTTTTAGCAAAGTGCCCGGCGGTCCTACTCTTATTATTTATATGGTGGTTCCTTTCAGAGCAACAACTTAGATGTCGTTAAAGGGAGCCATGCATTGGGAATCAGATGTCAGACGGTAAATAGCTTTGTGTCCTTAAGTGAGCCACCTGATCTTTCTGGGGCTCTTGTTTCTTCATCTGCTAAATAAAGGTGAGATTAAAAGTCTTCAAGGGCCCTCAAACTCTCTGTCTTTGTGTGTTAATCTTTAAAATGGAGATAGTGCATACCTGTCATGGGGGTTATTTGAGCCTGAAAGAGAAAGCCTATGTAAAGCATATAGAAGATGCTCAGCATACGCAGGGGGTTTTCCTTTTGAAATGCGGGGTGGTGCTTCGGATGCCATGGAGACCAAAATGAGCATGGGAGGCAGTATAACATACTGACCAAGAGCCAAGTAGCCCTGGATTCAGTGCTGGTTTCACTGTTCATGAGATATGTAACCCTAGGCAAGTCTCTTAACCTAGAAGGAAGATACTAATCATATTTATGTCAGGGTTATTGAGAAGATTAAATTAGAAAATGCTTTTTAAGTGCTTAGCGGAGTACCTGACACATAGCAGGCATTCAGTAAATCTTACTTACACGTGTAATATTTAGGTGGGAGAGATGAACCACCAGGGGAAGAGTTAAAGGTAATGATGTGGGCTGCCCAAAGCAGAGAGCTGGGGGCCAGGCCTCCAACCTACTTCATGGTTTTGTTGAGGGCCCCGCTGCAGTGGCTCCCACTTCCTGGTTAAATGTTGTCTGCTTTGAAGTGTTTATTTCATACCTAAGATGAGCCTAATTCTGTTGTGACTTTCCTAGTCGCAGGATTTAAATATCAAACGCACTGGTTCAAACAGACCTTTTGTGTATTCTCTGATCAGATTGCTTCCCTTCTGTGCCTGGCTGGAAGCTGTAAGACCTGGAAAGTTCCCACATTGATGTTCTTTTTTAAAATAGTTTTAATCCTGTTGGTGCCACTGTAAACATAAAATAGCTCGAGAGTGTGTGTGTGTGTGTCTGAGAGAGAAAGTGAGAGGCTCAGAGAAAAAGAGAGACAGACCGGCAGAGAGACACAGAGAGCCGAACCTGGGCACTCACACCAGCAGGTGCTCCTGTTTGAATGCTGGTTTGCATTGCCCGTGATAAGCAGCAGAAGGTGGCCAGCTGCTGGAGGAGGGGCAAACTCAGATCCCCTTTACAGATCCACCAGTCCCTTCCATTTGCTCTTTATTTAGGAAAATCCTATTAAATATGAAATACTATTCTAGGATTTTGTAGCCTTCAGGCATGGATGAATCTTTTTAAAAATCTTATTTATATTCCTTTTTTAAACTAAACTTTTTAAATTTTGAGATAATTGTAGGTTCACATACAGTTATAAGAAATAATATGTACAGGTCCTTTGTACTCTTCACCCAGTTTCCGCACTGGTAAGTCTTACAAAATTATAGTGCACTACCACAGCCAGGATGTTGACATTAATATATCAAGATAAAGAACCCTTCCATCACCACAAGGAGCACTCCCGTTGGCTTTGATATGCACACCGTCCACACTACATTTCCTAACTCTTGGCAACTGCTAATCTCTTCTCCATTTGATATCTCTTTTGGAGTTTAAAGAATATTCAGGGAGTGATGTTTCAAATGAAGTCAGGAATCTGCTGTCTTCCCCCCACCCACCCCGCACGGGGCTCTTGTCCCCAGACATGGCAGGACCAAGCTCAAAGTGAAGGACCTCACACACCTCACACACTGAAGAGATGTGCCATTCCAGATCCTCGTGGATGTTTTCCACTTGTGAAGTGCGGCTGTCATGATAAACTCCAACCGTTCTAGGATTCATTTAAACCGGTTCCTGGCCTGAGTCCAGATCTTGTGATAAAATACCATATGCCATCCGTCACCTGATCCGTGGCGGTTCTTCTCTGTGCCAGCTTGGCTGACGAAGGCAGCCGCTGCCCAGAGGTTTACTGCCGAAGGAACGTTTGACAGTGGTCCTCTGAACTCAGCACTCTGTGGGAGCGTTTTCAGAAACAGTGCTTGAGTTCCTGGTGAGAGGTCCCTAGGTGGGGATTTATGTACCTTATATAAGAAGGAACGTGCTATGCGTGTTCGCTCGCCCCCTCTCCCCCCCTCTCACTTTTGTTCCTGTAGAAAATGAAGACCTCACAGAAGGCCTAGTCTTTCCTCCCTGACTGCTGCCCCCCCCTCCCGCCCTCCCCTTTCTTCCCCGTCCTTCCCCTTCCCTTCTCTGCACTCTGGGCCCAGGCCTGTTGGACAAGGCTGGATGCCTCATAGCCCCGAGGAAAGCTCGGTGTGCGAGCAGATGCCTTCTCAGGTTTCTGTCGGGCAGTGATGTGTCCCAGTGACCTCTCGGAGCTGCTCCCATGCCACAGGCCTCCTTCCCAGGAAGGGGAGCCTCCCCGGCTGCTCTCAGAGTCGTCGCAGGCAGCAGCACTTAGCCCTGGCCGGCTGGGGGGCCTGGGCAAGGGAGAGCCAGTTTGGCCGGGCGGGAGCACTCCAGTTCACCACAGAGCATACCACTTCCTGTTTGCTGTTTCATAACTGGCCTGTTGAGCTTATTTTTATTTCCTGTGCCATCCCCTGAAAACATTTGCTTTTGTGACCTCTGATTTAACTAATCCCCAAATCATTTAGGTGGCCTCCAGCTTTTTAATATTAAACATTGCTTTAATAAACACCTTTGCATGATATGCATGGCCTTAGAATTAATTCCTGCAAGCAGAATACTTGGGCCAAACCGTTTATAAATTTGAAATTATGATACATATTGTCAGATTTCCCTGTTGTGTTTGGTGTCTGAAGTGCCAGTTTGTGTTATTTATGTAATTATTAATGGAATTCCTGTTTTCCATATTAGTTTCAAAGTAAGGTTACAGGCCTTTTAACATGTAAAGATACTTTCCCAGTTTTTTTTCCTTCCTCCAAATTTTTATTTAAATTCCAGTTAGTTAACATACAGTGAAATATTAGTTTCAGGTCTAGAATTTAGGGATTCATCACTTCCGTACATTATCTGGTGCTCATCACAAGTGCACTCCTTAACCCCGGTCACCTATTTCCCCCATCCCCCACCCCCACCTCCCCTCCAGTTACCCTCGGTTTGTTCTCTGTAGTTAAGAATCTGTTTCTTGGTTTGCCTCTCTTGCCCTCCCCCCATGTTCATTTGTTTTGTTTCTTAAATCCCACATAGGAGTGAAACATACGGTATTTGTCTTTCTCTGACTGACTTATTTTGCTTAGCACAGTACAGTCTAGCTCCATCCACGTGGCTGCAAATGGCAACATTTCAGGTTTTTGATGGCTGAGTAATAGTCCATTGTGTATGTGTGTGTATATACATGTACGTGCGTGTGTGTGTGTGATACACATACACATACCACCTCTTCATTCATCAGTCAGTGGACACTTGGCCTCTTTCTATAACTTGGCTCTTGTTGACAATGCGGCTATAAACATTACGGTGCGTGTAAAATATCTGGATTTTCCGAGTTTTTAAAAACTTTATGGTATCAAAGTGTTCAGATACTTAAAATTTGTTTAAATACCAAATATGTTAATATACCATATATGTTAATCAAAATATTTTGATTTAGCAGGTTTTCCTTTGTGGCTTCTGGAATTTAATGCCATGTTTAGAAGTTTCTCACATCCCGAGATTATAAAAATGGTAACCCTTACTTTGTTTTAGAATATATACTTTTTTTCTTTTTCCCTATTTATTGTTTGCAGTCTGTGTTGATATAAAGGGTAAGGTAGCAATCCACCTTCATATTTTTCTAGTCAGGTAGCCAGTTTTCCAAACAACCAGCAATTTTTTTGTTGTTGTTGTTGTTGTTTTTGTTCTGGTGTACTGTTCCATGATTCATTGTTTGTTCATAACACCCAGTGCTCCACGCAGAACGTGCCCTCCTCAATACCCATCACCAGGCTAACCCATCCCCCACCCTCCTCCCCTCCAGAAACCTCAGTTTGTTTTTCAGAGTCCATCATGTCTCCTGGTTCGTCTCCCCCTCTGACTTACTCCCCTTCATTCTTCCTCTCCTGCTATCTTCTTCTTTTTCTTTTTTCTTAACATATGTTGCGTTATGTGTTTCAGAAGTACAGATCTGTGATTCAACAGACTTACACAATTCACAGCGCTCACCGTTGCACATACCCTCCCCAATGTCTATCACCCAGCCATCCCATCCCTCCCACCCCCGACCACTCCAGCAACCCTCAGTTTGTTCCTGAGATTAAGAATTCCTCATATCAGTGACAACCAGCAATTTTTAATATACATGGTGAATTTGGAATTACCAAATCTTAATGGCTTCTATCTAAAAGTGTCTGTTTTTATAGATAGGAATTTTCCATTTAAAACTCAGTTTCAGTATTTTTCTGCTGTTAAAACCTCTAGAAAGGAGCTGTGAACAGAACACCATATTGGTTTTGGCATTCACTTTAATGCATCTGAAATAGGCTGAATCTACAGAATTTGATCCAGAGTACTTCTATGTCTTGATGCTTTTTTGCCAAGCAAAATTGATTATTTCTAACCACAAGGCCTTCGGTGTTGGACTGAGAAAAGAGTCAGGGGTCCTCCTGAGCTGATTGCAGCTTATTTCATTTGGCATCAAGTACAATGCTTATTTTTCTCATAAGTTTCTTTCTATTCTCTAGCCTCCCAATGGTCAATGCCCCTCGTTGCTGAGGAGTTTTTTGGAGGGAAGGGCAAATTCAGATCCTGTTTGTTCAAGTCCTACTAATTGTATCTTTTAAATGCTTTTTTTTCCTTGGCAGTTTGATGACTAGGTATCAGAAGTCTTTGACAGATAGTCCTAGCTTTCTCTTGTACTGTGGAGTTTAGCTGTGGGTTAGATTTGTTGTGCTGGTATATTTTCCCCTACAGTGATGGATCACTCTATCACATAGATTTTCTTTATAGCTTTCATTAGAGGTGCTTTCAGTAGTTTAGAAATTTACTTGAGTATCTTAGTAGCTGGGCAGATTCCTCTTTTGTAGTCATATTCTCCTAAATTATTACAATTTCTTTTTTTTTTTAAGATTTCATCTATTTATTCATGAGAGACAGAGAGAGAGAGAAGCAGAGGGAGAAGCAGGCTCCCCGTTGAGCAGGGAGCCCGATGCGGGACTCGATCCCAGGACCCTGGGATCATGACCTGAGCCAAAGGCAGATGCTTAACCATCTGAGCCACCCAGGCGCCCTATTATAATTTCTTTTAAAGAAGGTTTTATCATCAATGCTTGTTTTTAGGTTCAGATTGCAGGCAGGGAGGCAGATTCTGCAATTGTGGTTGACAGGCAGTATACATAGTGGTTGAAACCACCAGAGTCATCATTCAGGCTTCATAACCCATCTTTGCACCTGTTATGTGACCCGGCTAACTCAATTTCTGTAACTGGCAAAAGTGGACAAAATCACACCTCTCTCTGTTGTGGGACTGTTGTGAATCTCATGTGAGATAATGTGTACAAAGCACTTAGGACAGTACCAGGCCCATAGGAAGCACTTAATAAATTTATTTTTCATCATCTGTTTTAGTGTTGCTTTGCCCTCCTGAGATGTTGCATTGCTCTTTTTTTCCCCGGCGTAGTGTAAAAAGAATACATGCCTATTACAGAAAGTTTAGAAATTGAAGAAAAGCTTAGGGAAGAAAATTTCTCCTGTGGTTCCACAGCCCCCAGCGAGAATCAGTTTACATTTTAACCTCGCTGCTTCCGGGTTTTTATACTTGTATATTGTTTTTCATAGCTGAGCACATACTGTATGTGTAATATGGTATCTTGATTTTTTTTTCTCTTAACATATCTTAAGCTTTTTCTCCTATCATTAAAAACTTTTATAAGGGGCGCCTGGGTGGCTCAGTCATTAAGCGTCTGCCTTCGGCTCAGGTCATGATCCCAGGGTCCTGGGATCGAGCCCCGCACCGGGCTCTCTGCTCCGCGGGGGAGTCTGCTTCTCCCTCTCCCACTCTCCCTGCTTGTGTTCCCTTATAAATAAATAAATAAAATCTTAAAAAAAAACTTTTATAAAATTATCACTTTTGATGATTACATAATAGTCCCTCACATTGTATTATTTTGTTGACTTAATCGTCCTCCTTTTATTTGGCATTTGGTATTTGGAACTTTGAACTGTTTTGGTTGGAATTAGGTTGCTTTTAGGTCATTCTGCCTTACGAAGGCTGGGTTTCATGCTGTCAGTGACAGGTTTAGGAGTTGAGGCTTCGTGTTTGCTTTTGTTTTGTCTGTTGGGGGTGTGAATTCAGGCAGCATTTGCAACATGAGACCTGGTGCCCTCAGACTCTTGCCTGTCTGTTCTGGAGTATCTCTGTACTTGTTTGCTTTTTAATCTTTTTTTTTTTTTTTTTTTTGGTGAATTTCTTTTCATAATCCTGTGCTGGAGGCAAGATGAATGGAGATTATGATTAGTATTGTGGCCTCCATCTCTCCAGTATCGTGTGGATGTCCCGGAGCTAGCCAGGATAAACACTAGTTGCATGTTAATGGATCTTTACTGGGTAATCATACTGAGCAGTTTCTGGTAAGAAGACTATCCTAAATCGTTCTGGACAAAGGTATACTATTTTTGTTTCAAATTTCTCATTTTCCCCATAAAGCTGGGTTTAAAGTCTCTTAAGGCTGAATTCATTTGTACTTGGGAATATAATGAGATCTTGTACTTTTTACTTTCAGAAAACCAGCCAAGAACAGCAGTCTGAAAAAGAAGTATGCATCCAGCATTGCCAGGGAAACCTGCTGTTTAGATATGCTTTTTGAGAAAGCACATGGCCAATGAATGTCGTCTTTGTCTCGTCACGGCAGTTTGGTTCTGCTGGTGACTCGCGCCAGCTGATTTGAGCTTAGTTTTAAACTCAGTTTTATTGAAATGGCACTGAACGCAAGACCTAAATGCTGGTGCTTTGTGACCCCAGGAGGCTGCTTCAACGGTATCAGCCGGTGTGAGCTTGACACTATTTTTCGTTTCCTTTGTTTGGCTCGGAGGCTGCTTGATCTGTGGCCGCTTGACAGCTTGCTTCTTTAAAGCTTGTCCTTCCTGGCCATTTATTCTCTACTGTTAAAATATAGGATGGTTATTATCTCAACCACATGGTGAGCCAGAGTGCAGACCGCGGATTTTGTGAGTTTTGGTAGTGGAATTGAGATGGAGGTGGCATAGGGTCGAAGATCAGAAATAGATCCTAAGATTCGCACATAGTCTCTTGGCGCCCTCAGCCCTCAGCCCTGAACTCGCTTCCCTGTGGCTTCACTCGAAGCACAGGTGACGAGTGGTCTGCGTCTCGGAGCTGTCGTCTCTCAGTAAGCCATTCCAACACGGCCTCAGTCCGAGAATGATGGGCTGTCTGAGGCCAGAGGGTCCTGCCAGGGCACGTGTGTCAGCTCCTGCTGTCTCTCCAGCAAGAGGCACCATCCAGCATTTTCTTGACCAGGTCTGGTCATTTTGAGAGGAGGCGGGACTCCACAGTCGGGAAGTAGTCCAGACCACTGCGCTAAAGCTCTGCCTGAAAATACTCTGTCTTTTTATTTTGCCCAAGATTTGTCCCCCGGGAACTTCTACCCATGTGTTTATTCAGATTGTTTCTCACAGAGACTTTTTTGCAATTAGCTGGGATTACCTGGCTATTCCATCTTACAGGTAGAGAAAGCAAGAAAGTCTCTTGCTTTTAACTTAGTATTATGGTGACTTGAGTAAACCTTGCCAGTCTTACGCTAACTCATTGTCACCAAGGCAAGCAAGGAACTCTTAGGTGTTCTCTGTATTCAGTGTTGCTTTGATGGTAGCTTCGTGCTTTATTCTCGCTCTGATCCAGACTATGAGGGGAAAAGCACCTGACCAGTAGTAGATATTGAGTGATACTCCATTAAGAGTACAGACTAGGGGGCGCCTGGGTGGCTCAGTCGTTAAGCGTCTGCCTTCAGCTCAGGTCATGATCTCTGGATCCTGGGATCAAGCCCCGCGTCAGGCTCCCTGCTCCTAGGGAAGCCTGCTTCTCCCTCTCCCACTCCCCCTGCTTGTGTTCCCTCTCTCTCTGTCAGATAAATAAATACAATCTTTAAAAAAAAAAAAAAGTACAGACTAGTGTCCAACAGAACCATATTCAGTTTTGGTCCCTGCCCTTTGCTGACTATGTAATTTAAGATTATGGAATTCTGCAAACCTTAAATTTCCCGTCTTTGGAACGGATTAATAATTAGAGCCGTAGATTTAATTAAGATCAAATGAGATTATCATATGGGAAGAGTGCTTAATGTAGTGACCAGCTAATGATGTTTAGTAAATATGTTTTCAAACACTGGCTTAGATTACTGTCACGGTTATTGTTGCTGTCGTCATTACGCAGTGAGGTCCCAAGTGCCGCACTGTCCGCCAGGCGGCGCCAGCGGGCCTCTGCCGGCCCCTCTGTCCAACCTTCCCTTCAGCTTGCTTGGCTCAATGGAAGAGCAGTGTTAGCGTTCTGAGGAAGGGAGGTAGGCATCCAAACAGTATCTCTGTCCCCTGGAGGGCTCCCCATCTTTCCTAGGAGAAGCTCTGGGAATGGACATGTTTGTCCCGCGCGTAGGGAAGCACCTTTGCGTAGTAATGGCAGCGTTGCATCTGTTCGCAAAGATTGTTCCATCTTCTGCGGCCCTGACGTTCCGGTGCGCGCGGCGAGCAGTTCTGCTCCTCCCCCTTTGTCCCTGTGGTCCGCCTTCCTCAGTCCGTGGTCTTTATGGTTTTACTCCAGATAACTCTGGTCATTTTTCCCCCTAGAAATCTTGATTTCATCTAAGTTTTAAAGTTCTTTGGCATAAAGTTTTGGATGTTAAAATTTGCAGTATCTGTAATTCCAAATTGCTTTCCATTCCCAATATTTGTTTCTTCTTGTTTTTTAAAAAGCAGACTCATCAGAGTTTTTCTTTTCTTTTCTTTTCTTTTTTAAGTCATTTGAAAGAACCACCTTTTGGTTTTATTGATTCTTGCCATTGGGCATTGGCTTTAGAATTCATGAATTTATGTTCTTACCTTTATCTGCTTTCTGTGGGTTTATTCTGGGTGTTTTTCCTTCTTAGTTGAACAACTAAGTTTGCCAATTGTCAGTCATCTCTCTCTTCTAATATCTGCATATAAGGCTATAAAATTCCCTTTAGGTATTACTCTAAATACCTTCCACAGTTTTTGATATGTAGTTTTTCTGTTTTGTAAATTCAGGTTTATTGAGGTTTCATTTATATACCATAAAATTTGCTCCTTTTTTTTTTTTAAAGATTTATTTATTTATTTATTTGAGAGAGAGAGAATGAGAGAGAGCACGAGAGGGAAGAGGGTCAGAGGGAGAAGCAGACTCCCTGCTGAGCAGGGAGCCCGATGCGGGACTTGATCCCGGGACTCCAGGATCATGACCTGAGCCGAAGGCAGTCGCTTAACCAACTGAGCCACCGAGGCGCCCACATTTGCTCCTTTTTAAGTGTACAGTTTGATGAGTTTTGACAGATGAATGCAGTTGTGTCAACACCACTGTAATGAAGATCTGGAATGTTCCCATCACCTTGAAAAGTTCCCTCATGCCCCAGTTTTCGTCCCAGTAGTCTCCTTTCCTACGATGCCATGTGAACGGAGTCATACAGGATATCACCTTCTGTGTTTGGCCCTTCCATTTAGCATGCTGTTGTGAGGTCCATTCATGTTGCTGCTGTCTATGGACTGGTTCCTTTTGACTGCAGCGGAGTTGTCATTGTGTAGAGATACCACAATGTGTCTGTCTATTCACCAGTATAGTTTTCAGTGGGAGCGAGTCAGAGGATTTTAATTCTGCACTTGGGCTGTAAATACACTAGACTATTCTGGATTTGAGGCTGTCTGGGCATTTTTTACATTTAAATTTTTATCTGGGGTTTGGCAATTTAGAGGTTTTTCCATTAGTGGGCAAGCATATGCTCATGTGTACTCACTTCTGCCCTTCCTCCCAGTCGGGAGACAGAAACCACAAAGTAAGTTAAACAAGGGCAGTTTAATACAGGGAATTATTGCCTACGATAAAAGAGTAACTGTAAGATCTAGGGAAACTCTGTGTGGTTCCCTGGGGCTGAGGGAGCACAGCCCAAGGGAGGACAAACTACCAGAGATTCCAGCCTCAGGGGAGAAAGTAGAGATTAGCCCATGGCATAGCAGAGGGGTTTGGCTGGTTTGGCTAGACCAGAGCTGGGTTCTGGGCCAGCCATAGACTACCCTCTGCGGTACAGGTGTGGAGGAGCTGATCAGCAGCCAGTAACACGGGTGAGCAAAGGAGGTCTGGCTGCTGGTGGAGGGCAGGAGGCCTTCAGAGCCAAGTTGGGATTCTGGTGTCCGTGTCAACACGGCTGCCAAAAGGTTATGGCCAAGCCAAGGCTTCAAGGTCTCAGGCAAACCAGGTTCTGGGCTGTCACTGGGCCACACTTCACTAGCTGTCCTCACATCCATACTACCAGCCCCTGTGCCGGAGACTCAGGAGAGCCTCTTCCTCCCTGCACTGTCCCTTCAGCCTCTCTGCTGAGAAAACTTAATGTCACACATACTTCAAAGGAGAAGTGCTTAAAGTACCATTGTTCACCTCAGAGCATTTATCATAGAGAAGGTGCATTCAGAGCTGAGAAGTAATAAATCGGTAACATATACTCTTTCCATTCTTTTTTTAAGAGAAATACCATCAAATCAAATGCAGTACTACCCACATGCTCGTGCTATTCATAGACACTTCACGAGGGGACAAGGATTTATGAAAATTAGAACTTACAAAGAATAAGTTTATAGACATACATAAATCTCATATTCATCATGGTATGTTACCACACACATCATGGTATTATCACTGTTCTCCCCCCTCCCGGTCATTATAGATGGAAAGTTTTATGTCAGACCTCAGGTTGGAGGCAGTTTCTTTCTTCATGATGCTTGCCCATTACAGAAAACATTTAGGATACAAATTTTTTTTTTAAAGATTTTATTTATCTATTTGAGAGAGAGAGACAGCGAGAGAGGGAACACAAGCAGGGGGAGTGGGAGAGGGAGAAGCAGGCTTCCTGTGGAGCAGGGAGCCCGATGCGGGGCTCGATCCCAGGACCCCGGGATCATGACCTGAGCCGAAGGCAGCCGCTTAACGACTGAGCCACCCAGGCGCCCCTAGGATACAAATTTTAAAGAAAGTTTCATACCAGAAATCTAAGTGTTGTTTTTTTGTTTTTTTAAAAGCTAAGTGTTTTTAACTCCAAGCTTAGATGAGCTAATACTAGGAATATGCTGAGAATCCTTTCGGAACCAAGAAACTAAGACACGTGGTCTTTACAAATAAATTTTTCTGGTTTGTGAATTTTTACACATGTGAAAAATATTGTCATGGCATAAATTAAAGCACATTTGATTGTCCATACCCAATTAAACACTTGTTGAAAAGAATAAAGGGCCATCTCAAAATACCAAGAACATATACATATTAATGCTCGTATAGACTAAGGAATAAAGCCATCTCTTGTAGACAGTCTTAAAACAGAAAAATAAAAGAAAAAATAACACAAATTCCTATTTAGCAGTTATGTGGTTTTGGCAGAATTGGAAGTCTTAGGCGCATACACACACACCTCCACTGCTCTGACCTTATGGTTCTGACACTGCGGTGGGCTCAGGTCCCCAAGACTCGGTGGTCATTACAGAAGGGTTGTGGCATGCTTTGCAGGTAGAACTAGTCTGCTTTTGTTGCAGAATTCTTTTTTTTTTTTTCCAAAGGATATTGAGAGAATATTTCTTTTTGGGTATTTAGGTTGTAAATCTCAGACATTTCATTACATGAGAGTACCCAGCAGTAGGGTTTGCAGAGGTTTTATATACTTTCCAGAAATTAAGTGCTCTTCACTTACAAGTTTTCCCACATCAGAAAGCCCAAATTGTAAAAATTCCGGCCTGCCAAGTAGCTTACTCAGAGAGCTTTGATGTATTCTCGACCAGTTTTCTGTAAACATTTTGTTCTTTCGGTGTGTTTAAATTGGACCGTCTTTACTCCGGGATAGCTTTTAAGACTGCCTTTGTTAAATGAAGTGAGATCAATTTGTATTTTAGCTTTCATTTTGCTTGGGATTCTTTGGGCTTCTTTCATTGGGCGAAATTAGAGAAAAAGGCCTGGCCTGTTTGTTATCTTGGAAATTTCCAGCCCAAGAAAGTGTACAGAGGCACAGCTTGTAGGGATTCTTAGGTGACTAGCTAGCTCTCTTCCTGAATTATTGAGCTACCTTAAAACAACAGCTTGGCGCAGTTTGGGTTTTAGGTTTTCATATCTACTGAAAGATTAATATGCTTACAAGAATGCTGATAGGTTGGATGTCTCCCTTTAGTGCTTTCTGCTATCAGGAGCATCACACTCTGCTCTATTCTTGTACCCCACCTTCTTTGACATTTACCATTATCCCAGATTAGGTGTTCACTAACTTCCTGAAAGTTTTCCTCTCACAGTTTAGCTTCCTTCAGTGTGAAATTTATAAACCAGTGTAGAGCTGCTCTTAAAATAGAATTTTTCTTAAAGAGCTATCATAAGCAAGCAAGACTAGAGTGAGTTTTTTTGTCCATTTTTCCTTGTAGCTTTGAGCACTGGCTGTGCTGTTCATTTTGATTTTGGCATGCGTGGGTCAGCTTGGAGTGACTGACGTAATCTTATTTAACAAACATACTCAGGTTTATTTATTGATTACATATTTCCAAAGCTGCTTGAGGGAACCAAATAAAAAATCAGTATCATTTTCAAGTAAAGATTAGGGATATGTTTCTTTATTAAATATTTATTGAGAACTCTTTTCTGCTGGCCTAACTCTCTGAAAACATATTAGATGTAGTTCATGCTCTTAAATAGCTCCCACTTTAGGGAAAGGAAAACGTAGTTGGCAAGAGGGAAGAGTTCGAGCTTGGGCTCTTCTGGAAGGTTGAATGGGCATTCCCTAAACTGAAGATAGGGTTATATTGAGCAGACGCATGGAGGTGTGAAAAAATATGGCACCCAAAGGAATTTTGAGTAGCTGTCAGTAATATTGACAGATGAGCTCCTAAGTCCTCTTGTTTACCTAACCTCATTTTATTAGTCTCCTGTATCTCAGGTGCGATAGATACTTGAAGTAACAAGATTTGCATTTAATTAAAAAAATTCTACAATTCAGACTTTGTTCTGAATTATAGTGAGCGCTCCTTCTTTGCACTATAAATGTATATTTACAAAGGGCAAGGTTTTTCTTGCCAAGACTGGCCACGAGGATTCTTCCTCCTCTGAACTCTTGTAGTGCATGCTGCCGTGACACGAGGTGGGCTTGGGCTTGGCAGTCAGGCGTGCTAGGGTTCATAGCCCAAGCCCACCAGTTACACTTCCTGGCTTTGGGGCCATGAGCAAATACCTGTATTTCTCTAAGCCTCGGTTTCCACCTCGGTAAAGGCAGATACTACTACTTATTTCATGGACCATTCTGAGGATTACATGAAATAATGCATGTGAAGTGCTGAGCACATAGCGCTCAATTAAAAGTAGCTCTGATTACAGTTAGCGGTCATGAGTCACCCAGTAGCGCCACAGACTGTAGCTTGTTTTCATGACTTGCCTGCCTCGTTTAGCTCCACGTCTAGTGTACGGGGGTCCTGCTGTATACTTTCTGCCCCGTACACACCTTTACTCACCCCCACCTCTACCATCCCTACTCTTGCCCCAGCCAGGCCTGGCACACGTGGCCGGTACTCGGTGCCTCTTAAGATCCATTATTCTTCGGTATTTGCGGTATGACAGTTCCCTTATGGGTTCTTGCTGTGGAAAGCCGGAGGCACGATGGTAGGGAAAAAATCTGGGTCTGGTCAAAACTTGTTTACCTTTGGCCAACGACTGTTATAAAACTCACAGAACAAAAACAAAACAACAACAAAATCAGGAGCGTTGTGATTTAAGAGTGAGTTGTGGAAGTTCATGCCCGAACAGAGCTGGAGTAAATTCTAAGCATGCAAAAGCACTACTTCAGAAATTAATTTTGTCATGTAAATCGAAGGATGATTTTTGATAAATCACAAAAAACTAACAATACGCAAGTAATAAACTTTGTATTATAGTGAAACCCCATTATTAAAAAAAGCACTTTTGCGTTTTGTCCTCCTGTGTATACGGTGTATCAGAGCACGTCCTTCACACCCACACGCGCGTGTGGTGCGCACTGGGCCTCTGGGCGGGAGGCTCCCTGGAGACAGCCTGCAGGTTGTTTGAAGCCAGGCTCCTGGCCCTCCTCAGAGCTTGTGTCATTCCATCAGGAGCCTGCCTGGAGCCAAACTGCTTTGTTTTACCCCAGCTTGATTAAGGTCTGTGTTTCATTCCAGTCTTCTTGGTAAATATCTGAAATACATGCAGCCCTGTTTTCTTCGGTTGGAATTCTGAGAACAGTTCCATGGATTGATTTGAAGTAATCATAAACTCAAAATGGGATTAATACTAGGTTTTGCATTAGGAAGGTTTTACAAGGGGCTGATGGAAGCATAATTTGGCATGACCGTAATTTGAATCAGAGGAAATTTCCCATCAGAATTTTCACAAGATTCATTTAAGCAGCAAGATGTGTTGAAATTGAATGGCCTCATACTGACTTCACCCACAGAAGCTGTTATTTGATTGTCAGCTTGCTTGCTTGACTAACTTCTCACTCATCTGCTGAGAGATTACTGCATCCCCTGAGAATCTGACTAGAGTCTCCTCTCCCCAGTCTAGAATCTACTCCTGGATAGAGACAGTCACATCAAGAAAGGATGAGTATCTTTGATGGAACTAAATCAGTACCCTAGATGCTTTTGACTGCCCTTGGTGCATTTTCTCTATTGCATTTTTGCTGACCTTCTAGTGGCTGATGTTGAAGGTAAGGAATGGCATGTTGGTGGCATCATTCGACTCTATTAAGCTTCCTTGTCATCTTGCTAAATTCCAAAGGCGTGTTCTTTCCTCATTCTGGGCCACTATAAAAACATCACCTGTGACAGACAAGGTATCAGCCTGACTCACCTGTCCAGAAGGGATGATGTGTTTGAGAAATCCTGGTTGTAATACTGGATGCAGAATTAGGAGTGCACAAGCGTAATGTGTACAGAATTGAAGCTTGTCCTTAAACACTTTGGCAAGTCTCTCGGATGGTTTTCTGGGGACGTTGCACGACTCTATTTGTATAATAGACTTCTAAGATGAGAGTTTCTAGCCACAGAGGAGCAGAACTTTGAACCCTGTACCTTGGGTATGGGCCAGACCCGTTTGTTCACTGTGGGCCTCGTTGCCAGGGTAGGATGAAGCTCTGCTATACATTTTAGTGTGTTTAGTTCAGCTTGACTCTGCTCATGCAAGACAGGCTCATTGTCACTCTAATTCCCGTGAGGTTATCACTTGTAATGAAACTTTAACCGGATCTCAGCTCTTCTCTGGGCTGTCTGATGCAGTGTAATGCAGAGTTTCGGAGTTGCTAAGGCTGTTTGAGAAGAAACCAGTTTCCATATATTCATGTGTTCATAATGTTGGGAATCTGAGGGTTTCGCTGTGGTCTGGCCCCGAGGAAACAAGCCAGATTCATCCGATTTGGGGTTTCTCACACAGAGTTCACCGGAGGCCCTGCTGTGTGTGTGGTATGTGTCCTGCACCATATTGTGAGCTCATCGGGCTCAGTTCTTCTAGCAACAGAGCTACTGTTTATAGTACTTACACATTTTCCCCCTTTTCCAAAAAAGGATTTAAGGTGGTAGCTCCCACTTAACCACTTTCTTTCTGGTGTCCACCAGACACTATGTGATAAACTTTACCAACACCGCTAAACCTCACAAGCTCCCTGCTGGATAAATACTGCTGTCCTCCATTGAAAAACGAGGAAAGTGAGGCACATATTAGGTGACTTGCCCGAGGGCAGAGCTCCCACGGGACCCAGGTCCATGTGAGCCAGAGCCAGTGTTCTTGCCCCGAAACCTCGCTGCTTCTCCAGCACATGCTGCCTTTTACATTCACATGGCCCAGCCACGTTCCTGGCCCAGTAGAGCTGCCGTGAAAGTTGGTTGATTCGATTTGAATCATGTTTGGCAGCCTTGAATTGGGTCACTGCCCCTCAGCAGTGGTGCCTGGCACATAGCAGGCCCTTGCATAGTTTTACTTGAGGAAAGGCAGCGAAGTAGACAGTGTCATCCCTATTTTACAGATGAGGAAACCCGATCCCAGAGAGGTCAGGTGACTTGCCTGAAGTCACCCATCATAGCTCACGGTGGCATTTTTTAAATCGAGGGCCATCTGATGTATTTAATGTCAGCCGAATTTGTAGTTCTTCCAGTCTTCCCGGGTTTTTCACTAACACGGGCCTGTTTCCAGAAACCCTTAGGGGTGGTGGTTACAGTCTTTTCCAGTTCCTCGCTGTATCACTTTGAGCAAATTGCTTGCCCACTGTTATCCTCATTGACCTCATTTGTAAAAGGAGGACAAGAATAATATCAGATGGATTTATTTGTGCAGACACCTGCTTAGCTCAGTGCTGAACGCATGGCATATGCTCAAGTAATGAACGTACTGCCTCCATGTCTAAGTGTAGAATCCAGTAGTAGGACATCGTTGTATCCGGCTGAAACAGGGTGAGGCAGAAGTTCAGACTAAGAAAGTGCCCCCTCGAGGATATGGCACGTTTCCGGAGCACACCCTTGAAGAGAACTCTCACCTGCACGCATGCTGTCACCTTTGCTTGCTCAGACATCCGTGGCCAGACAGCAGGAGGGTGAAAGGTAATGGTGAGTGGGGTCGAGGTGTTCGTTAGAGAGTGTGTCTAGCCGCACGACATCAGCATGGTCAGATTGAGCCCATCCGTGTCCATCTACTCAAGGCTGATGTGTTGATTAGCATCCAGGTGGTCAGGGGATTCTAAATAACCATGGTTAAGGGCTTAGTTTAGTTTCTCCTCCCTTCTGCGACCTCTGTCAGGAAGAGGGCAGAAAATCCCTGTGCTTGGTCTCTTCTCTTCAGCATAACCCACCTTCTTCATTAGGGAGCCTGTGGCTCTGGGCTTGGCATTTTGTCTTGTCCAGAAGGATCACGTTGTCTTCTGATCATCTCGTTCTTTCCAAAGTAGTAGTTCTTTTTTGTCAGAATAAAAAATTAAAGTGGACAGGCCTTTTAGAGGTGACTAAGCCAGGGTTGGAGACCTGTTTCTTAATCAGTCAGTATCACACACAGAAATGGGAATCAAGGGAGCAGACTTCCTTCAATTTCAAAAGAATGTTGAGAGGAATAGAAGCTCTTTGAAGGCAGGACTCACTCCCTGGGTCCCCTCAGCACCTTACCCAGAGCCCTGCACGTGGTGGTGCTTGGGGAAGCTTGCTTCTTGGTTTCAGTGGCTTCCGTTATTATTTGACTGGAAATGAAGGGCAAATTATTCATTCCCTCAACCAATATAATGCGTAGTGTAGTGAACAAGATAAAGTCACTGCCCTCATAGAACTTTCGTCCTAGTAAGAGACACAACAAGTAAAAGAAAAGAAATAAGAATGATTGATTACAAGGTGCCATGATCATTTTGAAGGAAGTATAGTAGGGACTGAGATCGAGAATGAGGGGAGGTGAGTGATCTTTCTAGAGAAGATGCTCAGGGAAGGCTTGCTCACATTCCCTGAGGGGTTGATCTGTGAGCTAAGGCCTAAAGGATAAGGAAGAACGGGGGACGAGCCATCTGGGCAGAAGGATCAGTCACTGGGTAGCCCTTGGGGCCGGAAAAAGTGTGGCTTGTTTGAGGATTTGAAGTAAAGGGTGGCTAGAGGGTCCTGAGCAAAGGGGAGAGTGGTAGGTGATGAAGCTCGAGGGGCCGGTGGGGCCAGAGATGGAAGGCCTTTGTAGCCCTGGTGTGTTGTTGGATTTTATTCTAAGTGCAGCAGGAAACAGAGGGGGATGTGATCTGGTTCCTTTCTGTATTTTAAATTATGCTTGTCGCCGTGAAATGCTGGTGGCCTGGGCTGAGGGGTTGGATTTGAGTTACTCCCACGTTTTAGAGATGAGATCGAAGGATGGGATGTGGGCAGGGGGTGGTGAGGGGAAGGAAGAATCAGGGATGATTCTATGCCTGGCAGGATGGTGGTGCCCCTCCTGAGATGGGGAAGGCCAGGATGTGAGGAGAACAGGTTTGGGGGTGAGGGAAGGGTGGGACTCGAGAGTTTTGTTTTGGTCGGATTAAGGTGCTGGATTTCCATGAGCTGATCTGGGGCTGACATGTAAAGTAGGATCTGCCCCTGCATGTGTGAGCCTGGTGTTCAGAAGAGAATGCTGCTGTGGAGCCGTACGTGTGGGGGTCACAGTACAGAGAGGATGTGTAAATGCCAGGGGACAAATAAGGTCCCGAAAGGTGGTACTTCCTTCACTACTGTGAACAGCTCAAGCTCCCTGCACGGCCGGGCCAGGGTTGGCTCCTTCGGCAAGCTGGCTAGCAAAACCAGAGAACCACAGGTACTTCACTGCAAGATATCCGTTGGAAGTGTATTTTTGCCACCAAGGACCAGGAAGGTGAGAGGCTACTTTTGGCACCACGGAACCATTCTCTGAGCTCGTTTTCAGAAAAATCCATATCTGGAGTGTGACCGAGGCATTAGCGGTGACTGGCCGGCTGTGTTCTAATGGGTCAGGTGTAACTTAAGCCCAAAGCCTTAGGGCAAGTAAATTAGTCCGAAGGTGGCGGTGGTAAAGCAGGGGTGCTTGTTGTTTCCAGATTAGACGGAGGGCAGAAGGGCTGCATAGAAATTGGATACTGAGAAGCCTTGACTGGCGACAGCAGTAACTGTGTGCGAGTTTTGCTCTGACAAAAACGAGGAAGAGGACGTAGAACCATGCGTGGCAGACTGGAGGGGCCGCAGGAGACACTCGCGCAGCTCCTTCAGTGAGCAGAACCCTCACCTGGAGAGCGGGTGTGAGCAGGTCGCGCACAGCCCTTTAACACGTGATTCTGACGCTCGCGATCCATGGGTCCTACGGAGAGAACCACTGAGTCTAACAAGACCTGAGGTCATTCGGCAGCCCTCTCTTACATGGGGGGAGACGGAGGCCTGGGGGGCGGGCAGGAGGGGCTGGTCTGAAGCTGCCGAACAAGCTGGAAAGCCAGGGCCGCCTCCCTGACCTTGAGGTCTTCATAGTGGACGCTTTGTCCTGATGGATGATGAAGAGTGAGTCTACCAACTCCCAGCTCCCCTTCCTTCGCTAAGGTTTTTCTTTCCTTTCCCCTTTCACTCTCTTGCATGAGAGTAATCTTCTGATTTATTGAGTTCATTCTCAGGTGTCTGTCTCGCCTCACTAAAATGTAATAAGCTTCACAAGGGCAGTGATTTTTGGTTTTTGGTTTTTGTTTTTTTTTTATCCTGTGTGCCTTGGGCAGTGCCTGGCCCATGGTAGGTGTTCAGTGCATATTTGATGGTTGGATGGATGAAAAATATTTTGTTAAACTATAAATAAGTTAACAGATGTGGGAAAATGCTGACCCTTCGGTATTGTTAGCCTGAAATAGAGTAGAATATTTTCGTTTTACTTGTTTGATTCTGACTTGGATCAGAGGTATAGGAACATTTTGTTTATGGGCGATTCATTAGAGACTTTTCAAAATATTAATAACAATAGTATTAATAGCAACAACAGCAGTTATTAACAACTGTGGTGATAACTACAGTTTATGCGAATTGCACACCGTGTGAAGTTCCGCGCTGAGAACGTCATACCTGTTAACCCACCTGATCCTCGTGAGAGCCCAAGAATGGCGGAACCGGGGTCTCTTCTCCAGGGGAGGCCACTGAGGCTCAGAAGTGAGGTCACTTGTCCGGGGTTGCACAGCCACTAGAGACGAACCATCTGGGATCCTAAAGATTAATACCCCAGCTACCAGTAACACTCAGTATTAGGTTTTGGGCAGTTTCTTTTCAGAGGAGGAACTGAAAAGCCTAAAAATGAGGCGAGCATTGCTCTCTGGAGAGTCCCCAGACTCCAGCTGGTCTGAAACCACAGGCTGGAAACAAGATGTGGTTTTATGAGCGCAGCTTTCCAGCATCCACCCCCCTCTCGGCTCTGCATTCCCACCTCACAAAGAGCCTTTCGTCTTGAACTGTTAGGCTTTTCTTGCTTCTCAGACCACCTCCCTGAAGCAGGCCAAGGCAAATTCCTGTGGCGACAGGGCACTAAACTGTTCCTGGAGAGGCCATGGTAGTCCTTCCCTCTCGGTCGCACCCCACCCTGGAAAGGAAGGGTGGCCAGAAAGAGGCTCCTTCACCCCCTTCTTACACCCGCTTCCCTGTTGAGGCCTCAGGAAGGAGCTGGAGGATACAGTGATTCCATAAATCTCTCCGAAGACTTGAGTGAGCCTTTGAGTTCTTGGAACACTGCACCTATTAGACTGGTTGTAAATGCACAGAATTAATCACCACCTGCTGTGGATAATGGGGGCTTTCATTCCCACCCCTGCCAGCCAGGACCGGCCTTGCTTGGACTCAGTGACACTCCGTACATACAGCAGTGAAACCACTTACCCCACAGCGGCGGACACAGGGCGGACATGAGCACACTCCCGGGCTCTGGTATATAGAGAGAGGGTTGTGACGTGCACCGCCTGCTTTAAGCACACGGTGCACCAGGCACTGTGCCAACATCTTTACAGCCACGGTCACATTTAATTCTTATGTTAAGCCCGATGAGGCATGGGTGTCCCATTTCCACAGGGGAGAACCACCTGGAGAGAGATAGGTGACTTGCCAGAGTCTCAGCATTTGCAAGAGGCAGAGCCATGTTTGAACTACAGATGGAGTTGGTTCTCAAAACTGGGCTTTGCGAGCCTGCTCTTCTCTGATACCAGTTAAGAGCGGGAAGTCTGGAGCCTCACCGCCTGGGTCTGAATATTGATTCTGCCACTTACTTGCCACGAGACACTGGGCAAGTTACTTCCCCGCCTTCTTCCTTGGCCTGTTCATCTATAACATGGGGATGATAGTATATGCACATCATAGGGTTGTTGCCAGGATTAAACGAATGGGTGTATGGAGAGCACGGAGCGGTTGGCACATAGAAAGCACTATATAAGTACTAGCTTTTATTATTCCTTTATATATTAAGTCTTGTTGTTCCCTCTGGATGATGGAAACTTAATCTCAGAGGTTTCCAACTATCCCTGCCACTCCACGCCCAAGGCTTGTGTCTCTATTCTTAAGACACTTGTGTGTGAAGCACTTCGAGGGGTGCCTGGTATATGATTAGCACCTGATAAGTGTTAATGATGATCACTATGGCAGTGCCTAAGACATTTCGGGGGCGGGGGAGCATCTGCTCCTCAGTGAGCATCCACTCTCCCTGGTGTCTCTCTCCCAGAAAGAGACACGGTCACCATCCAGAGGCTCATCTGAAGGGTAGGACAAGAATTAGGGGCAAGCATTATTTTGCGTACCCCAAGTGGCTGTTATTTTAATGCCCTAACAATGCATCGATATGTAATTCATTGAAAAGATAGGGGTGAAAGTATTATTGGTTAAGTTCTTGGTCAAGGCGGAGTAAATCAAAGAGATTAGCACTGAGAACTTGTCCAGGGATAAATTATCTTCACAGAGCTTGGGGCATGCCGTTAGTGAATGAATTGTCACTTTCCAACCACTGCCACCCCAGACTCTGGGAAGACCCTTCCCTTCTGGGTGCCCGGACAGGCTCGGCGTCTCGGCTGTTCTGCGCTGACCTGGGCTTTGTCACGACCGTACTTTCCACTTCTTCTAGCTTAAGAGTTGGACAGTGGAGGACCTTCAGAAGAGGCTCCTGGCCCTCGACCCCATGATGGAGCAAGAGATTGAAGAGATCCGGCAGAAGTACCAGTCCAAGAGGCAGCCGATCCTGGACGCCATTGAGGCTAAGAAGCGGCGGCAACAGAACTTCTGAGGGAGGCCTGGAGCACCCGCCCGCACACCAGCCGTGGGTGAACTCGGGCTGCTCGCCGCTCGGGCTTGGTAGCCGACACCCCTGCCCCGTCATTTCTCCACAGCACCTTCACCTTCGTGAGCTCAGGAAGTGCGCCAGTGGGAAGGGCTGCCTGCCATCAGCGTGCCACCTTGTGTATGTATTTCAGTTGGTCAGTGATATTATTTCAAAGGATTCATATCGGCGCTTTTAAACTCAAGAGTTTTAAACCCCAGGAACAGAAACTCCAGGATGAGTGATAGCTGGGAAAGTGTTACATGTTGTCTTGTCTTTCTTCTCCCAATAGCTTTCGATTGTTCTTTCTGGAAGACTTTTTAAAAATATATAAATATGCACATATATATAAATTATAATGGGATTCCCCACTGAGTGTGGTGGCATCTCTGTACAGGTACAGTTTTAAGCAGTTGGCCTCTTTTCTGTAAGATTATGGTACTGTGGGGCAGGGGGGCAGGGGGCGCCGGGAGGCTGTTGGGGTCACTCTGCTCCCAGGACCCAACCTCACCCTTCTGCAGGGCTGCATTTAAAAATTAGGTTTGGGCCAGTTCTTCCCCATGGTTTCAGCCTTGTGTGGGTCATGTCTGGCTTCTGGAGCTGTGGACCATGTCCAAGGGAAAGCCTTGAGAATCTGTGTTTACTTCTTGAGCCCCAGGAGAAGCCTGGCATCCTCTTTGCAAACTGCCCCTTGTGGCTTCAACGCCTTCTGTCCATCTGCACTCTCCCAACCACCTAGAGTCACAGCACAGTTACTGCCCAGTGCCTTAAGAGGAGACGTGACCCAGTGCGGGGACAGGCCTGCCAGGACCTCTCCACACACACAGGGCTGTGTGCAGTCCGCAGAACGCAGAAGGGAAAGTGTGTCCAGAGTTCTCGTTGTTCATGCGAAGATCGCACAGGGGCATTTTGCTCCGCCTTCTTCACAGACAGGGGTAGAGGGCATTGCTTTTATGATCACATTCCAATATGTGACTGTTTTCTTTTTGCTTTTACTGCTGAGGGATCTGGAAAGGATACATGAATATCAGACTGAGATCTCTTCCCCAGGAGGCTCCGTGCAGGCCCACAGAATGCTAGAGCTGGAAGGGGCCCTAAGGCATCGTCTGGCCTGACTGAGGCTCGGAGAGGGGAAGTGACAGGGTGACCAAATCACAAAGCAAGTTGAGGTAGGGGCTGGGACGAGACCAGAGCTCCTCGCTCCTGGGCCACTGATCCAAGCATTCCTTTCCCCGAGGGGAGAAACCTGTGTCCATTTGGGTCAGGTTGTCCCAAGGACCCTACCGAGGGAAGCTTGCTTGGGCTTGGTCTCTTCCGTGGATGACCGTGGTGGGACCCCCCCGGAGAGCCAGGTGGCTCAGGCTCGGCCAGTCTGCGACTCTGCGGCCTCTGGCAGACAACGGACAGTGCCATGCAGGCGATCTCGGGCGTCAGGCAGATCAGAGGGCTTCCCAAACCACAACACTGAGCCATCCCTCTGCAGCATGACGTGTGGTCGCACAGCAAAGAGGAGACAGTGAGGAAAGGCAAATGTCTGCTTATTTTTTAACATCTCTTCCCCTTAGGTGGGGGGGTCCTGATTCAGCTGCACCTAAAGATAGGGTAATTTGACTCCATAATTGCTTTTGCTTCCCAAACCTGAAAATCGATGGAATGGCAGGGAATGTTCCTCTTCTTTGGCCAGATTCTGTTCTTTGCAATTAAAGCCAGTTTTTAAAAATGTAAGAGGCAATGGTTGGTCTGCAGGGTTTGGCCAGTTAGGCGGCAGATACAGAGAACAGATGACACTTGGGGGATCCCACTAGAAGAATCAATGGCAGCTAGCATTCGTTGACCACTTAATATATGCCAGGCACTGAGCTAGGTGGGCTTTTTATAGATCCGAACTTCACAATAACCCCGTAAGTTAAGTACTTGATCTCCACTTCATAGGTGAAGGAGTAAGTTCAGAGAGAAAAAGGCAATGTATCTCCCAAGGCAACATGGCTAGTAAGCGGCAGAATCAGGATTCATAGCATCACCATGTGGGACCAGTATTCACAGGGAAAAGGAAAATCACAAGTCTTTAAAGTGAAGTGACCACCTTTTCTTGCAGAGAATAGATAACTCCAACTGGCAGTTTTAGGTTGGAAAACGGCTGAGTTAGTCAAGTCTGACAGCCGGGTGAGTCTCACCAACCTAGCATGGAGGGTGCATTCCCCCACACCATCTGCTGTGCTCGCGAACAGGCCTGCCTCAGCCTCTTCCATTTTAGAAAGGACTTTGTACTTGGCCAGACAGGAGGGGAAGTGCCCATTTCTTCCTTCCTGAGCTAGATCCAAGTAAAAGAAGATTTCAGTTTTTCCCCATAAATATTCTTGGGTCATGAATCTTGATCCGGAGTGTATTCTGTTCCAGGCATGTGTGCACCCCACCATGCTGGCCCAGCACAGACCACTGTTCCCCAGTCTAGCTGGACAGACCCTCTGGCCAGGAGTCAGTTTCTTTGGACCAGGTCCGTGTCCTGGCCCGGTGGATTTGTTTCCTAGTGATGCAAAGGCAGAGGGCCGGTCCTCATTTTCCCCGTGAGCACTCACTTCAGGGTAGGTCAGCGTGCTTTCCTTGAGCCCTGAGCTTCAGCATCTGTGACTCGAGCTCCCAGGGAACTCTGTGGCCTTCACCTCTTCTCTCCTTTTAAGAAACAATGACCCACACCCAATTGTATCTTTAAAAAATCTCAAATTCTCTAAGGATATCTTGATTGCTTCCTCATCAGTAATTTTGAAGCAAATTTCTATTTTTCCTTTGTCCCTTCTCCCAGCCACCAGCTGGATGGATGGATAGATGGATGAATGCAGGTTGGGCTGGCTGGCTGGCTGGCTAGGTAGGTAGGTAGGTAGGTAGGTAGATAGATAGATAGATAGGACCAATACTCTGAAGCAACTTAAGAGCTATAACCTTGAATCCCTGAGACTGTATATTCTGACCCAGAAAACAATTATTTAGCACCTGCCAGATGCCAGAGACTTATTATACCATTTAAATTTCAGTAGCTCTTACCAGTATCAGAAATGAGAGAAGTGACATCATTATAGCTCCTACAGATATTAAAAGGCTAAGAACAATGTCATGAACAACTTTATGCTAATAAATTCATCCACTTAAACAAAATGGACAAATTCCCTGAAAGATACAAAACACCAAAGCTCACTCCATAGATCATCTAAATAGCCCTATATCTATGAAAACTTAAAGGTGTTATGGTCCTCATTTTACAGATAAGGAAACTGAGGCTCAGAGAGGTGAAGTCTGTTGCTCAAGGTCATGCAGCTCAAATATGGCGGAGCTCAGATTCCAATGCAGGTCTTCCGATTCTGATTCCAGTGCCCTTTCTAGCAAACCACATTGCCTCTAAAGATTGCAACTCCTCAGCCTCTCACCCCATCCTTTCTTACACACTGTGTGTTTTCATCAGGATTGTATTCATTGTATTTAGACTCCATGTTCTTTTTTGTGTTTGGGGGAAAAAGAATCTCTTCCACCAGCTTGCACTCGAACCAACTTGGAAAAAGCTTAAATGCTGTTGCTGATGTGTACAGCTTAAAAATGTGAAGTTTGTAGCTTTAACTTTTTGTAATAAAAACTAATAACACTGGCTTAAGTGCTGACTTGAAATGCTATTTTATAAAGTTTGGATGTAAATAATCGAGGTCAGCAGTTTGTATATGTGTGAGACATAGCTTCCTCCCTGCACCCCCTTTTTTTAATTTGAGGTGCTTCTTGTGTGCTTTTATGTTAGAATTATTGTTCTCCCTACTTCCCACACATTGCCACCTTTGTTTTAAATAAACTGTCCTTTGGAACACAAGACTTTCTTCTTTTTAAAAATGAGACCTTCCATCTGTAGCCTGGATAGTGGTGTTGTGAACCTCTGTGATATTGTCTCTGTGGTGTGTTTATTCCAGAATCCAAAGCGGGGGGAGGAGGGGGCAGGGTAGGGAGAAGACTTTGTTGGGTGCCTGCTGTGTGCCAGGTCATGAGCTGGTTGGCAGGGTTATAAAGATGACCAGACGCAGTTCTTGCAGACCCGGATGGGGAGTCGGTCACGCATGAGTGCCCGTGGAGACACCGCAGTAGACGGAAGTGCAACCAAGCGCGGACACAGGAGGAGGGAGTGACAATCAGTTCTGCCGGGGGGTCCCACAAAGCTTTCCTGGAGGAGGTAGTACATCCTGAACTTTAAAATGAGCAAGAGATGGCCAGGTCAAGAAAGGGCAAGAAGTGAGAGAGCGACCAGCCTCTGCAGAGGGTCTGGTGTGAGAGTCTGGGTGCAGGGTCGTCTGGGCATCCTTCATCCCGCTCTGTTGTTGCAGGAAGCTGGGCCACGTGCAGCCCAGCATTCAGAGGGGAGCTGCCCTCGTACGGCCCGTCCTTGTCCAGAAATCCTTCCCTCACCTGACCTTGGGTTCTCTTAAAGTTTACTCCAGAGCAGGGAAGGAACAGAGTTACACCTAAATTTAAGTGCGAGTCTCTTGAGTCAAACTGCTCTTCAGTATTTAATGTAATAGTCCCACTGGCTATGTGCATAACTGTCACGCTGTTCTGTCGGCCTTTCTGGGAGTGGGGGTGATGTGTGTTTCTTGCTGCCTGATTTACTCACCTCACTCCCTGAAATACCATGTCTTCCTTCCGTGTGACCAGCGTTGATGACAGATGTTCCCTGTTGCTCAGACTGAGAACCTGGGGCCAAACGGAGGGGAGGAGAGATGAAGCAAATTCCCATTTCCTGAGCACTTACTACAAGTCAGACGCACGGCACAGCCTTTTAGGTGGTTTCATCTCTTTTGCACAGACTCTGAAGTATCTAGTACTGCACCCTTCTGGAGATACGTGGTTCTCATAGTGCGCAGTATGGCCCGCTGGGGAGTATTCTGGAAGTGCGTCAGAGTGGTTTTGTGGTGACCATGATCTCGGGGTCCGGTCAGCATTTAAGGGGCAGAGGCAGGGGTGCTAGATGTCCTGCAGTGCATTCTGGGACAGCCCTGCCCCTGCTCAGCCCCGCATTCAAATCCTGCTGGACGTTTATGTTGGTGAGAAACTTGTTTATTAACACCTGATGCTAAATCAAAGCCCATTTACAGTAAACATACGTGCTCTGCGCAAGGTTTTACTGTCAATCTTCCAAGAACGAACTATGTGGAATGAAGAGACACTTGAGGTTTGCTTTGTTGGGAGCTTTCCCAAGAGTTGCTGACCACATGCGGCAGCAGCGCTGGCGATATCTGAGTTGCTGGTGCAAGACAACTTACCGAGATAGGTTTAGATTTGTGGCTGTCACACTCACAGCGAGTCTGTGTCACATGTAATGAATAAATGATCATTTCAGAGAAGGAGGAAGTGCCACGAAGAAAATAAAACAGGAATGAGATTGTGAGCAATATGTGCGCATGTGTGTGAGTGTGCGTGTGTGCGTGCACACACACGCGCAGGCAGAGGCAGCTTTATATAGTGATCCAGGCAGGTCTCTGAAGAGACAGCTTTGGAGGGGAGACCAGGATGACCCGAAGGAGCCAGCCAGGCGGAACATGTGGACCGTGTACATTCCAAGCTGAAGGCGCAGCAAGGACAAAGGCCCCGAGGCAAGGACAGAAGTGTGATCTGTCGGAAGGATGACCTCCGTGCCTGGAACACGGAGCACAAAGGAGAGAGGAGGTGGCAGTGAGATGGGAGGAGTGAGTGAAGATGAGCACGTAGAGCCTTGTGGCCTACGGGACGGGGTCTGGGTGTCATTCCTGATGAGACAGAAGCATCAGAGGGAAACCACTCCGACCTGTGCCATGTAAGGGGTGCTCACTCTCAGCCAGCATGCTGCCTTACAGACAATGTAGCTGAGACCCAGGTTCTGGCCATGTCTAGTCTGGACTCAAACCCACACTTCTTGAACCCACTATTCGTGCTGAGACCCCAACTGTGGCCTCAAGTACAAGAGTGACTCTGGCTTGTGATCTCTACACATGCGGACTACTTGCTTTCCTCTGCTCAGGGTTGCTTTACCATTCCCAAAGAAAACCAAAGCTTTGCTGGCTTTCTGTTTCCTTCATATGCATTTCCAGTGTTCTTTCTGGCATTTATTATGCCAGGCATTTTCACGTATGTTACCTCACTTGACCTTGGCACCAACACTCTGAAGTGTAGGTGTCATTATATCAAGACAAGAAACGGGCTCAGAGAGGCAAAGAAACCCAGCCAAGACCACACAGCTTATAAGTAGCTGGGATTCAAGCACAAGTCCATCTGGCCTCAGGGCCCGTAGTCTTTCCTCTACGCCACGTCATGTCACTCCCATTCTCCCATCCATGGCCTCATAGACCCGACCCTTTGCCACAGTGGAGTGATCCAGCAACCTCATCTGGAACTGGGCCAGACAGCTCCCCTGACGCACTTTTCAACCTGGAACTGGGAAGTTCTCTGGTGGAGGCACCGCAAGATATGGAGCTGGATGTTGTCTGCCATGTGCTACAGATTCAGCCAATGTCTGTAGTAACTCCCTGCCTGAGAATGAAGGCAACGCAGGAATGCAGTACCGAGGGGGCAGCAGGGGTAGGAGACCTGGTGACCTCAGCTGAGCCTCTGGACCCACTGTGTTGGGTTTCTGTCGCTTGTAACGGAAGGATTTCTTACCCATCCAAGAAGGTAGGACAAGGTGGGGGCTGGGGAGGGCTTTGGATCCCAGCCTGAGTGGAGGATGGAGGTCGACCCTGAGACATGCTTCTTGGAGACCAAAGGTCCAATCCAGGGTCAGGCACCTGGTAAGTGGCGGGGCCAATGTTGGAACCCAGGCCTGAGTCCGGGAGCAAGGTGCATGTAGTTCCCACCCTTGAACTCCTGACTTTCCTGAAGGTTCTGAACCCACTCCTTTTGAACAGGTTGATCACCAGTCTGCATCTGCCCTTATCCTCCTCTTCTTTTCTAGCGGAGAAGATTCTGAAAGTCACTGTCCCTTTCATCTCAAAAGCTCCTGCCTTTACAAGATTAGCTTCGCAACTTACTAAATTTCCTGGAGAATTCCTTCCACACTCAGGCTCAGGGCCTGGCTGGCCTGGAATAGGAGGTCTGGTAGTCATCAAGGACCATCCCATGGAGCCAGCACCTGAGGGCTGTGTCCAGAGCATGAGGAGCAATTCATAATAGGACCCCCCACTTCAGAGCCATTTCCTTCAGTGGCACCTGGGGCGCTCAGTTTGCCGCACAGAGTGGGAAGAGTAGGACACAGTGCCCGCTGAGCACAGCCCCGTGTTAGGAGGCTTGAGCTTGAACCCCTGATGCACCACTTTCCGATCAGCCCACTGTGGGCCACAGCTTGCTCAGCTGTCCAAAAATGGTAATTCTATTTCACTGTTGCTATCGTGAGAAGTAGATGAGATAATGGGCGTGAAACCGCACTGTAAACTGTAGAGTGCCACAGGTGTGTGAAGGGGGGTTGTTATTATTAGTTGATAGGTCATCTTCACTCTTGGGAGCCTCAAGAAGTACCTCAGGAGGCAACCAGATTCTCTTCACCCCCATTCTCCAATATGAACACTCTACTTGGCCCTTATTTAAGCTAAAAATCTTACTCTTCATAGAGACTCAGGTATGACCTTGGACCTCCATTTTTTGATCAATAATGTGGGCCTGGGGAGGGAGAAGATCTTAAATTGGATCCTCCCTGAGGAACATTATGTCTCACTGACCAGGGAAGTCCACACCCCAAGTTCATTGCCAACAGGAGAAACCACCACAGACATTACATCCCAGAGCTGTGAACGACCTGAGCTGTCCCATGTACCCTCCAGGCCAGTGCCCCAGTTACTCCTGAACACCTCTGGACATCATCTCTCCATTTTACAGAAGATGAAACTGAGGCCCAAGGGAGCAAGGGGGATGACCATGGGATCTGTCCAGCACCCCCTTCCTCTTCTAGAAACTGCTCGATTCCCACACCAGCCAGGAGTTCACATGGTGGCTACCATGTTCTCATGGATCCAACCCTTTGCCACAGTGGAGTGATCCAGCAACCTCATCTGGAACTGGGCCAGTCAGCTCCCCTGACGCATTCTTCAACCTGGAACTGGGAAGGAGTTCTCTGGTGGAGGCACCACAAGATACGGGGCTAGATGTTGTCTGCCATGTGACACAGATTCAGCCAATGTCTGTCTATCTGTCGCATTCCTGGTTTCTGTTGTTGCCGGAGCCAAGCCACCTAGCAACCATTCCCACTTGGTGGTATTATAATAGATATTTGTTGGTTTTGCCCACCCAGGATCCCTTTCCCTTATTTTAATGAAAGCACCCCACTTGTTCTTCAGGAAACTATGCCTCCACCATCTGTGTCCTGGGGAGACCATCTGTGGGAGTTCCTCCATCCTTCCCCCAGCAATGGAGTAGGCACATGACCCAAACTAGTCCAGCTAGACTCAGGTCTTTGGGAATTTTTAGCTAGAGCAGAGTGTTGTCACTCGGGTGTTTCAATTGCAGGACCCCTAACAAGGTGATTCGTGGGCTCTAAGTACCTCCATCCCCATGTTGCCCTTATTCCTATCTTTCTCAAAGCCTAGTTGTTTAATTTGACTTTGACCTGATCTAGTATCTATCCCATTCTGCCATTTTTTGCTTAAGTTTTCCAGAGTTGGATTCTCTGGTTTGTAACCAAAGACTCCTAACTCCTAGAGAAATTGGAAGTAGAATGGAGTGCTACTCCACATCCTTCAGGAAGTGTGGGGTATTAAAAAAGATTGGGCTTTCCTGGGGCAAAACAGTGAGGTTGCTGTCGCGCCCCAGCCCTGGAGAGCAGTCCACGGGATGCCGCAGCAGAAGGCTACTTCCTGTATTACTTGGTATCATCTGGGCCACTGAGAACGTGGCTCTCAGAGAAAGGGCAGCTTCTGTCACGGTTCAGTTTTGGGGAGATGAAGAATGCCCAGGCTGAAACCATGGAAAGAGCCAAGATGTCCATCGACAGGTGAATGGATAAAGAGGTGGTGTGTATATATATACACAATGGAATATTATGCAGCCATCAAAAGGAATGAGATCTTGCCATTTGCAACGACGTGGATGGAACTGGAGGGTGTTATGCTGAGTGAAATAAGTCCATCAGAGAAAGACATGTATCCTATGACCTCACTGATAGGAGGAATTCTTAATCTCAGGAAACAAACTGAGGGTTGCTGGAGTGGTGGGGGCTGGGAGGGATGGGGTGGCTGGGTGACAGACATTGGGGAGTGTATGTGCTATGGTGAGCGCTGTGAATTGTGCAAGACTGTTGAATCACAGACCTGTACCTCTGAAACAAATAATGCAACATATGTTAAGAAAAAAAAAAAAGAAGAAGAAGATAGCAGGAGGGGAAGAATGAAGGGGGGAAATCGGAGGGGGAGATGAACCATGAGGGACGATGGACTGTGAGAAACAAACTGAGGGTTCTAGAGGGGAGGGGGGTGGGGGATGGGTTAGCCTGGTGATGGGTACTAAGGAGGGTACGTATTGCACGGAGCACTGGGTGTTAAGCACAAACAATGAATCATGGAACACTACATCAAAAACTAATGATGTAATGTATAGTGATTAACATAACATAATAAGAAAAAAAATAAAAATAAAAGAATGCCCAGGCTGTGGGATAGAATGTTTTGTTTCAATTGCACGGAGTAATATAAAGGGAAAATCAACAAAGCAAGCCCAAATATCATTGTGTGTGTGTGTGTGTGTGTGTGTGTGTGTGTGTGTGTGTGTGTGT